>NC_043004.1:105973824-106008824 GCF_006345805.1 Octopus sinensis | reverse complement strand
ATAGAAAATAAAAAAAGACAAATTTATCTCACCAAAACTTTCTGTTACTTACCTAGAAAAGAAAAAGAAGAGAATTGTCATGTTAAAATTATATATATATATATATACATACACAGAGATGAAGATAGAGAGATAGAGAGAAAAAGACATAGAGAGATGGAAAGAAAGAAAGAAAGACAGAAGAAAGGGGAATAGAGAGGAGAGAGAAGGAAAGAGGCAGATATTTAAATTTTTCAACAAATTTCTACATTATGTAAATTTGTTTTATTGTCTTTTTTAATAAAAAAAACCAAGAAAAAAACAAGAAGTTCAAATAAATTTTCTTTTCTTTTTGTTTTATTATTTATTTTGAAAACTAAACTACGACCTTCTAAATATTAGGTTTGTGAAATATTTGCTGGCACCACCACCACCACCACCACCACCACTGACACCACCACTGACACCACCACTGACACCACCACCAATACAATACCAAAATTTCACCAACACTGCCATGATAAAATATGCGTTTAATACATACAGTCATGCAACCACATGCATACTTACACATGTTCAAGTAATACGTAGACATACATGTGTGTATGCATGGATGTTCATATGCATGGATGTTCATATGCACAAATGTACATATATACACATTATATATACACACGCATGCACAGTTGTAACATACAAATCTGCATGCATATGTGTATACATGTGTGTGTGTGTATACATGTGCTCATAGATACATAGATATGCATACCTATAGATATTACTGTTTTATATATATATATATATATGTAAACATATGTAGATGTGCATTATATATATAAATATATATATGTCCACATATATGCGCAAGTGCACATGCTTGTGCATACACACATACACATATATACACACACTGAAATGTCAGTAGTGCCAGAACCTGAAAAACATTTGCCAAAATCTGAAGTGTTTATTATTAAGGTGTGTAGGTATGAAGTAACGAAGGAAAAATGTAATCAAACTGGGTGGTCATTCTAATGATATAGACACCGACAAATATATCCTTTCCCATATACATACATATATATATATACGTATGTATAGTCCGACCCATGCAAGCACAGAAAAGTGGATGTTAAAACGATGATGATGATGATGATGATGATGATGATGAGGATATATATATATCTACACAGACATATGTATGTATGTATGATGGTGGGTGAGACTAACAGTTTTTCAACACTAATAATCTTCTATCACCACACCAGTGTTGCTGACCAAAAGAAAGGCAAGGCCAACGCAGCTTTGGCACTTGCATTGGTTGTAAGTGTAACCTTCAGACTGCAAAAAGCTAGAATAAGTACTACGAAGCACTTCAAACAACCCTTTAACGATCAGGTGAATTCTCTGCCCTTGACTGATACCTGATTTGAAGTCACAATGCAAAAGGGTTAAACAAATACCACAAGGCATTGTTTTCAATGGTTAAACAAATCTGTTCTATTTCACAGCCATACATTTGTATGTATCTTTTATCTTTCACTTGTTTCTTTCATTGGACCATGGCCATACCACACAACACTGTTTTGAAGGGTTTTAGTCAAGCAAATCGACCCCAGTACTTGCTTTTTTAAAGTCTGGTACTTATTCTATTGGTCTCTTTAGGCAAACTGCTAAGTTATAGGTATGTGAACAAAACAACTCCAGTTACCAAGTAGTGGGGAGACAAGCACACACACCACACACACACACACACACACACATCAGTTTCCATCTCCAAATCTATTCACAAGGGATTGCATGGCTGGGGCATCAGTAGAAGACACTTGCTCAAGGTGCCAGGCAGTGGGATTGAACCTGAAACAATGTGAATGTGAAGTAAACTTATATATATATATATTATCATTATTGTTTAATGTCTGCCTTCTATGGTGGCATCGGTTGGAGGGTTTGACAGGAGCTGGTTAGGAAGAAGATTGCACCAGACTTCAGTGTCTCTTTTGGCATAGTGCTTATGGTTGGATGCTCTTCCTAACACCAACCCCCCTGCAGAGTGGACTGAGTGTTTTTATGTGGCACCAGCACAGGCAAGGTCAGTTTTGGCATGATTTTTACTGCTGGATGCCCTTCCAAATGCCAACCATTTTACAGTGTGGACTGGATGCTTTTCATGTGGCATCAGCGCTGACAGGGTCACCAAATAACTTGCAAGACAAAGAATCTTTGAGAGGAGAGGGGGCATTGGAGGAGGTGATTTTGTGTCAGATGATGAAAGGTTAGACTGTGACAGACACAGAAACAGGTGTCTAGCTGTAGAGGAGGTACAAAAAAGCAATAGAAGAAAGACAATAGAACATTCAGACAGATAGGTGATACATAGGTGAACACGAGAAACAACAATTAGATATATATATATGGATCAAAACAGTTTGATTCAAATTCGTTGGTACTCTTGAGTTTCAATGAATTTGAATCAAACTGGTTTGATCCACATGTGTAACTCCCAATAAATTGGTTGAGTGCCTTTCGTTTGTTTGTCCACTCACTCGTATATATATATATATATATATATATATATATATATATATATATATATATATAATATATATATTATATATTGAAGTAGAAAATAATAAAAGGAATTTTGTTAAATCTTCGTTCAGCTCCATTTCTTCCTACACTTAATATATATATATATATATATATATATATATATATATGTAAATGTACATATGTATGTATGTATATATTCTTTTATTCTTTTATTTGCTTCAGACATTTGAGTGTGACCATGCTGGAGCACCGCCTTTAGTCAGGCAAATCAACCCCAGGACTTATTCTTTGTAAGCCTAGTACTTATTCTATTGGCCTCTTTTGCTGAACTGCTAAGTTATGGGGACGTAAACGCATCAGCATCAGTTGTCAAGCAATGTTGGTGGGGACATGGGGACAGACACAGACACACAAATATATGTAACACACACACACACACAACGGGCTTGTTTCTGTTTTCATCTACCAAATCACAAGGCTTCGTTTGACCCAAGGCTATGGTACAAGATACTTGCCCTAGGTGCCATGCAGTGAGATTGAATCCAGTACCACGTGGTTGGTAAGCAAGCTACTCAGAAACACAACCGCTCCTGCGCTTATATGTATGTATATATGTTTGTGTATATGTGTATTAAGATATGAAATTTGAAGGAAGTATGCAACATTTTCCACAAGATGAGTGCTCAACACTGTGCTCCAACTGACAAAGCAAGCATGCTAACAGCTGTACTCTAATGAAACTGACCTTCATTAACCGAGTTATTATCTCTAAATAGTTTATATTATTATGAAAGCATACAAAACAGGTGTATCATTGTTGCTTTTATTTAATGTGAAATACATAAATAAATTCACAAAATCAATGGATATATGAACCAGACAGTAAAAAAACATAAATTGCATAAAGGTGAGTATTTGCATACATATTTGCCTGTGTGTGTGTACATGTGAATGTGTGAGTATATATATTAATATAGATTTTATTTTTAAACTGAAATGTCACAAGTGATTGCTTAATTATAACCATGTATGTATGTAGATATGTATGTGTGAGTGTATGTATGTGTGAATGTGTAAATTTGTGCACATAATTCTGGGTTTAAGTATGAATAAAATATTCATACGTGATTATATATTTATATAAGTGTTTCTATGTATGAATATGTATGTGTATATACACACAGAAGTGATGGCACATGGTTCAGTGGTTAGAGCTTCAGGCTCACAATCATAAAATAGTGAGTTTGATTCCTGGACCAGGTTGTGTGTTGTCTTCTTGAGCATGACACTTTGTTTCACATAACTCCAGTTCACTCATCTATAGAAATGAGTTGCGATGTCACTGGTGCCAAGCTGTATTAGCCCCTTTGCCTTTCCCTTGGATAACATCAGTGGCATAGAGAGAGGAGGCTGGTATACATGGGCAGTGGCTGGTCTTCTATAGACTTGAGCCTTGGAGGAGAACATTCTAGGTGCAATCTCACTGTCATTCATGATCAAAAGGGGTCTTTACCCTTTTTTACCCTCTGATACACACACATACATATTTATACATAAACATGCACATGCATACAAACACTTATACAATCATGCACATGTGCACACACACATGAAACTACAGCGGGACATATTATGGAAGATAGAACTGGGATTTTGTGATTCCTTCAGAGAGTTGTATGTCCTGTGTTTTTCGATCCCTGACCCTTATTAAATGATAGGATTGCAGTGATACGGCTGACTGTCATCAGTATATGGGTAATGCATCATAGAAATATACTTTCCCAGTATTTAAGTCATCCCTTGCAAAGTTTGTCTGGTAACACAACCAAGTCCTGATTAACTTTCCTGATGCCCTAAAACAGTGATTCTCAACTTGGGCTCATATGACCTTTGTGGGTGGGGAGTCCATATAAGATTTTGTTGCTAGAATTTGTGTACAATAAACAGGTTATATTTCTACAATACAGAAAATATTTTAACAGTTTTTTTTATACAGTTCCTAATAATTTTTAATATGAAAATCTAATAGGATTTTTTAAGCATTGAATGCCATGAGGATCCACCCAAGTAAAATAGGAATTAGAGGGGCCCATAGGTAAAAAATGGTTGAGAACTTTTGCCTTAACCCTTTAACATTCAGATTATTCTGCCAAATGTAATACATTTTTGTTCAAATTGTTTTTAATTAACTATGAATTGTTTTGTCCATTTGAAATTTTGATGATGTGATTGTATATTTTATAATGGCATTGGAGGGTAGGCGTGATAGGCTGGATCTGGTTGTTTAGAACATAAAACAAGTATATTTGAGCTGGATTTGGCTGGTTCAAATGCTAAATGGTTAAAACAACAACGCTAGAGCTATTGTATAATGAGCAGAATGTGTTTCACCCTGTTGTTCTCCACAAGAAGGTTAAGAAAGGACAATGTAGGAATGTAAGCAAATGAAAGCCAACACCCTGACTTCTGTTCAGTACTAATGGCTGGATGATGCAGGTGGGTTTGAAGTAAAAAATGCTGCTCGTTTTCCCAGGCCATATCACGATAAAAATGTCACACCCTGATGTTATGGTGTGGTCTGACTTGACATAGAAGAAAATGTTCTGATAGATGCAGGCATGGCTGTGTGGTTAAGAAGCTTGTCTTGCAACTTCATGTTTCTGGGTTCAGTCCTGCTGCATGATACCTTGGGCTAATATCTTCCACTGAAGCTCTTGGCAAACCAATATTTAGATAGTAAATTTGGTAGACAAGAACTGGTGTGTGTGTGTGTGTTGTGTTGTGGGTGTGCGGGTGTATATGGATGCATGTGGATGTGTATGTGTGTGTGTACTGCATTGTGTATGTTGTGGGTGTGTATGAAGTTTGTGGGTGTGTATGATGTATGTGGGTGTGTATGATGTATGTGGATGTGTGGGAGTGTGTATGTGTGTATGTACTGCATTGTGTATGTTGTGTATGTGTATGATGTATGTGGGTGTGTATGATGTGTGTGGGTGTGTGTGTATATGGGCAGGTGTGTATCATTGTGTTTGTTCTCCACAATAATTGGTGCTGGTTTGGTTATGTCCCTGTAACTTAGTGGTTTGACAAAAGAGACCGATAGAATAAGTATCAGACTTTAAACGAGAAACAAAAAAAAACCATAAGCACTGGAGTCGATTCGTTAAACCGAAACCCTTCAAGGCGGTGCCCCAGCATGGTCACAGCCCAATGACTGAAACATGCAAAAGATAAAAGATTCTTGCTTTGACAGCACCTTAAAGATGCAACATATAATGGAAACATGAAAGGAAGATCCCAAAATATGAATGACTTAGTATAATAGTTCCACATGGAATGAAAATCTGGTAAACAGCTTGGCTTACTTCATATCCTTCTTCTGTGCATGTCCAAACTAGCAAGGAAGAATAAAAGGCTCTTTCTTTAGATCAACTGATTAAATTGGGTTTGTGTGTGTGTGTGTGTGTGTGTGTGTGTACCTATTTTTAATTATTTTTCAATACAATCCAGATTGGGGAGGATTTTTAGAAAAATATCTAAAGTTTCTACTTATATATATAACTGTTGATACTCTCTGGCTAAAATCTCATGACATCATTCTTATGAGATTTTAAATAAAAACACTTTAATTATAAGTGGTCTTAAGCAGGCTGGTACTAATCAGCTTAAGCTTCCTGAATTTGAAATACACTTTTAATATATGTGTGTGTGTGTGTATATATATATATATATATCATGATCATCATCATTGAATGTCTATTGTTGGGTTGGGTGGTTTGACCAGGGATGGTGAGCTGAGGAGCTGCACCAGGTTCCAATCTGATGTAGCTTTCTGAGATGAATTCATTCACATACAGTCATAGATATATGTGTAGGCATGGCTGTGTGATTAAGACACTTGCCTCCCAACCTTGTGATTTTAGGTTCAATCCTTCTGTGTGTCATCAAGGGCAATGCGAGTGTCTCCTACTATAGCCTAAAATTGACCAAAGACTTAAATGGATTTGGTTGATAGAAACTGAAACAAGCTTGTCATATATATATATATATATATATATATATATATATATATTAATTAAAGTTAAGGACAAAATCTATATTTGATTTTATCAGGTAATCAGCATGTAATAACCAATTAAGGTAAAAAATTAATAGAATATTTAATTTTATAAGCATATTTATAAAACCATATTAAGGGCAAAGAGCAAGTCTTACAACAGGCCAAGCCACATACTGAAAGAAGACACCAAATGGCACAAAACTACCTCACATACCTGTCTATGTGAGGTAGTTTTTGCTCTATTTGACGTCTTCTTTCTGCATGTAGCTTGGCCTGTTATAAGATTCGTTTTTTGCTCTTAATATGGTTTTATAAAAATTATATATTCAATATATATATATATATATATATATATATATATATATATATATATATCATCATCATCGTTTAATGTCTGCTTTCCATGCTAGCATGGGTTGGATGATTTGACTAAGGTCTAGCGAACCAGATGGTTACACCAGACTCCAATCTGATCTGGCAGAGTTTCTACAGCTGGATGCCCTTCCTAACGCCCACCACTCTGAGAGTGTAGTGGGTGCTTTTACATGCCACTGGCATGAGGGCCAGTCAGGCGGTACAATGATGATGATAAAGGAATCTTCAAATGCAGGATGACTGTGTAGATAGCTTAGAAAATAAGGAACATATCCTTTAGAACATGGTGCTTACCAAATTTTTCTAAGCTATGATCATAGATATCTTGCATTCAATAATTCGTTTATTTTCTGTAGAATACTGACACACTTGGAGCTTATAAATTTGTTAACAAAATACGTGAGTGTGTGTGTGTGTGTGCGTGTGCATGTGTGTGCATGCGTGTGTTTGTGTGTACCCTCGACATGCCATCATGTGATGGCTGTAAATGAGCATCATGATCACAAAGATGACAGTGTTCATTTCTAGTCATTCACGTAATATTTCCCCAGCCATGTAGAAGTACTACCTCGATTGGAAACAAATGAGGGTTGGCAACAGGCAGAGCGTCTGGTTGTAGAAAATCTGCCTCGACAATTTCAAACAGATTCATGCAAGCAGATAAAAGTGAATGGTAAAATGATAATGATATTTATTATTTTACTTCTGTTTTGTATAAGTAAACTAAATGTTAAGCTAAAAGGGGATTTGAACCTGCTGAGGCATAGAGAGCTACAAAATAACAGAGAGTAATTAGAATTTGAAGAAATCTTAATTAAGAGAAAATACTCTGTTTTCTGTCTAAATAAAGAACATTTAATTAATAGTTGTTATTGTTTGTTAGTTTTCATGTTATTCAAGTCTTAGATCTGCCCCAATCAAGTTTTTGACCATTCTATCTTTTTCTCAGGCTTTATTTATCTAGGAATACATTATCTGAAGTCTCTTTCAATTTTTCAAGATGTCAGCATGTGACCAGATCACTTGGTGCAAGCAATGGCTGGATGATAAAGAAACTCAATTTGCAACTGTGTGGATTTGGGTTCAATCCCATTGTGTGGCACCTTGGGCAAGTGTCTTTTACTGTAGCGTTGAGTTGACCAACAGCTGTGTGAGTGGAAAGTGTATGTGTGTGCTTGTCTTTGTATTTCTGTTTCTCCACTGCCACTACAGCACCAGCACTACCAGTACCAGCACCAGCACCAGCACCAACACCACCACTATAATGACCATAACCATAACAACGACCACCACAACAACCATCACCATCACTACTACAACAATGATGACCATGACAATGACAACCACCACCACCATAATGACGATGACCACCACAACAACCACCAACACAATGATAACCATGACCACCACCACCACTATGAACATGATGACCACCACCAGCACCACCATCACCACCACCAGCACCACCATCACCACCACCAGCACAATGATGGCGACCATGATGACCCCCACCATCACCACGATGATGGTGACGACCACCACCGCTACTGCCACTGCTTCTTGACAACCAATGCTGATTTGTTTATATTCCCATAATTTAAGGGTCCAATAAAAGACACAAAGAGAATAAGTGGCAGACATAGAAAGAGAAATAAGTATTGGGGTCCATTTGTTTCACTGACGCCCTTCAAGGTGGTGCTCCAGCATGGCTGCATTCTGATGATTTAAACAAGTATAAGAAGATAAAAGATATGATGTGAAAGAGATTTGGCTGCTTTCCCTGTAGCAGATTGACGGATGACACAGTGGCCTCTTCATTGGGTTGGGGTTAATTGTGAATTATTCGAGGTCTGGGATGGAACAAATGATTTGGAACAGAATGGATAGTGGTGGTGGAGGTGGTTTGAGAGTAGGAAAGAGAGAAGGAAATAAGAAGAACAAGGGAGAGGGATGAGTGGGAGAAAAGTTTTAAAATTGTATTAAGAGTGAGTTGAGAGAAAGAGAGTGGGAAGAGAGAGAGAGAGAGAGAAAGTGTGTGTGTGTGAGAGAAAGAGAGAGAGAGAGGGAGAAAAACAGCTAGAGAGAGAGAGAAATAGAAAGGAGAGAGAGAGAGGAGAGAGACAAAAAGAGAGAAAGAGAGAGAGAGAGTGTGTGTGTGTATGTGTAGAAAGATATACTGACAAAGGCAGACAGAGACAGACAGATAGACAAAGACAGAGAGAGAGAGAGGGGGGAGAGAGGAGAAGGAGGGAAAGAGCGAGAGAGAAAGAGAGAGAGAAAGAGAGAGGAAGTGAAGGAGGAAGGAAAATGCAAAAATATGAAGGACAAGGTACCAGAAATGCTGTAAACAACTGCTTCTCCCACCACACATGTATGACATACAATATGCATTCAAATATATTTATTTAAATACACACACGTGCACTCATACACATGCACATAATTGGGAACTTGACATTTGGCTAAAACCCTCATGTTTTAAATGCTCAACCTCACCATTACCAAAAATTTATCCTGGCAAAAGCATATACTCAGCATAGCTATGACTACGTCCTAAAGCCAGATGAATTACCGCTAACCATTTTGCCAGCTCACCACCTTATTATATAATAATAATAATAATAATAATAATAATAATAATAATAATAATAATAATAAAATGCCTTGATGCAGTACCAGGCAGTGGCTCTCGGGGCTTCTGATCTTAACTGATTGGAAGTGTTATCATGTACATTGTTTTGTCTTGGTATAAAAGATGGGCTACAGCAGATATTCAGCTCAATACCACAGGTTTGCTGGTCAGTTGTTTGACCATAACCAGTTGAGCATGTCCCTTAGTGGCTGACAATATGTGCATCTCTGATCAGGAGCAGAAGTAGTGGGGGAGCATCATAGCCATGTGTTGAGAGGAATTCTTTGGGGTTTGAATAATTCACCTCTGAAAACATAGGTGGTTCGTTCAGTATCCTTAAACAATCCTTATTCAGGGACCTTTTGAGCGGTATGGGTTACTCGACCAGAAGAAAATTCTAACTGGGCTCCACATGCAAGGCCATGCGCTGTTTATCTTGATATGAGATCACCATGTCACGCACATATGGTTGTGATGCATGTGCCTAGTGTATCCCTATCAGACGGGTAGTCATGATGGGTATACTGAGCTTCGTATATTTTACCCCAGTGTCACTTTGATGGCATGTACTGCTCTTTCACTCAATAATAATAATAGTAGTAGTAGTAGTAGTAGCAGCAGCAGCAGCAGCAGTAGTAGTAGTAGTAGTAATAATAATAATAATAATAATAATAATAATAATCCTTTCTATTATAGGCACAAGGCCTGAAATTTAAGGGAGAGGGATAGTCGATTAAATTGGTCCCAGTATACAACTGGTACTTAATTTATCAACCCTGAAAGGATGAAAGACAAAGTTGACCTTGGAAGAATTTGAACTCAGAATGTAAAGACAGACAAAATACTGCTAAGCATTTCACCTGGCATGCTAACGATTCTGCCAGCTCGCTGCCTTAATAAATAAATAATAATAATAATAATATAATAATAATAATAATAATAATAATAATAATAATAACAATAATAACAACAACAGCTGTTTCTAATTTGCCAACAATGCCAGAATTTTTAGGAGAGGAGATTTATCAATGAACTCAATCCCCAATACTTTACTAGTAATTTATTTTATTGGCTTCAGAAAGATGAAAGGCAAAGTTGACTTTGACGAGAATTGAACTCAGAATATAAAGAACTGGAACAACTACAACAAGGTATTTGATTCTGCCATACTTTCAAACATTGGCTCAAGGCCTAAAATTTGGGGGAGGGCCTTTGTTGATTAAATCAACTTTAGCACTTGATTGTTACTTTATTTTATCAACCACGAAAGGATGAAAAGCAAAGTTAATCTCAGTGGGATTTCAACTCAAACATAAAAAAGGGTTGTAATGGACACTGCAAGGCATTTTATTTGAGACTATTGGTTCTGATTGAATGACAAGGCAAACATTCTCTGAGATATAGCAATCTATATAGACTGGGAGATCAATGTTAATCAGCCAGATATTATTGTCATGGAGTGGCAAGAGAAATACCCCGTAAAAAACATATTTCTTCCAATTGACAATAATGTACTGAAATTGAGAAATTATCTAAATATCAAGATCTAGAAAAAGAGATAATCACGTGGGGACTGAAAACTGAAACAATTTTATAACAATAAGTATCTTGGGAAAGATTAAAACAGACATAACCAAAAGTAAAAAAAAACCTAGGAATCATAAATAAATATAACATAAAAATTATCACCACAAGGTACTGTGTAATAAAAATAGAAAACCAAAATAAAGCCCTGCATGGATATAAGACATGCAGTGTTTTCACTGCACGATTGAGGGAAAGGAAACATTCAAATATATTACAGAATGATTCTTTCTAATTTTGGTACAAGGCTGGCAATTTTATGAGGAGTGGGGCTAATCAATTTCATTGACTCAAGTATGTGACGGGTACTTTATCTTATCGGCTCTGAAAAGATGAAAGGCAAAGTTGACCTTAGCGGAATTTGAATTGAAGAACATAAAGAGTCAAAAGAAATGAATACTGTAAAATAATGATGATGATGATAATAATAATAATAATAATAAATAATAATAATAATAATAATAATAATAATAATAATGATGATGATGATGATAATAATAATAACAATAATTTCTAACAAATGTGCAAGACCACAAATTTTCAGAAGAGAGACGTTGATGATTTTGTCATCCCTAGAACACGACAATTACATTTTTTCTTCTATTTATTTTTGCATTGGAAACATGAAAGACAAAGCCGACATCATTGGCATTTGATCTCAGAACACAAAGAGCCTAAACTAAATATTGCAAGGTATTCCAATTAGCAATGCATGAAATATAGTGGTTAAACACTTACTTTATATTTTCTTTGAGGGGTTTTTTTTTTTGTGTACTTTAAATGAGTGTGTGTGTTAACAAAATTTTTTTTTTTTTTCTGGAAAATGAAAGAATCCTTCACGATTGAGCACACTCACACAAACAAATCTCAAAGGTATTTAATCCATTCTATAAACTCCGATTACGAATCTTTTACTTGTGATGTACTGTTGCTGCATAAAACGTTGAGATGAAATGTTAAAGAAGTCCAATAACTGTAAATTTGTTCAGTACAAAACCAGAAATAATATTTATAATTGTATCCGTATATATATATCTATATCTATATATATAGATATATATATGTGTGTATATATATGTAATATATATATATATATAAGGTGATACTGGTTTTGCTGGTGTGTTAAGTTCTATAGTACTCAAATGTTAAAAGCTAAATGCATTTGGAAGTAAGGTGGAATTGTGAAGTATTGTGTTTCTGGAGTGTTATGAAATTATGCAGAGGTCTTGAGGTCTTTGGAAGCAACTGAACAGGCTGCTTGAACCACATACTTCAGCACAATGACAGAAATATGTGTGTAGATAAATAAGTAGAAAAATAGACAGGTAGATAATTAATAGAGGGTGAATGAGGGAAAAAATGTAGTGTGTACAAAAGAAATAGGGAGGAGTGAAGTAGTAGGAGTAAGAGTGAAGGGTGTGAATTTCAGACATAGAAAAGAATAATGTAGAAAGTGTGGAAACTGGGTGGGGCAGAATAACCTAAAGAAATTAAAGAAGAGGGACACAAAGAAAAAGAAAAAGATTGAGTGAAAAAATCAGTTTAATGACAAAAAAAGAAAAAGAGAGAGAGAGAGAGAGAGAGAGAGAGAGTAGGTGGAGAGATGGCCGCGGCTAGTTGACAAACTGAAAGCCTGGTTAGCTTGGCCAATAGAGGGAGGAAAAAAAGCAAACACACAACACAGGTAGTCAAGCAAGCTACTCTTTCACCTGACCTAATAAACAAACGGTAACACCTGAATCTCTCTCTCTCTTTCTTTCTATTTCCAGGGTTTCTCTTTCTCACTAAGCAGCCATGTGTGTGTGTGTGAAATAATTCCTTCCCATTCGCATTGGCAGGAGCAGTGTGTGGGTGAGATGGGGGTGGTATCCTTTAAATCAAGGCAACTACTGCCGTTTTTTCATGGGTGGTAGACCCTGATTTGATACAGTGGCTGGAGAGTGAGAGTAAAACACTTTTGGAACTGCTTAATGAAGCAGTGTAAGAAAAAGTCATAAAGTAATGTTATTAAAATAAAAAAAAGACAACAAAGTAATATTGGTAACAGTGGAAGAGTTAATAAAACGAAGGGGTTTGTGTTTTGGTTTTCAATATTTTCCAAGGGCCAATGGATGGATTAACAATAGATGTAGATGTATGTAGATGATATTTTCTTTTTCAGAATATCCTCTAGGGTGCCAGTAATCAAAGGAGAAGCCCTATCCTTGATATGAGAACAATATTCCATAGTGTAGAGTATATTAATCTATTGAAGAAGTGAACAGTGGCACAGGATGGACTCAAATTGCTTATAATAACGGGAGCCCTGATATGTGCAATGGTAGAGCCCTGATATGTGCAATCAACAGAGCCAATGGAAACTTTTCAAGTGAGAAAGGTTACTATGCATTTGGATTGAGACTGATTACAGTTCAAAGCCATGATCTGTAAACACCATTAGATTAACCTTTAAGCATTCAGATTATTCTGCCAAATGTAATGCTTATTTTATTCACATTGCTTTGAATTAATCATGCGTTATCTTGTAGCTTGAAGATTTTGATTATGTGATTGTTTATTTTAGAATGACATCGAAAGGTAGGTGTGAGAAGCTGCATCTGGTCAGCTTGAACCTAAAACAGAATATTTAGGCCAAATATGGTCAGTATCAAGCTACAACTTGCCTCCTAGATATGAACAGGTTTCCTATTTTTAGTTCCCATATATCTACTGCAACCCATTCGTTTATTGTTGTTGTTTACTCCCAGATCAGCCCTGGTTGAATAGACCAATGATCATAGCCATTCCTGCTGTGACCATTTCATTAGAGTTTTTTCTTCAGACATAGTACCTCAAACAATATTATCTAATGTGAATTTTCTATTTTTAGATTTCAGATAGAGTTTGCTGTTATTTCTAGCAGAAGAAATGATAATGCAGAGACCCTCTCACAGGCTTGCCCTATCCTGTTAATAATATAAGGTGTTGTCTAGTTTCTTGACATCAATAATCTATAAGGCTGGCTTTTCTTATTGTTATTCATATTAAGCAATGTTATTGACTGTCACAGTCTATGGTTCTTATCTTAAAACGTGATCTTTGTGCAATAAAGCGAGCATCAATAATTATAAGCACACACACACACATGCACGTGCACGTGTGTACAGATACATACCCACACATGCATGTGTCCACATTTAAACATACACACGCGATAGGAGTGGGCACAACCATAAAATCGTTAATGGTATTTCTGTAAGAAGAACTCGATGGAAAACCAAACACAAAAGTATAAACAAACTCTCTCTTGAAATACTTCAGAAGTTCTCCATTAAAACCAAAAAGAAAACAAAAAAAAATAAACAAAAAACAACAAAAAATCTCAGGAGAAAATTCTAGAGTTATGATTCTCAAAGAGGAAGTCGGTTATGGGTTTTTTGCTGATTCATTAAATGGTATTTTGTTATGAATGGAATAATTCCATAGAATGACATATTATTACAAACATTTAGCTGAAAAAAGAAAAGGCAGCAGGTGGGGGAGGGGGCATTCATTAGGAATTGTTTCTTGTACAAATCTGACATCACGGAAACGGCAGTTTTTTTGTTTTTAAAAATATTTTGAGGATAATTCCTCTGGACACGAAATGTTGATTGACTTCTTTAACCAATCTCTTCAGACTGATCTCCCCCCCCCCATCTATCCAGCATGATTACGCCATTCATGGTGTTGCTTTTCAGGCAGTCTTATGATTAGACCAGTCAGGTAAATGGAACTATTGATGATATTGATGATGATGATGATGATGGCAGCAATGACGGTGATGATGATGATGATGATGATGATAGTGGCAGTGATGGTGATGGCGTTGGTGTAGTGGTGGAGGTGCTGATGATGATGACGACGACGATGATGGCGACAGCGACCACGACAATACTGATGAGTTCACAGCTGCTTTGTTTGGTAATCTAATGATATTGTTCCTAGCTCATCCTGCTGTCAGCTCATCTCACTGTCAGCTCATCTTGATGTCAGCTCATCTCACTGTCAGCTCATCTCACTGTCAGCTCATCTTGCTCTCAGCTCATCTTGCTGTCAGCTCATCTCACTGTCAACTCATCTTGCTGTTAGGCGTAGGTGCCAGATCATCTGAGAATGTTAACTGCAATAACCATGAAGAAATACATCTACCATCTGCCTCCGTGCCATGAAACAAGAACTTGACATTACTCTGTAAAAATCCTCTTGTGATTTAGGGAGCATAAACAGTCACATTTTTTCTTTCTTTTATCTTTTGATATAATTCTTTAAAATCAAGGATAAAGAACAGAAAGCCTGGACAATATGGAAATAAAAGGCTTTATTATTTAAACTATTATTATTTGAACTATTCAAACTATTGTTATTTAAACTATTATTCAATAACTATTATTGTTATATTTCGGAATGGTCATTTTGCCAGTTTAGCCAATAAAAACACACGCACTATATATTTGGTGTTATTTTGCTTCAGTGTTATTTACTTTTTCATTTTTTACATTAATCTTAATCTTATTTCAGCTAAACTGGCAAAATGACCATTCCGAAATATAATAATATCTGTTTCAACACACGACTTCACATAAAAAATCTTGCACAACAAATATTTAAACGTATCAATAACTATTATTATCATTTAAATTACTATTTAAACTATTATTTAAACATTATTATTTAAACTATTAGTATTGAATCAAGAATTTTTTCTGCTTTGGAAAACATAAATCTATGCAATTATCTATTAAAATAATGATAGGAGTCACAGAATAAGGAGTCTTATTGTGACACCTGCTGGAAATTTTCTATGAATGTTAATTTTAATTTTTGGTTTTACATTATTCTTTTGTGGACCCCTCAAATAACACTCCCTGAATTCCAAGCCCCTTCATATTTGGATAATTTGAAAAATGATGGATATGCTTGATAAAGAAACAAATTATTGGTTTCAAAGTTTGGCTCAAGGCCAGCAATTTTAGAAGAGGGTCAAATATATAATATCGACCCCTGTGTCAGCTAGGACTTTATTTTATTAACTCTCAAAGAATGAAAGGCAAAGACGACCTCAGTGGAATTTGAACTCAGAACCAAAACAGCAACAGAAATAATGCTAAGTATTTTGTCCAATCTGCTAATGATTCTGCTAGAAGTGCATGATGGGAATGTAATATCAAACACAGGATAAGTTTGTAAGAACTGCTACTTCTTTGTGCAAGTGATTCAATACTAAGACAATAAGCTCTGGCATTCTTAACTCTAAACTCTACAATCATAATATTCTTCAAATCAATACGAATACTCATCCATCAAATGATACATCTTATTTCAAACTTAGTAGTATTTTACAGCCAGTGATGGAAACAGGTTTTAGGAAAAAGGGCTATTCAAAGCTCCACAAGACTGAGGTTGGGAAAGAATGAGTTAGATGCTTTGAGCTCCTTCATCTCGTGAGGCGAACATCACCTCTCTTCATTCCCTATAATTTCCATCACTGCCTGTGCCTACATACACTTTTCACAATTCATGGTAGCCATATTTATTCTAATATGAGCCACTGAATAAGGTTTCTGTATTTATTAATATGTTAGAAATAGCAGCTAAATCTCCCTTAAATCATACCCAGATGCCTAAAAAAATAAAGATATGTCATAACTCTTAATGGCTCAGTCATAACTAGTCATGAACCAATGAAATTATAAAATACAGTTCAACAGTTTATCTATCATACGACAATGGCGCTAAATAACTGCATAAGTGGTTCATTAGCTTACCATAGTGAACTTCTGTTTTCTTTGAGGATCGTTATTTGTGATAATGAAACCCATTATTCAGGAGATTCATTTTTCATCTAAGAGCTTTAGCAATCACGCTCTCTGTTTGATAACAATGAAGGAAAGATGATGGTAAGAGAAGAAACTGAATATGGCCATTCTTCATTGTATAAGTAATATAATGCAGTGAGAGATCGGAGACCCAATATGAAGACGAAGGTTGGGAGAGAACTGGATGTAGTTATTATATACACATCTCCATTACTACAACCATCATCATTTTTATATTCACTTTTCCATGCTTGTATGGTTTGGATGGATCCTCCCCAGCACAGCATTCGTTCACCAAAAAGTCATTCCTTATGTTCTTTTTGACCCTTTAACATTTAATCTGGCCAAATCTGGCCTAAATATCCTACCTGTTTTATGCTAAAACTGACCAGACCCAATCTCTCACATGTGCCCTACAAAGTCATTCTAGAAATATACAAACACACCATTGAAATCTTGAAGCTACAAGATACTCTTTTACTCTTTTACTTGTTTCAGTCATTTGACTGAGGCCATGCTGGAGCACTGCCTATTTCTAGTAAGATAGTCTGTGATTAATTCAAATCAATGTGAATAAATAAGCATTGCAGTAATCCCTCACCAAATTGTGGTTCACCTATCGTGCACTCAGTACATCATGGATTTTTCTGGCTAATTTATGTAAATTTATATCACAGACTCCTCAGTATATCGTGAGTTTCTTTGGCCAATAGGTATTTATATTTTTTAGATTTTAATTATTTCTATGGGAGGTTTTGGAACATAATGTCCGCAATAGTCGAAGGATTACTGTCGATATGACAAGGAAATCTGAATGCTAAAGGGTTAAGGTTTAGCCTCTTGAGATTAGTCTTCACCACTTTGCCCCTTGTTTTTCTTTGACTTCCTTATCCACATTTCCATCTGCTGTGACTGCTCGGCACCTCATTGTACAATGGATATCCACCATATGCATTGCATGCCCATACTAGCATAGTGTTCTATCTTACTCACTATATCCAGTTCCTCTTATATCCAGTTCTTATCTCAGTTCATATGTACTCTTTCATTCATGCACATAAACATAACACATTGGGTGGAGAATGCTCACCTCATTTCTTTCCAACCTTCACAAATATTCTGCAACGAAGCCTGCACTTTGTAAACAACGAAAATACCAATATACCAATATACATATATTTGTTTTTTGTTAAGACCACCCTCTTAATATATCAACACACACACACACACACACACATTCTCCCCCCCCCCACATACATACGTACAATCATATCTGTCTTTTGTTTTGTTCCAAGTACTCTCTTAGTATACCAATATACATCTGTCTTTTGTTTAGATTAACAAAAGACAAATATATATTGGTATACTAAGACGGTATTTCTAAACACAGACTTCATCAACTAATAAAGATTTGTAACAACTAATAAAGTTATTACTATTGTCACACCAACTTACCTATCTGTCTGTCTGTCCTACCACATATTTATTTATAGTCAACTTTTTAATATTCTGCGTATTAAATGTATTAAAACTAACTTACCTATCAGTCTGTCAGTCTCATGTTATAATTATTTCTACAAAGTCATTCAATGTGCTTTGTATTAAATATGTTAATACTAACTTACCATCTGCTTGTCCACTATCTCTCTGCCTCACTACGCATTTATTATAAGTTAGTTTGTTTTGTAATGCTCCAAATACTAAATATATTACGACAAAACTATCTGATTGTCTATTTAGGTAGCTAGCTATCTAACTCACCATATAGTTAGCTATTTATTGTTCCATGTATAAAATAGGTTAACACTAACTTATATAAGTATATCTCTTTCTCATGTGCTTCAATTGAAAATGGATAAAGTATGTCAATAAATAGATGCTAAACCCCTTAAGATAGTGCCCCAGCATGGCCGTAGTCCAATGACTGAATCAAGTGAAAGATAAAAGGACATACATACACACAGACACACATGTATTTATGTAAAGTAGATACATACAGACAGATATACACTCATACATGTATATGGATATATATATATATATACACGTAACATCATTATCCTCATCATTTTACGTTCCCTTTTCCAGGTTGGTACGACTAAATGAGTCATCACAGTTTTAATTTGGAGTCAGTGTCCCCACTACTACCTGGATGGATCAAGGACAATGCTCAATTCATTCATACAAGGTGGTATCAAAAAGTTCCCACACTAGCTCTGTAACACGCCAGCAGATGGCAGCACAGTTGTGTGCACAGTGAGAGCTGGCAGTTACCTTCATGAGGCAGTGGAGCCCTTCTGAGTAGACTTTTCTTATTTCTTGGATACTGCTTGGCAACTGCATGGGTCCACCTGTTGTCTGTTCTGCGAACCCTGTGGAATATCTGGCAGAGTGGAATTGTACTTTTGATATTCTGCAATCAACATTTTTAACTCTACCCCATTCTCAAATTGTTTCATTTTTGTACCCTCTCAAAACGATAGCTTAGATATATTTGTCTGTCTGTCTTTCTGTCTATATAGATTGAATGATAGATTAACAGACAGGCAAACAGATAGATAGATTGATAGATAGATAGATAGATATATAGATAGATAGATAGATAGATAGATAGAGAGAGAGAGAGAGAGAGAGAGAGAGAGAGAGAGAGAGAGAGAGAGAGAGAGAGAGAGAGAGAGAGAGAGATACAGCTTCAGATTTATGGAGCAATTAGAAGATAAGATTTCACAATGTTCATGCTATTCTTAGAGGAAAAAGCATTAGCAATGAATTAATTACAAACAGAGATTAAAAACAGTTCATTCTTTGAATTTTTACAAGGATTTTATTTCAAAGATTTAAGACTCCCACCACTCAATACGATACAATGACATCATTACGAAGGAATATCCTGCATAAAGCATTTCATATTTACATTTCCCCAACCCTTCCTTCCTTCCTGCAAAAGAAATAAATGAACCTGGAACATGGTCAAGTTTCTTCAATCACTCTCTCTCAGACTATTTGTGGCATGTCGCACTGACCGTTCTCTTTACACCCACCACCATCACCACTGCCACCGCCACTCCTGCCACCACCACCACCACCACTACCACCACCACTTCCACCTTCACCACCACCGTTACCACCATTGATCTACTAAAAGCCACAAGTTTCAAAGAAACGTCATAGAGTTCACTTATTTCCTCTTTTGCGCTCACCATTTACGGACATCTAAAGTGGTCTTGGCATTTATGATATTTCCTATACGTACATATAATATACATACATACATACATACATACATACATACATATATATATATAAACATACATATATGTGTGTGTGTGTGTGTATATATCTATAAACATACATATCTGTGTGTGTATATATATATATATATAAACATACATATATGTGTGTGTGTATATATATAAACATACATATCTGTGTGTGTATATATATATATATAAACATACATATCTGTGGGTATATATATATATATATATATATATATATATACACACATGCCATGCACCTTCATACACACACACACACACACATGTGCACGCACATACACACACACACACACACACTCATATATGTAACTACCTACATCCACTCAGTTATTGTCTCTGATGCCAAGAGTTTTTTCCTTCTGCTGTCCATATCCTACCGAAACTGAGTTCCTTTGGCATTGACAGTCGACAAAGAAGAGTGGTGAAGCTGTTGGTCAACTGCGTGGGACACACGTCACCCTTTCCTGGACAGACATAATCACCGTCCCGTAGACAGTTACTTCTTCAAGAAATTGTCAGCACTTCAGTTTAAACACATAATCATCATCATCATCATCCTCATCATCCTCATCATCAATGGCTGCCACGGCTGCTGCCGCTACCTCTGATGCTTCCACTGCCACCACCTATACTGCCACCGCCACTACCTATACTGCTTTTGCCGCTGCTTGTGCTGCTGATGCTGCAAGTGTTATCGCCGCTGCTGCCACTGCTGCTGCTGTCAGCACGACTGCCATTCCTGCTGCACCTGTTGCTGCCAACATTGCCACAACCAGCACCAGCAGCACCACTACCACCAGCAGCACCACTACCACCAGCAGCACCACTACCACCAGCAGCACCACTACCACCAGCAGCACCACTACCACCAGCAGCACCACTACCACCAGCAGCACCACTACCACCAGCAGCACCACTACCACCAGCAGTAAATGTGTGTATATATGTGTGTGTGTATCTAGTGTACACATATATATGTGTGCTTAAGTGTGTATATACACATATGCAAGTATTTACATATAGGTGTGTATATATATATATATTATATATATATATATATATATATATATATATATATATATATATATATATATATATACACATATGTATAATATATATATATATATACACACACACTCACACACACATAGTATATGTACATTCACACATACAAATATATGTATACACCACACACCCACACATGTATACACACATTCACATACAAGATATAGTGTATCAGGCTTTTCTTTCGCTCCCCTAACTTTCCATTCCTATCGTTTCTCTGGTTGCTCGCACTTTTCTAATAAGACCTCTTCTCAGTTTCATACTCTTGCTCCTTTTTCATGTCAGCCTTACAAGTGCTTGTCACACTGGCAAAGGTGATACACACATACCTCCCACACACACACACACATATACACAGACACATACTCTCATGCACATACACACACACACATGTGCAAGTATATATTTGTGTTGGAATTATTATTACTTCTTGCTTAATGACTTCCTATGTCATCTCATCTGAACGGCTCAGCATTCTGAGGTCGTTCTTCAGTACTTCATCCCATGTCTTCCTGGGTCACCCACTTCCATGTGTTCCTTCTTCTTTATAGAGCTGTCAGCATCCATCCACATCACATGACCAAACCAGCACAGTCTCCTCTTTTGCACACTGCATCTAATTCCCCTTATACCTAATTTCGCTCTCAATACACTCTGACAAACATGTACCCTTGATGCATACTAGCCTTGTCCCTCTCTAACCTTTGCATATCCTCTGCATTTAAGGCCCACATGTCACTACCATGTAGAATTGCTGATTGTATACATGCATCATTACAATCTGCCTTTCACTCAGAGAGAGAAACTTTACGTAGCCAACAGATTTAGTAGAAGCTCTCTGAATTTCCTCCATCCTATTCTTATTCTAGTTATCACACTGTCTGTGCATTCTCCCCCACTATTAATATCTCTCCTAGGTAACAGAAATTATCTGCTACCCCTAGGGGGTAGTAGATAAGTGACAGAATCAATTTCCTGAGTCTCTGTAGTTTTTATGGGTCCTGTGCATCTTCCACATAATATATACAGGCATGGCTGTGTGGTAAGAAGCTTCCTTCCCAACCACATGGTTTCAAGTTCAGTCCCACTGTGTGGTACTTTGGGCAAGTGTCTTCTACAATAGCCTTGGTGTGACCAAAGCCCTGTGAGTGGATTTGGTAAGAAGCTTGTCATATATCATCATCATCATCATCATCGTTTAGCGTCCGCTTTCCATGCTGGCATGGGTTGGATGGTTCAACTGGGGTCTGGCAAGCCCGAAGGCTGCACCAGGCCAGTCAGATCTGGCAGTGTTTCTACAGCTGGATGCCCTTCCTAACGCCAACCACTCCGAGAGTGTAGTGGGTGATTTTATGTGCCACCGACACAGGTGCCAGACGAGGCTGGCAGACGGCCACGCTCGGATGGTGTTTTTTATGTGCCACCAACACAGGTGCCAGACGAGGCTTGCAGACGGCCACGCTCGGATGGTGTTTTTTATGTGCCACCGACACAGGTGCCAGACGAGGCTGGCAGACGATATATATATATATATATATATATATATATATATATATATATACTCTCTTTTTACTTGTTTCAGTCATTTGACTGCGGCCATGCTGGAGCACCGCCTTTAGTTGAGCAAATCGACCCCAGGACTTATTCTTTGTAAGCCCAGTACTTATTCTATCGGTCTCTTTTGCCGATATGTATATATATATATATATATCATCATCATCATCGTTTAACGTCCGTTTTCCATGCTAGCATGGGTTGGATGGTTCGACTGGGATCTGGGAAGCCGGGAGGCTGCACCAGACTCCAGTCTGATCAGGCAGTGTTTCTACAGCTGGATGCCCTTCCTAACGCCAACCACTCCGTGACTGTAGTGGGTGTGTTTTACGTGCCACCGGTACAGGGGCCAGAGGAGGCTGGCAAATGGCCATGATCGGTTGGTGCTTTTACGCGTCACTGACATGGACGCCAGTCAGGTGGCACTGGCATCTGCCACATTTGGACGGTGCTTTTTACGTGTCACTGGCACAGGTATCTTAACTACAATTTCCATTTGATTTTCATTTTGATGTTGGTGTTAACGTACTTGACTCAATATACAAATATATATATATATATATATATATATACATATATATATGTATATATATATATATATATGAATGTATGTATGTATGTATACATCTATGTATGTGTGTCTTTGTATCTGCATTTCTCCCCACCACTGCTTGATAACTGGTGTTGGTGTGTTTACATCCCTGTAACTTAGCAGTTCAGCAAAAGAGACCATTAGAATAAGTAGTAGGCTTAAGAAATCAGTCCTGGGGTCGATTTGTTTGACTAAAACCCTTCAAGGCAGTGCTCCAGCTTGGCCACAGTCAAATGACTGAAACAAGTAAAAGAGCAAAAGAATATATATATATATAGTTAGTTTGAGGAAGTCATATCCTCATTAGGGATTATATAATCTAAGGTATTCCACTGGTTTAATCTCTATCATATAATGCGGAAGTCATTGGTGATTGGGATTATTGAAATTTTCAGTGTTGGGGGAAAACAAATGCTTCAAAATTCCCATCAACTAGAAGAAAGACTGAAACATGAGTGTGGGTCCTTTTTTGATTTTATTTCTTGAGCTTTCAACTTGTAATTTCTTTGTACTGTTATGTTTTTAAAAAATGTCATCTTTTTGTAACATACAAATAAATTATTAATTACATCCATTTATTCTCTGTTTTCTTCATCTTGTTATATATATATATATATATATATATATATATACATTTGTATATATATATACATATGTATATATATATATATACATAACGGGAAACTTTACGAAAATAAACAAAAGACGAAGGCAGGTGGAGTACAAATAAACAATTGTATTAGTATGGCGCTCAGGAATAGAAATAAAACAAGTCTTTTACGTTTCGAGCCTACGCTCTTCGACAGAAAGATACACAGAAAAGAAACACGGAGAGAAACAAGGAGAGAAAAAAAATGCGTACAGGAGCTAACGATTCAACATGGCGGTCTGATTTCGGCTAGAAGTCAGAGATCAGACGTTAGACGCAAGAGGGATAGTAGGGGAGATAACAGGGTCAAATGACCTCGCCCCAACATAAGGGTGCGTGTGTGTATGAGAGAGTATGTATGTGCGTATGAAAGGTCTGGACGTGTGTATGTATGTATGATGTGATGTGTAATGTCGTATGGTGTAGTGTAGTGTGGTGTGATGTGGGGAGGTGGGGAAAGCCCATATATATACAGTATATACATATATACACAGAGGTATAGATATTTAAAAAAATTTCACTTGGCTGATATAATTGGATTTATTTCCCTTGCCTATAGTTTTAGATTTTAAAGAACCATAGAGGAAGTTTTTGCTTATTAATTGCATAGATAACCTTGGTTAACCAAAGCTTTTTAAACCAGTATATTATATTGAAGATCCAGCCGAATGTACATTTATGCTGCAAAATACTCTTTTTGCGGTACTTTAATACAATCCCTGAAACCCTCACAGTCAGTGAATATGACACAAAGGGTGTGTCTAATGGCCACAGCAACTGGCTATAAGTCCACTCATGTGGAAAACAAGACGTAATGCTGCTTGTTTTCTGAGAACAGAAGGTAACATCTTGTTAGCAAGGTAACAAAATCTCTCATCGGTGCTCATGCACCTGGCTTTTTGACTGTTTTTTTATGCATTGAATTGTTGTTGTTGTTAATGGTTGTGGTTGTTATCTAAGCTAGTGTTATTGAAGTTGGTGGTGGTTATATAACTGTAGCTGTTGTTGTTGTTATTGTAAGTTGTTGTTGTAGTTGTTTTGTTAGTGTTTTGCAGCTCCACTTGTTATTGGGGTTTTGCTATTTTGCTATTCATGTTGCCATTTCTAGCAGCTCAAACAACAATATGAGGCATTCTGTCAATATTATTGTTAGAGTAGTTTTAAATGATGTTATTGTTGTGATAGTTACTGTTGTTGCTATACATAATATTCTTATTCAATGTTGTTTGTTATATTTACACCATTTATCTAATTTTGTTACTTACTTTTGTTTTTATGTATATCCTCACCTATGGACATGAATGTTGGATAATGACCAAAAGAAAGAGTACAACTGTGAATACAAGTGGTCAAAATGGGGTACCTCTAAAGAGGTGATTCTCAAAAGGGGTCCATCTGTCCCCTGAGGGTTCATATAAAATTTTTAGGGATCCATGCAAGCAAAATAGTAAATTGAGGACCCACAATGGTATTTTAAGGGACTATGAAAAATTTTGCTTTAAATGTATTTCTTGCTAGAAACAGCTAGATTTCTTTCCCTAACTTTTACAACCTGTACACAAGTTAATGTGTGAAAAACAAAATGGCAATTTTGAAAGAAGTATCTATAAATTTAGTTTTTAAGCACTGAATGGCGATGGGGGTCCACCAAAATGGAATAGTAATCGAAGGAAGGGTCCATCGATAAAAAATGATTGAAAACCACTGCTCCAATGGATCCTTGGAGTAATGTTGACAGGGTGTGCAGTTTGGAAATCAGGGAGTCTTTCCAGGTTAAGCCACTACTTCTATGCTTTGAGATATCACAGCCCTGATACTAGAAACATGCCAGGAAAGAACAAAAGCAAAACTGATTTGTCAAGTTGGTCCAATTGATAGGAGACCAAGAGGTAGACCAAGAGTAAGATGGTGGGACAGTATCCATAGTCACAGTTATTTCCTTGCTTTGATATTTGATTGTAGAAGGATCTGTGGTTGTTATATCTTCCTATGAATGGATTCATTTATGTCATCAAACTCTTATAAACTTGTATCATTTGATATGCGCAGTATTTAAATATTGTACTTTTTACGTTGGCACATAAAAAGCACGATTCAAGCATGATCGTTACCAGTGTTGCCTTACTGGCACTTGTGCTGGTGACACGTGAAAAACATTTGAGCAAGGTCATTGCCAGTGCCACTGGACTGGCTCCTGTGCAGGTGGCACGTAAAAAACATCATTTGAGCATTGCCATTGCCAGTACCCCCTGACTGGCCCTCGTACCTGTGGCACATTAAAATAACCACTACACTCTCAGAGTGGTTGGCATTAGGAAGCGCATCCAGCTGTAGAAACTCTGCCATCTCAGAGCCTGGTGCAGCCATCTGGTTCGCCAGTCCTCAGTCAAATCGTCCAACCCATGCTAGCATGGAAAGCGGACTTTAAACGATGATGATGATGATGATGATGATGATGATTAAATATTTAATATTTAAATGTGTGTGTGTGTGTGTGTGTGTGTGTTTATATATATGTATTTATAAATACACATGTGCTGACTTGAGCACACAAACATAAACAAGTTAGAAATACAACTATATCAGTAACAGTTGAAAAAGGAATAAAAAAGAAGTTAAGTAAACAGAGATAACCTAAATGTAGGAGATTTTTCAGATTCCTGAAGATAAGTGTGCCATGACCATTAGGCGAGAGAGAGAGAGAGAGAGAGAGAGACAGAGAGAGAGAGCAAGAGAGAGCAAGAGAGAGAAATGGAAATGTGTGGAAAATTAAGTCCAGAATAATAATATATATGTAAAATTAAGTAATTATGTATATGTGTGTATATATATATATATATATATATATATATATACATATATGTATATAACACATTAACAATTACATAGGGATATAATGATATTTTGTATAAATAATAAAAATACACACACACACACACACACACACACACACACATATATACATCTATGTAAATGTTAATTTGTCACATAGAAATGTCAAACAAACAGAGTTAATTAGTTGGTGCTAAGTAATCAGAGGTTTTTGTTAATGGATGGTCAGTCTAATTGACTTCAGAGGAATGAAAATTGGAAGCCTTTTGACATCCTCAAGAGCATGAGAGGAATCACAAACCTGAAGGAATACCATTTTTTGTGCGTGTGTGGGTATTTACACATGCGACCGAGACCTTTGGTGATATAAAGGAGCACTCCGTCGGTTACGACGATGAGGGTCCCAGCTGATACAATCAACGGAACAGCTTGCTCGTGGAATTAACATGCAAGTGGCTGAGCAATCCACAGACCCATGTACCCTTAACGTAGTTCTCAGGGAGATTCAGCGTGACACAGAGTATGGCAAGGCTGGCCCTTTGAATTACTGGTACAACTCATTTTTGCCAGCTGAGTGGACTGGAGCAACGTGAAATAAAGTGTCTTGCTCAAGGACACAACGCATCGCCGGGAATCGAACTCACGACCTTACGATCATCAGTCGAATGCCCTAACCACTAAGCCACGCATCTTTGGTGATATACTGTGCTTGAGAAAACTCATTAAGCCAAGTGAAATTGTAGTCATGACCAATACTGGTGGTGTCAGGTAACTGGCGCCCATGGCAGTGGTATGTAAAAGTACCGATTACATTCTTGGAGTGGTTGGCGTTAGGAAGGACAGCCTGCTGTAACAACTATGCCAAATGAGACTGGAACTTGGTGCAGCTCTCCGGCTTACCAGTTCCAGTCAAACTGTCAAACCCATGCCAGCATGGAAAGTAGATGCTAAATGATGACAATGATGATGATGACGACGACGATACATGTGTGTGTGTGTGTGTACATATATATACATACATATATATATAATATATATATATATAATTTTAAATTAGTAATAGAAGGTAAAATTTATTAATCAAATTAATTAAATAATTAATTAACAATTTTACCAAGTAGATCAGTACGTTAAAATAACCTTTATAGGTAAAATTATCCACATAATTATAATTAGGGTTCAACTAAATGCTTCACCACAGACCGAAATTAGAAATAGGAGTTAAAATTTCCTTTTCTGCTCTTTAAGAATCTCCATGACGGTACACATACTTTTTTATGAAGGCAAAGAGAAAAAACAATGAATCAACATGACCAGGATTAATTATATATATATATGTTAATTATATATATATATATATATATATATATATATATATATATCCAGCCTCAGATACCTCCATGTCTAACTTGAGCTAGCAGAGAAAAACTGACATTAAATAAGTGAACAAGCACCACACAGTTTATATTGTAATATAGCCTTTCCAATGAGAATAACAGGAATAAGTAAATCAGATATGACTGGGAATAGAACCTACGTCTCAGGCTCAGTTTACCAATATTACTTTATATACCACACCCTACATAATTTATAGTGTAGTATATTTTATTCGCATTGCCAAAGTTTAGGTCATTTTTTCAATATATTTGGTAAATAAATCTTTTTATTTCCCCAAGGCCTTCTCAAATTTTTTTGCATAAACTTGTATTGTTAGAGAAAAAACACAAACAATTTTGCAAGACTAGACAGATATTGCAGTGAGGTCCTGGAGTTCAAAATATTTGGACATACAACTGACTACTCTGGCATAGGTGATAAAATCCACCTCCTTATTTTTTTGTTAAGTTCCAACCCTCCATTCTGGTGTTGAATAATGAAGTTCTATCACAAAAAATTTTTGAAAGCAGTTCCACAGTTTCTTGGAAACCAATCTCACTCGACTTCTTCGGCAGAAGTGAAGTTACAGTAGTGCTCATGTTCAGCAGGAGTAAAAGCCTGACTTTCTGCTCCTCTGACCATGACTTGCACTCTTCGTTAAAAATTTCCTTGTATCTTCTATAACATGCAGGAAATGTGATACCCTCCTCCGGATTATATGTAAATTCAGAAATTACGTTAGCCATGCCTCCTGGCATAAACAAGATTACTGGACTTTTGGACTTTGCCAACAGCAACACAATTAATTGTTGTTGTTGTTGTAGTAGTATTTGGTTTTGTGACTCCTGTAGTTATTCCTGTTGCTTCTCTTGGAGCTGTACTCCTGCAGCTAATAGGTTTTCCATGACGCAGAAATGGTCAGATAACCAATGTGAGTTTCGAATGATCCTTGTCGCCAGATGTTATACCTTTATGGATAAACGAATACACTGCAACAGTGTAATAGCAATATTATTGAAACGAACGGCAGTAACCACATGGAATGTAACAACAATCTTTTAAGAACCAACAAGCCAACATGCTGACTCGAACTTTAGATTTTGAACTCCAACTTTAAACTACCAACACACAACCTGTAGAACTAGCACTAACTTTCTCACTCACTCAGACCGCTACTATTTATATGTAGTGGTCCAGTCCATTCTTGCCAGGGGGGGGGGCATTGTACCCTCAAACAACACATACATACACACACACATATACAGCTGAAGATCAGTGAAAAAGAGAATATCTAAGCTGAACTATTGAGAAATCTGCAGTTATTCTATCCAGATTACAAGTTCAGGTCTATACCTGTAATTATTGGGGTCCTGGGATATGTAACACACTATCTAAATACCAATCTAGAGAAATTAGGCTTCTGAAAACCAGAAAGGAGAAAGCTAATTCAAAGACTAGAGATCCAAGCCATCATTGGAACTGTAAAAATCTGTAAAACTTTCCAGAAGTTTATCATTTAAATATATATGAGCATGTCTAGATATGCAACTATATGCATCAGAAGACATACATAAAACAAAGCATACAAATCTGCACACATACATAGATACATAGATACATACATACAAACAAAAATACTCTGTTGTTGATGTTGAAATTCCAATGAAGGCGCCTTGGATCTGGGTTAGAATCCAGTTCTTTCTCTATTACTCTTTTACTCTTTTACTTGTTTCAGTCATTTGACTATGGCCATGCTGGAGCACTGCCTTTAGTCGAGCAAATCGACCCCAGGACTTATTCTTTGTAAGCCTAGTACTTATTCTATCAGTCTCTTTTGCCAAACCGCTAAGTTACGGGGTCATAAACACACCAGCATCAGGTGTCAAGTGATGTTGGGGGGGACAAACACAGACACACAAACATATACACACACATATACATATATATATATATATATATATATATATATATATATACACATATATACGACGGGCTTCTTTCAGTTTCCGTCTACCAAATCCACTCACAAGGCTCTGGTCGGCCTGAGGCTATAATAGAAGACACTTGCCCAAGGAGCCATGCAGTGGGACTGAACCTGGAACCACGTGGCTGGTAAGCAAGCTACTTACCACACAGCAACTCCTACGTCTATTGGCAAAAAATCTTGAATTAAAGCTGAACAATGGCATACATACATACATACGTACCTACATACATACATACGTACCTACATACATGTATTGAATCACGTAACGCCATAAACATAGATTTGTTTATTGTTGTTTCTTTTGATATCTTCTGTTCAATGTCTTCATACCGGGACGTCCTTCCTAAAGTTACCCACTCAACTAAAGCAAGTTGTGTACTGTTAGGTGTTGTTGCTCAAAGGTGTCACACAGTGACAATGGTGACTTCTTGATACAGACACAATCTCATTCATTTCAGAAGAAAGCATTATTTGTATATCCAGCCCCCGTAAGTCACTGGATTTATTATTTCAGAGATCCAATTAGGATGAGAAGCAAGATTAAATATGGTAGGATATGAAATCAAAACGTGAACAATGCTCCAGTGATTCTACAGCAGTAGGTGTCAATACATACAAACATACATACAACTACTACTACTACTACTACTACTACTACCACCACCACCACCACCACCATACCACCACTACTACTACTACCACCACCACCACCACCACCACCACCACCACCACCACTACTACTACTACTACTACTACTACTACTACTACCATCACCAGCACCACCACCACCACCACCACTTTTCATGTGAAATAGAGCATTTTCCTGATGAATGTGATTTAAATGAATGTTTCTTTCTATGGTAAAACCTTTACATGAATCATTCTCTCCTCAAAAATGCTCTGTTTAACATAAAACTATTAATAGTTGTCAACTATATTATCATAAATATGTTGGCTCTATATGTATGCAGAACTCGCATATTTTTCATAGAGTCACCTGGTAGACGATTAACATGAAGGAGATAATTGTTTCTTCATTTTGAATTTGAAATTAAGGAATACAGAAAGAAATGTAATGAAAATACATGTTTAATGTTTATTCTTTTTAAGTTGTTAAATGATTCTCAAAATTTCTAGTCAGTGGCAACTATACTCAGAACTATTTCATTCTTTTTTGAAATCATCTGCATGACATAATCCAAAGTAAGCAGATTAAACATTTTTTATGAAGGTAGGCATTTCCTATGGACAGAGAACAATTACAGTCACAAAGAGATTCATCGAATGTGTGTTTTCTTTTCTTTTTCTTCATACATTACTATATATCATTTGCTTTTACTTCAATTTTTCCAACCTAGCATGGGTTTGATGAATATGTATTATTGAATTATGATTTTGCTGTTGGATGCCTTTCCAATTGTCAACTCTTACTTGTTTTTCAAGTGAGTAATTTATTGTCTGGGGAATGACGGTAAACTTCACTGTTTGTAACTCAGTGGCTTTTCCTGCAAAGCATGCAAAAAGGGAAAAATTCCCACATACACACATGACAGGTTTTGTATAGTTTTCTTCTACTAAATTGACTTGCAAGGCGTTGATCAACGCAGGGCTACAGTAGAAGACACTTGAACAAAGTGCTAAGCAGTGGAATTGAACCTGAAACACATGGTAAAGAAGATTGCTTCAGAACCACATAGCTTGGAATTCAGTCCCATTGCTTGGACACTGTCAGTCACTGTCTTCTACAATAGCTGTGGAGTGATCAACTCCTTCTGTGTCAAATTGGCAGATGGAAATTAGAAGAAACTTGTGTATGTGCATGTGTGTGTATATACGTATGCATATGTATATGTGAATGTGAGTGTGTGTGTGAGTGCATGCATGCATGTGCATGATTGGGTGTATGTTGCTCTTCATGTTGACTTGTGAACAAATTATAAACAAATGCTACACCATTCACACAAACAGAGCCATTTGTTTGCAGCCCTCTGTAAAAGTATGTTCAGGCTATTTGTTCTTTGAAGGACAGGAGTAAGTAAATATTGCCTTGCTTGGAAGCAGTTGGTGTGAGGAAGGGCACCTGACCATAGAAAATTCTTTTCTACTCTAGGCACAAGGCCTGAAATTTTGGGAGAGGAGGGGCTAGTTGATTAGATTGACCTCAGTACGTAACTGGTACTTAATTTATCGACCCCGAAAGGATGAAGGGCAAAGTTGACCTAGGCGAAATTTGAACTCAGAATATAAAGATAGACGAAATACCACTAAGCATTTCACCTGGCATGCCAACATTTCTGCCCTTTTCACAGTTGATAATATCAAAATCAAACATCTCTTATTCCCCATAATCCAATCACAGATACAACATCATACTATATCATTGATAATCTATGGTATCAGTAGGAATATCAATGGAATGTTATGGTGCATAGCACATTGGGCAAGTGTCTTCTGCTGTAGCCCTGGACTAACCAATGCTTTGCAAGTGAATTTGATAGATAGAAACTGTGGAATCCTGTAGTATATGTGTGTGTATGTATGTATACTGTATGTATGTGTGTGATGTCTTGATTTGTGTGTGACAAAGATTTAAACGAGGGAGGGTTGTGCAATGTCATCTGCCTCACTCTCTTGCCCCTTCCTATCTCGGTGGAATTTGAACTGAGAACGTAAACACAGATGAAATACTGCTAAGCATTTCATCCAGTGTGCTAACATTTGTGCCAGCTCGCCACCTTATAGCCATAGAAAATTCTGCCTCAACAAAGTCTCACGTGACCCATGCAAGCATGGAAAACAAGACAGTAATGTGATGATGATGATGATGATGATGATTATGATGATGATTATGATGATGAAAGCTGAAAAATTTCATTCAACTGAGATTATTCTTGTTATAGCCAAAGCCATCAGTTGCAAGTAAGAATTACTTGGGTAACATAGGTACCATGCTTTTACTGATAGTATTAATTGTTTATGTAGTTGTTAGCAGACATGGACACCTTCTTGACCACTCACTCTTTGACCAGTGGATATTGAGTATGTGTTGATGTGGCTGCACCAGCAAACACTAGCCTGGTACTAGGTTGGTACTAAATTTTAACTGAGTAGGCTGGAACACTGTGAAATGAAGTGCCTTGCTCAAGGACACAGTGTTGCTCAATCCTGGAATCAAACACATGACTTTTTGGTTGTAAGCTCAACACCTCAACCACTAAGCTTCACACACACACATACATGCACACACATGCACACACACGCATGCACACATGCTCGTATACACTCACACGCATACACACAAACACACACATGCACACATACACATGTAAATACGCAGGCACACATGTACAGACTCCATACTTGCACACACATATCTTTATAAGAATAGGTAGATAGCTAAATAGATAGCTAGAGAGACAGACAGACAGATAAATAAATAGATAAAGAGAGAGAGGGAGAGAGAGAGAGAGAGAGAGAGAGAGAGCAAGAAATAAAGAGACAAATAAATAGACAGACAGACAGAAAGACATGTACATGGAAAACCTAGGACAGTATTGTTACTCCCCCACCATAAATATGGTAATAAGTCCTTTTTGATTATGTAAGATTATTCTGACAAATTCAAAGATGATGAAAAATATATGTTCAGCTCTATTTTCTTCCAATAGTCTTTAAATCCAAGCACACAGTAGCAGCCATCAGACATCACACATTAGTCTCAGGTGAATGCCTCTGAAAAGCTTCTTGAAGTACTTATTAAGTGTCAGTTGAATAGCAGTTGAATAACAGTTGAGTAGCAGCGGAATAACAGTTGTGTGGTAGTTAGTTGGACTATAGCTAAATGGTAATTGGAAACGGAAGTTGTATTCACCACACTAAGTCTTTTATGTGTTTCTTTGACTGTTTTTGGCTTAAAAGAAGCCTCTTTCTCCCAACATGTGCTGTTTGTCACCTCCACTCCAGTTTCTTCATCTGTGTGTATGTGTGTGTGTTTGGAAGGAGAGGAGGTGCCTCCCTCTTGTGTTTTAGATGTGAGGAAACAAAAAAAGACTTGTCTGCTAGGTTAGTGTTGGCTGGTGGTTTCTTAGGTGGTTTCTTAGGTGGTTTACCGAAGGTAGTAACTAATAAAAAATAATGTGTATGTGTGTGAAGAGAAGGAGGAGGGGAAGAAGAGAAAGTTAATGAAGGGTTTTAACTGAGAAGCTTGAAATGGTAACAGCAGTTGTATTGTGTGTTTGGGTGTGTCTAGTGGTTGTAGTGTTCATGAATGGGGTGGTAGTGTTTGTTGTTTTTTAACCCCAGAATCAGCTCTGATACAGTAACCCTATGATTAAAGACATTCCGACCATGATCATCCCTTTGTTTCCAGGTATTGTGTACCCATGCTGTATTATTCACTATGCCTTTTATTTTTCTTTAAGATGTAATTTGAGGGTGTTTTAGCTACTGCTTACAGGTTCAGAAACCATGTCAAGGTTCCATCATTTACTCATGGGGTGGTGTAGGTCTAAATATAAATCTGTTGCACATTGTCAATAAATAAAGGGTTCTAAAGCGTTTGTTTTACCCAGAGACTTACAATGCTGTGGTGTGTTCATGTCAGGGTTGAATGTGTTGGTGACTGAGACAATCATGGCTGCTGTGGT
>NC_043004.1:105958824-105968824 GCF_006345805.1 Octopus sinensis | reverse complement strand
GAAAAGAAAAGTGTTCTCCTCCTTAAATCATGAAATCTTTGAAATTCACATTATATGTTCTCATCACTCTTGGGTCAACATACTCACTCAGTTCAATTTCGTGCACGACTACATGCTATGGACTACAAACAGCTCATGTTTCTCAACGATACAACACTAGGCTCACGCTAAGTGAATCATGTATATTCACAGTCATGTTGTGTCCTCTGTCTTTATCGGTCATGCTTCACTGCTATACAACACCACACACGTGATGTACTTCATACGTCCTCTTCACTTACTGCAAATCTTTTCTCATCCTTGTCTTTACTTCATGTCAATGCACTGCCATACTACTCATGTGCAAACCATATTAACCGTGTACTCTGTATATGTTGAGTGTGTGTGCGTGTGTGTGTGTGTGTGTGTGTGTGTGTGTGTGTATATATATATATATTGAGTCATCTCATAAATAATGCATTTTTTTATACTTCCTTTATTTTCCAAAATTAAGATAAACAAAGTTCTTTTTTAATCTAAAATATACTCTCCTTCACTTTCTACAATGCTCTTCCATTCTATCTGGTAGACTTTCAAGGCTCCTCTTCCAATATTCACTTGTCTAGGATGAAAAATACTCCTCCAGTACTCTTCTGATCTTGTCTACAGAATTCATATTTTTTCTGTCCAAATGATTTTGAAGACTGCGGAATAAATGATAATCGGATGGGGCAATGTCTGGTGAATATGGTGGGTGGGGTATCGTTTCCCATTCAAACTGCTTCAGCCTTGTTGTATGTGGCCAAGCATTATCCTCATGGAAGAACACCTTTTGTCTTGAAACCAAAGATGGTTGTTTTTCTTCTAGCGCTGACTTGAGTTGCTCAAGCTGCTCACAGTAGATTTCCTTTCTTATTGTTTTGGTTTGGGTTTAAAAGTTCGAAGTGGACTCAACCTTTCATATCCCACCAAACAGATAACAACACCATACGTTGGTAAGACCTCCTTTAGCCTGGGGTGCTGCTGTTTTTTCTTTCCTGTACCCACTGTCTTCGGTGCTTGACATTTTTATAGAGAACCCATTTCTTGTCACCAGTCAGTATTTGGTCCAAAGATGGTCCATTCGTGAGATGTGACAGCAAAGAAGAGCACACATTCATTCTCTGTTTGAGAGGAACTCATTGACCCAATTTGCTTACTTTTCTGATGGTATGCAGGTGTTGATGAATGGTTGAACGACCAAATCCAAGCTTCTCTGCTAATTTCTCAACAGTTACAATAGGATTCTGTTCCACCCGGGTTTGCAGAACATCCTCATCGAGCTGTACAGATCTTCCAGGACAAGACTCATCTTCTGGGCTGTAGTTTCCAGCTTGGAATTTCTGGAACCACTGTTGACACTGGCTTACGCTTATTGTCTGATCCCCATAAACTGCATTAATATTCCTTGCATTTTCCATTGCATTCTTGCCTTTATGGAATTATAAAGCAAAATATGCTGAATATGTTCGTTTGTCACTTCCATTATAGCTTTGGAAAAAGAACTGTTAAAATCGAACTGCACTCTTTAAAATTTGCTCTAAAGATTAAATGCAAAGTAAAATTACTACCTGCTTTTATAATAAGTTGATTCAAGTAGTTTATCCCATCCCTCTCCAACTTTTAGTTCATTCAATTGAAAAAATCGCATTACTTATGGGTTGACCTAATATATATATATATATATATATATATATACACACATATATTACATATATATACATACTACACTCTAGGAGTGGTTGACATTAGGAAGGGCATCCAGCTGTAGAAACTCTGCCAGATAAGATTGGAGCCTGGTGCAACCATCTGGTTCGCCAGTCCTCAGTCAAATTGTCCAACCCATACTAGCATGGAAAGCAGACGTTAAACGATTATGATGATGATGTATAGATATATACACACACATACACATACACGCACATGTATGTACGTATATATATATATATATATATATATATAGATATATGTATGTATGTATATATATATACATACATATATATATATATTTATATATATGAAGAAAAGAAAGAGAGAAAGAGAGGTAGACAGGCAAATATAGGCAGAATGTGTTTTTAATTACCAGCAAAGACAAAGATACTAGTTAGACATAACATTGTCGTGGGTTAGAATGTCCTTTCTCCTGTATTATTTTACTTACACAGGAAACAAAAGATATCTCTTGAAACCAAGGAACCAGAACCACAGTCCATAGTAGTTAGATTAAAGCTGTTTACACTCATAACAAGACCCTTCTACATATCCTGTCCTCTTCTATAACCTAATTTGGCAACATATTTATGTCAAGACTTCCGTTTCTGTCGCTGAACATAGACACCTGGAGCACAACAAGACTGTAATTATCCTTTCATATAATAGAAGTGACCATTATTCAGATGTTAAAGAATTGTCATTGTCTATTTATTTGGTTTCATAGTGAATGGAATAAATTAGATTCTACTTATTTGTAGGCCAAAAGCATCGGGTATGGTACTGAGAATTCAGTGACCTGATATGTGACTTGGTTTAATTTTTCCCATTCAGTTCTGTTTGTTATTGATCTCAGAAGGTGAGATACAGAGGGATTGTGAGTTACAACATGTTTGGCATCATAGGGGTCAGTAGGCTGAAGAACATCTAGTTGGTTGTGAAGGCAGCAGAAGTTATCTGAAGGTGGTGGTGAACTAGGAGGTGTGAGCTCCAGAAGGGGCAGGGCTACCAGTGATAATGCTAACTATATACAAGCTGGGGCTTGATCAATTCCAGTTGGGTCACCTGGGGAGGGTGGGAGTATGATGTTGAAAGACCCAAAGCATCTAATCACTGGTGATGTGTCCAGGTGCAATTCAGAATGATGTATGGAAAGACATCAGTTCTGACCTTGAGAACTGCATTAAGACCACATCTTTTCAAACTTTCTTGATAATTTCAGACTTCATGTCAATCAAAATTTTATAATAGAAAGAAAGACAAAAAAAATAAAATGATGTTAACCCTTTAGCATTTGAACAAGCCATATCTGACCTACATAGTCTAACCGTTTTACGCTCAAAATGGCCAGATCCTTCCCTCTCATACCAATCCTACAATGTCATTTTAGACTATAAACAGTCACATCATTGAAATTATTATTATACCTTAGTGGTATATGAGCTCAGGAGGTAAAGCAGGAAATAACAACAACAACAACAACAACAATAATATATTGCTGCCAACTGAGTACATCCGATGGAGTTTGGTATTGTTGTTATTCTTCTTCTTCTTATTATTATTATTATCATCATCATTATTATTATTATTATTATTATTATTATTATTATTATTATTATTATTATTATTGAGTGAGAGAGCAGTTCATGCCATCAAAGTGACACTGGGGTAAAATATACGAAGCCCAATATACCCATCATGACTACCCGTCTGATAAGGGTACACCAGGCACATGCATCACAACCATATGTGCGCGACATGGTGATCTCATATCAAGATAAACAGCACATGACCTTGCAGGTGGGACCCAGTTAGAATTTTCTTCAGGTTGAGTAGCCCATCCCGCTCAAAAGGTCCCTGAATAAGGGTTGTTTAAGGATGTTGAAAGAACTACCCATGTTTCCAGAGGTGAATTATTCAAACCCCAAAGAATCCCTCTCAACACATGGCTATGATGCTCCCCCACTACTTCTGCTCGTGATCAGAGATGCACATATCGTCAGCCACTAAGGGACATGCTCAATTGGTTAAGGTCAAACAACTGACCAAGCAAATCTGTGGTATTGAGCAGAATATTTGCTGTAGCCCATCTTTTATACCAAGACAAAACAATGTACATGATAACACTTCCAATCAGTTAAGATCAGAAGCCATGAGAGCCACTGCCTGGTACTGCATCAGGGCATTATTATTATTATTATTATTATTATTATTATTATTATTATTATTAATAATAATAATATCACACTGGATGATGATATATATTATACACACTGGAGTCTCTTCACCAATTCTGCACACAGACATTGTCAAAAAAAAGAAAAATCATTATTTCTAGGCTTTAACTTACTGAAAAGTAAAAAGCTTACAAACTGAACAGAACAAATGTTTCTTTCGGGCTTCCTTCTAACTTAACTTTTATATATTTTGTATCTTGCTATTTTTATGCTTCAAACAATAAAAAATACTACTGAGTCACATCTACAGAAGTAAAAATAGACTGTAAATTTCATTTTAGGAAAGAAATCACCTTTATTGAATAAATTTGATCTAAAGTAATACCCACAAGGTAATAGATAGATATGTAAATAGCTATATTGGTAGATAAGTAAATATATAGAAAGAAATGACCTCAGGTTTCAGTTATGCTACCCACACCATTTCTTTTGTGTTCTAATGACTTTCCCCACAGATAATTTTAACCACATATCCTTCTATCAGATGATACCCCAACTCCACTTCATTCTAATTTAGCAGTCTGTATACAGGCATTATCTGCACTTTTGACATCTCAAGTCAGCTTTATAAAGTTTTCATAAGCAAAGCATTTGAAAAGACTCAGCAGTAACACAAAAACATAATCACATATCAAGCTAACAATCATATAACATTACGCCTTCATTCATTATGAACGGCCCACATGGAAACCTTTCAAACTCGTAACAAATGCCTGGACTCTTAATCTCTGAATGACTATTGTAGTGACTACATGTTTGTGGTTATAAACTTTGCCAAAATTTCTTCCTAAGGCTAGGCTTTAGGCTTCTTTTTCAGGAGTCACAAAAAACAAAATACTTCAGCTCTGAACAAAGCATATATGCAACCCACGTTAATATACTACTTACATACATAGGGTAATGTTCCCCTGCAAATGCTATCCAGGTAACTATCACAGACTCTCTCATTCTCCAACTCACTACAACTACAACTACAATATGATGGAAATACCGTTTCCTTTCCCTGCTTCATTTGCTGCAATTGTAATGGTTACTGTTCCTCAGAACTAGCAAACTGTTGACAACTTCTGCCTGAGCACATATTGTATCTGCCCATCCTACACTTATCATCCTAACTATATCTTATCTCCATAAAGCCTACACTAAATATTTCACCTAATCGCTCCTCTCCACTACTGTAACATACTGAAACCTTCTCTCCCTGGTTGTGTTTTCCCTGTAGATATAACATCAATTGCATTAGCTTCTTGAATAACGTGGATGCAATGCCTCTTTTCTTATCAATAAATGACAAGGATTTCTAAAAGAAGAACAAAGTCACATATTTGCAGGAGGGGTACAGTCACTTAAATCAGCTGTCTTAGTGGGTGGTTACTTTCTGACCCCAGAAGGAAGGAAGGAAATGTCTCCACAATGGGATTTGAACTGTGAACATAGAATTACACAGCTAAATCCCATTAAGCATTTTGTCCAATGCTCTGCTGATTCCACCACTCCACCATTCTTCTGATGAAATATCAATAAAAAGTTATTGCTTTTTATGTATTTAAAGTGGATGTAGACATGGATACAAAGGTTAACAGTTCCCAACACACATATAAAGTAAAAGTGGAATATTGGAACATAGCGTAGGCATTAAGCCTTGTCTCATGAATACCACATGATCTAGTCCCCTTCATCATAGAAGGAAAATAAGATCATGTGGCATTCATACCATTCTCAAAGACATTAATAAGATTAAAACAGTATAGTCATGGTGTTTGCACCCTGGGAAGATATCTATTGAAATATAAATAACCAAATATCTCAAAACAGAGATTATCCTATGAAAGTTAATTAGTGGGGGTGGCCACCATGTACGTATGATAAATGATAAAATAATTAAAGGAATGAAAGAAAGCAACCAAAGCTCAGAATGAAATTTACAAAACTATTTCAAGTCTCAAAAAAATGTATCTAATAATACCAAAAAATTCAGTCCATTAGACTAAAAATATATTGTTTTATCTGATTGAAGAAAACATTTTCAGATAAAGCAGGAATTTCTAGAAAAGTTTATTGCTTTAATCTATTCCAGCCACCATAAAGTGTCTGAGAACTTGATGATATTCCTTCTTTGATGATACAACATAAAAAATGGAAAAAAAAAAAAAATTAAATAAAAGAAAAAGGATTGGTTTCTGTATCATTCCTGTGCAGCGATAGTGGTTGCATGAAGGGATGGAGGAATTTATACCTCATCAGAAATCACAGTGAAGATTATTATTATAGCCATTATGCTTGTATACAGAGTAAATCTTCCAGTAAGTTGAATTATTAATTTATCTGAAGCCATGTCACTTGCAGAACTCTTCAAAAGGAATAAACATGGCAACTAATAAATAACTTTTGTACTTTCAATCCATCTGTCTATTCATTATTCCTGAGAGGGTCATGGGATTAGATCCCTCAGTCACATTCTTGACCAGTGTCCTGTCAGAAGCAACCATCACTACACCTTCCTGCTGGATTCCCAGGTATGACCAATTGACACTATGGATGTTATCTAAACATCTCATTCTTGGTCTACCCCTAGATCTCTTGTTGGTTGGCACAACTTGAAGAATCTGTTATGTGATTCCTTCCTGCAGTATTCTAACCACATAATGCATAGAAGTAATGGCTCAACCTGTAGAGACTCTCTGATCTCTGAACTATGTACCCAGTTAAGTAACATTGTTCTGGAGACATATTTTGGAGGAATACCATTCTGAAATCTGTCTCTACATCACCATCCATTATCAACAAACATGATGCACATTCATGCATAACCAGAACATTGGTAGCGACACTAGGCCCAGAACTGATACACCAACCACCTGTAGTGAATCAAGACACTTGGACACACTGACCAAGTCTATCTCAACTACTGTCTCCCTTTATACAGGAGCAGATTGAGTGACAATATAAAAGTGGCAATATTGTTGTATTTGTTGAGGTGCTGGACTGTTGATTATGCTATCATAAGTTCAGACCTTACAACTGTCATAGTGTTGTGCTCCTGAAAAGACATATGCAATGGCTTATTTTAGTTTGCTTGATTGACTAATTCTAAAATAGGGTCCTCACCTATTTCACGAAGGCACTCGACTCAGTGGGTAGAGTGTTGGGCTCACAATCATGAGGTAGTGTGTTGTGTTCTTGAGCAAGACACTTTATTTCATGTTGCCCCAGTTCACTCAGCTGTAGAAATGAGTTGTGATGTCACTGGTGCCAAGCTGTATCGGCCTCTTTGCCTTTCCCTTGGATAACATCGGCGGTATGGAGAGGGGAAGCTGGTATGTACGGGTGACTGCTGGTCTTCCATAAATAACCTTGCCCAGACTTGTGCCTCAGAAGAAATCTTTACAGGTGCAATTCCATGGCCATTTATGACCAAAGGGAGTCTTTGCCCTTTACTTTTAGTTCATGACCAAGCAATTAGAAACAAATAGAAAAACGACTGTTCCAAGAATATACTTCTGCATGGTCACTCACCTAGATAGAAATAGCAGTAAAATCTCTTTCAAACCAAACTGTGCTGCCTTTTAGTTTGTTGTCCCAATCCCCAGACCCCTATGCCTATACTGGCTTATATAGGAGAACCAAAATGTCCCCCCCATTAAAAGTGTCTCCTTAGGTAAACTTCTCCCTCATCTATGCTACCGTTTAGAAAAGACCATATTTAGAAAAGACCATTAGCTGACAGGAAAATCCATGTCAGCTCTAGGACTAATCGTTGCATGGCTGAGTAAACTGCAGTTCATCCTGTCAGAAAAGCAAAAACTGAAAGTAAATCCTATACATTTTATAGGCTATCTTTGTTCAAGCACAGTTGTATATATGTGTATATGGAGGGCGAAGGAGGGAGGGATAAATTCATCAGCAATCTTTAAGAGTTAAAGTGTAATTAATATTATAGATATAATATTGCTTTATTACAAGTTAAATTTCAAACATATAAATTGACTAACTTTAAATATTTAATACAAAAGTTTATATGAAATGATTTTGAATTGGTCAAAGAATAAAATGTGTATGAGTTAAATGAGGATGAAATACAACACACAAAAAAAAAACGCAATTTTTCACAGCTAGAGAGCTGGTTCAAGGGAGATAATTCTAATTTAAAAAGATATCTTTTGATATCTGCCTCACGTTTTAGATTGCTCGTGATCTTCCATTAAAGTTCATAACATGTTTATTAAAAGACTATAACAACAATGTAAATGTGCTGAACTAGCAATATGAATATCCTTAATATTATAAAAAAAAAGTGCAGGGGAAAATTATTGATTAGTTTCATAAACATATTTGAAGACATTTTTTCCCCAAAGGAAACAGGTGATCCATGTTATGGGTTTATTGTATGATGAAACTTTGAATGCTGACGACAAAGTGGGTAATTGATTAGTAATGTTTGTGGAGACTATTAGTGTTCATAATGCTTCACCAGTACCAGCTCAGTTTAGAAACTGGTGATGTCATCTGTAGCCCTGTCTGGTTGCTAATCTTTTTTATGAATAGCTTTGCAACTCCCTTTTGTCAACACCTGTACCTTTTTTTTTTTTAGACAATATAATTAATTACGACTAAGATGATGGGCTAGATGAATCATTACCATGCCAGGCAAAAAGTTTGATGGTATTTCAACCCTCTCTACAGTCTGAGTTCAAATTACGCCCAGGTTAACTTTGCCTTTCAGCTGCCCCTATTAGCTCACACACTTGCTATTCCACTTTCTAAGATAGCACAGTTCAGTTTTAAAGAGATTTGACTGCTATTTCTACCAAAGTGAATGTGTTTCATTGACCTCCAGGAAGCTGTTCAGCGACATGCAACCAAGCGAATACCCTCCATCAGGCATCTGCCATACTCTGAATGCCTTGTTTCCTTGGCATAGCTACATTGAGGCTCTGATGTCTGGCAACTGACTGGATAAACACCCACAAAATTATTAACCATCATGCAAACAACCACCTTGAGCACCCTTTTGAGCTCCATGTATCTAACACATGTGGGCATGCACACAAAGTCAGAAAACAGCACAGCTCCCATGACTTTCAGAAACATTTTTTCACACTCAGAGTTACTGAAAGCATGGAACAAACTCTACCTGCATCAGTTGTTAGTTGCCCAGACATTGCATCCTTTAAAACTTCCATGCTTCCTGAAATTTGCCAACACTACACCTGATATCCACCCCCACCTCCATACGCATGCACACATGTATATCATGACTCGTACACTGTTCACTTTCCTGACTTTTGTACATATTTCTGTGTACTGTACATCCACCTTTGATGAGTGTAGTGCACCTGAGCATATACACAATAAGGTCATCATCATCATCATCATCATAATCATTATCATCATCATCATTATTATTATTATTATTAATAAAAGAAGTACCAGCTGGGCACTGGAGTTGATGTAATTAACTTACCAACTCCCTCTGAAATTGCTGGCCTTGTGCCAAAATTTGAAATCAATTTTTCACCTGTCTCTGTCTATATAATTGTTTAAGTAGTTTGTGAGTTATCCCTAGGCAGGAAGACATTCAAACACACACAACCACACTCATACATGCACCAACACATGGACGGGCACACACACGTGCACGTGCACACACACACACACACACACACACACACACACAAACACACACACATACTCATGTTCATACACACATCTACATTCTTAATACTAAACCTATCCACACTGGATGAAACATATGTACTCTTTTTTTTATTCTTTTACTTGTTTCAAGCTTTTCACTGTGCTCAAGCTGGAGCACCGCTATAAAGGGCTTTTTAGTCAAAGAAACTAACCCCAGGATTTATTTTTTGTAAGCCTAGTATTTATTCTATCGGTCACTTTTGCCAGATCACTAAGTTACAGGGACGTAAACACACCAACATTGGTTGTCAAGCGATGTTACAGGGTGGGGGACAAATGCAGACACAAAGAAACACACACTTCTTTTAGTTTCTGTCTACCAAATTCACTCACGAGGT
>NC_043004.1:105938824-105953824 GCF_006345805.1 Octopus sinensis | reverse complement strand
AAAATTAACAACACTCCAGTTCATACAGAACAGGACCAAGGTTTTTGTTCTTTTATATATATTTTCTTATTTCAACCCAATTGGAAATATATTAACTACACACACAAGTGTATGTTCACAAGAGTGTGTATATGATTGGGTGCATGTGTGTATGTGTACGAATATGTGTGTGCATGGTTTGGTTTCCTCATGTTAAACCATTGTACAGAGTGTACTGGGTGGTTTTTACGTGGCACCATCACCAGTGCTTTTTACGTGGCACCTTGGTTTTAGGATATTAATTCTGTTGTTGTGGGTGGGTCTTCTTGAGTACAACAATGTACCACAACAATGTGTCACATAAAAATATTCTAACAATTTTTTATACAATTTCTAATAATACTCTTTTACTCCTTTTTACTCTTTTACCTGTTTCAGTCATGTGACTGGCCATGCTGGAGCACCGCCTTTAATCGAGCAAATCGACCCCGGGACTTATTCTTTGTAAGCCTAGTACTTGTTCTATTGGTTTCTTTTGCTGAACCGCTAAGTTACAGGGACGTAAGCACACCAGCATCGGTTGTCAAGCAATGTTGGGAGGACAAACACAGACACACAAACATATACACACATACATATATATACATATATACGACGGGCTTCTTTCAGTTTCCGTCTACCAAATCCACTCACAAGGCTTTGGTCGGCCTGAGGCTATAGTAGAAGACACTTGCCCAAGGTGCCACACAGTGGGACTGAACCCGGAACCATGTGGTTTGTAAGCAAGCTACGTACCACACAGCCACTCCTATGCCTGAAACATTGAATATTTATTAAGGGTCCAGTAGAGTAAGATAGGAACCAAAAGGGTCCTTATGCAAAAAGAGCCATTGTTGCAGAGCAAGTTAGCTTAGCTGAAATCATTCTTAAATTCAAATATTTCAATATATCCACAACAGGAATTGAACACGGCACTGCAAGTTAACAAGTTTGTTGGAGTCTTACAGCTTTACTATTGTTTACATCTTTGAAGTTAATCACTCTGTGATTGTTTGAGTGAGTAGGATGGATTGTAAATTATCTTAATTATTGCAGTGAATGGAATGTGAGGTAAATACCCTCAGGAAAGGTGCATAGGTACAGATTCATTGCATTAAGCTAAAAAAAGGCAAATATTTGCACAGAAATTTGGCCAATCCACCTCAAATATCCATTCCAGATATATCCATTTCTGGAAGATCATAAAGAGTTTTATGATCCAATGTGGCAAACTCTATGTAGTCATTCAACATGCTAGAAGTAGCAGCCAAATCTCCCTCAAAACACACACAAATAACTAAAAGAAAAATGGTAAAGTTATCTTCTCGAGTCATACCGACCCATTGGAGCCAGTTTCCAAGTTTCCTGGCATACATATTCCCCACCTGGATGAGACGCCAGTCCATCATGGGATTACTAATTTTTGCCAGCTGAGTGGACTGAATCAATGTGAAATGAAGTGTTTTGCTCAAGAACACAATGCACCACCAGGTCCAGGAATTGAAACCACAACCTCACAAACAAGAGTCCAACACTCTAACCACTGAGCCACATGCCTGCACACTATCTAAAGAAAATGACATATATAGTCCTATATAATATCCATAAAAGGTCAAGATGGTTGCAACTTAAAGGGCTTAGATTATAGATCTGTTTGACCAGTAGCATAGCCAGGATGAGAGGGTTGGAGTAGAGTGTAGGGTCTGCTCTGGGCAACACTTTTATGAGGCTCGCACTTTTAGGTCTGTTGTATAAGACTGTATAGAGAGGAAGGAAACTCAAGGGCTGCCTTGGGAGACACAACACACTCTTGCTATGCCAACAACAACAACAACAACAACAACAACATCATTTAAAATGGGCTGGTGCTTACTTTCAAGTGTTAGGTTGAAAATGTGTGTATGGTCTTAAGTGTACAGTCAAAGTGCATAATTTATATTTTAAATAAGTTATATATATATTGATAAAAATGGTAATGCAACAAAAGAAAGAAAGAGACCTCGATATTATGTAAATAGAGGAATTTGTCTGTAAATGTAATATGTGACAATTATTTGGTAACCATGATAACGAATAATTGTCACATATTACATTTACAGATGTATATATATATATATAGCACGTAAAAAGCACCATCCGTCCGTGGCCGTTTGCCAGCTCTGTCTAGCACCTGTGCGGGTGGCATGTAAAAAGCACCCACTACACTCACGAAGTGGTTGGCGTTAGGAAGGGCATCCAGCCGTAGAAACACTGCCAGATCAGACTGGGCCTGATGCAGCCTTCTGGCTTCCCAGACCCCAGTTGAACCGTCCAACCCATGCTAGCATGGAAAGCAGACGCTAAATGATGATGATGATGATGATTATATATATATATATATGAAATATATTTTATTCTGCTCATACTGGGTTTGAACTCAGAAATCATGGTCTTGGTTTATCATCGCTAATGTGAACTATTAACCTCTTGTCTTTAGACGCAATGCAATATCATTAAAGAGACAGGAACCACTGATGACTAAGTGAAAACATCCAACTACTTCATCTGATTTGGTCAGCATCAATTCTCAGAATGTTTATCAGTCAGTCACAAACAATCCATTTCCTGTCACGTGACTGTCCCAGAATTCCTGAAGTGGTCACTGACTCATTTTTCTGATGCAATTGCATAATAACAGCAAAATATTTAGGTCACTATAGTCCGGCATATTTGGAAGGGTTAATGATTCAGAAGAGGAAAATATGTGTTTACATTTTCCTTCTGCTCACTTAACATATTAAAATGGCAGCATTTGCTATCTTCAGCTAAATATTTAGATTACAATTCCCGTTAGCACCTCCTCCTCTTACCTAATATCAGTTTGCATATTATCATTATTTTTATTATTTTATTATTATTATTAGTAGTATTATAGTAATTGTTGTGTTGCTACAAAATGAAATTAACTGCTCTCCCCACCCGACTCCTACATAATCTTTAACATTACTGACTAACTAACTGAGAGGTTTGTTTGTGTTTGGCCAAACTTAGTGAGCTGCACACTACCGAGAGCTGGAAGGGAAGACTTTTACCAAAAGTGGCCAGATGTTTCTCAGAAGATTTTTAGGAATAATCATATCTTGGATAGATTAGCCTACATAGAATTTTTTTACCTTTCGCTTCCTGTTTAGTAGTGCCTGTGTGTTTGGGGTTGTTTGGGGTGGTTTGTAAATTACCTTCGAGTTGCAGTGAGTGTAGAATAAGGTAAATAACCTCAGGAGTTGCAAAGGGAGGCTTAGATACAGTTTCATAGTATTACATTTAATCAAAGGCAAATATTTGCATGGAAAAGTGGCCAGTGCACCTCAGATATTAATTCCAGGTGGTTTGTTTCCTAAAGGAGCCTGCAACATTTAATGAGTCAATGCAGAAACCTCTATGTGATCATTCAACCTGCTAGAAACAACAGCCAAATCTTTCTCAAATCATGTGCTATTGTCTAAAGCAAAGAAAGAACATACTAGATAATATAGGTCTAGATTCGATGACTGGCATCCGTGCTAGCGGGGTGCAAAGAGCACCATATGAGTGTGATCGTTGACAGAGCGGCTAACTGGCTTCCGTGCCAGTGGCACATAAAAGGCACCATTCGAGTGTGATTGTTACCAGCATCGCCTTACTGGCACTTGTGCCCCGTGCTAGTAGGGTGCTAAGAGCACCATCTGAGCGTGATCATTGCCAGAGTGGCTAACTGGCTTCCGTGGCACGTAAAAGCACCCACTAAACTCTCGGAGTGGTTGGCGTTAGGAAGGGCATTCAGCTGTAGAAAACTCTGCCAGATCAAGATTGGAGCCTGGTGCAGCCTTCTGGTTCGCCAGCCCTCAGTCAAATCGTCCAACCCATGCTAGCATGGAAAGTAGACATTAAACGATGATGATGATGATGTGCCCATAAAAAACAAGATGGTTATGGCTGGAATGAAATTAAGCATAGATCTGCTTGATCAGGGATAATCTAAAGCCTAACAACCACAAAAACGTTTCTGATAGGTTGTTACTTATTCCACCTGTTTAGTAAACTAATTCATAGAATTAAGTGTACATGATTTGAGCAATATATATTTTATTCTTCCCCACAAGTGTCCAGTCTTTGTGATGTGGTGACTTTTGTGTCTCAATGACCCTGAGAGCTACGCTAGTGGAACAGAAAATTCTGGTAGGACCTTCTATGCTGGACAGGTCAACAGGTAGAGGTCAGACTAATATTGACTGCTACTTCCCAGAGGTCAACATTTCTGTCTAGAAAATATGTAAGCATCAATGATAATTCGAAAAGCAAAACGCCCATTGTTGAGAGCAGTACAAGAAAGACGTCAATGGCCTATGCTCCATAGGAAGCAAAGGGCTTAAGAAAAGAGATATTTTATTTGGCTAACAAGAGGCTCTGAACTTAAAACTCATCATCATCATTATCGTCATCATGTAATGTTTGTTTTCCATGGTGGCATGGGTTGAAAATAGTCTGACAGGAGCTGGCAGAGCCAAAAGTCACACTAGGTTTCATAGTCCATTATGGTTTGGTTTCTACAGCTGGATGCCCTTCATACACTTTTTTAGTGTGTACAGGGTGCTTTTTACATGGCACCAACACCAGTGCGTTTTATGTGGTGCCAACACCAATGCCATTCACGGGCAAGCATTACCAAGGTAGTTTTAGGATACCAATTCTGTTCTGTTGTGGTGGACGTGTTGTCTTGAGTACAGCAATGTGCCTGTGCTAGAGAGCAGTGTTACATAACCATTTTTAGGAGATGGTCCAAAATATTCATAAGGAAAACTTTACAGACCAACAAATAACACAGTAAGATATATGATTTGCTGTAGACCACAACAACTCTGGTGTGGATAAAAAGTTTGCAATCAACATCATCACCAACACTGTCACATCACTAGTGTCATCACCATTAGCACCATTACAACTATCATCATCAGTCATCATCACCATCATCACCAGCATCATTCTATACTTGCTGTTAAAAACAATGGAGAACAAAACAGCAGCACAAGTTCATTAGCTACATCTTTATGATTGCTGTTGTTCACCAGGTTCAACGATAAAGGTGAGACTTTGTGGTGGCTTGTGTTATTACCTGTTGTAGTTATAGTTGTTATGTAACCTGTGTTAGCTCTCTTGAGTGTCAGACAAAATCGCTTTGTGGTATTCTGTTATGTCTCATTACATTCAGAGTTCAAATCCTGCCAAGATTGGATTTTTGCTTTATGTTCTTCAAGCGTCATTTTAAGTAAGTGCCAATCAAGGACTGGGGTCAGTAACAACCAGCAATACTCTTGAAAGTAGTGCAGTGGCGTTATCACAGTCCAGTGACTGAGATACGGAAAATAGCAAAGGCATGTGCATATAGTTAGAATGTTCACTTCTTGATCATGTGGTTTTGGGTTCAGTCCCATTGCACAGCACCTAGGGCAAGTGTCTTCTGCTATAGTACTGGGCCAACCAAAGTGGTGTCAGCAGTGGCAGCTGCAAATGCCATGATGATGATGACAATCCTCCTCCTCCTCCCCCTCTCTCACACACATTGTTATACTTTTTCTTCCTTTCTCTCTCTAGAAGATATAGAAGGATATATATATATATATATATATATATATATATATAGAGAGAGAGAGAGAGAGAGAGAGGGGGGAAGGAGAGAATGAAGAAAAGAGTGAGAGAAAGAGAGAGAGAGTATACAAGATGTTGCACAAGCACTCAGCTCTGAGTACACTGTTTCTTAGAGCAGAAACAGATGTAAGCTCAAGAAAGTGATTATGTAACTCATTCATTGACATGTATATACATACATATATAAATGTGTGTGTGTATATGTGTGTGTGTATGTATTATGTCTAAGTGAATATGTATGTGTGTGTCTTTGTGTTTGTCCACTACCACTGCTTGACAACTGGTGTTGGTTTGTTTATGTTTATGTCCCCATAACTTAGTGGTTCGGCAAAAGAGTTTGACATAATAAGTATCAGGCTTGAAAAAAAAAGGTACTGGGAGCAATTTGTTTGACTAAACTCTCTAAAGTTGGTGCCCCAGCTTGGTCGCAATCAAATAACTGAAGTAAGTAAAAGATAAAAGATCGGATCTATGGCAGGTATAGGTTGATGTCAATACATTGTCAGACGATTGAGCAACAGCAGTCTTTCCAGAGAATTATCCAACAGTAAAAGATGTTGGGGGAGGGTCAGGGTTCATAGGGAAAGTTGAAGGTGAGAAGAAAAAAAAAGATAGCAATGGATGGAATGATGAAGCAGACAAGTGATAAGAGGGTTGTAGTGGAGAAGATTTCTTAAGTTTTGTATGATGAAGAAGAAGAATGGAAAGAAAAGAAAGGAAAAAAAGACAAAATTAAAAACACCCCACCAAAAGAAAAAAGAAAAAACATAAAGGGCAAAGAATGGGAAAACAAAATGTATTGAAACAAAACAAAGAAGATGTAAAAAATTAAGGATGGTAAAAATGAAGAATGAAAAAGATGAAGAATGAAAAGAAACAAAATACATGAAAAGCGGAAGTGCACACACACACACAAAATAACTGAAAGAAAGGATAAAATTGAAGAATGAAAGGAATATATATATAAAATAACTGTTTAAAACAGGATGTAACATTTGTCTCCATAGGCCAAATTTAGTCAGAGAATGAGAAACTGTTTTCTTAAGGTCTTGTTTATAAAATAACTTTGGAGATTTGCCATCAGCTCCAATTTCTACAGCAATCTCTCAAAACACCAGATTTCACTGATTAAAAAATAAAGTTCATTTGTGTACGCACATGTGTGTGTGTGTGTGTGTGTGTGTGTGTGTTTGCATGTGTGAATGCTTGTGTATAAATATTTAAACACAAACATATAGCAATATGTGTTTATGTGTGCATATATAAACAAAAGCGTTTGCATACATGTGTATATGTATAGTCGTCCATCACTTTACAAGATGCTTTCATGGTTTTGGTTGTATTTTTTCTTTTGTATTTTGCATATATTCAAACACCACTTTGCTGTTTCCATTTTGGTTTTTGATTTGACTTTACTTCTACTTTTATTTCATTTCTTCAATTGTGAGGTGGCCCCTAGTGCTAAACCAGTGACTCGCAATCACTTTTTTTTCTTATGAACCCCTTTTGAATCCTATTTTACTCTAATGGACCCCCATGTTGAGAAAAAAAAATCCTATTATATTGGGTTGTCCGGAAAGTTTGTGCCGATTTTTAAAGGAAAGAAAAAGGTCAATAAATACTTGCCATTACACTTTTAATCAACCAAATATGAACCATTTTGTTGCACAATGCATCTCCATCTTTCCTTTAACTTGAAAATACCCTCTTCCCAGAATTGAGGTGGTTTCATGGCAAAGAATTCATCAAGGTATCTTTTTACATCATCCAAGGAATTGAAATTTTTACCATTAAGACTATTCTGCAGAGACCTGAATAAGTGGAAATCTGAAGGAGCAATATCTGTTGAATATGGAGTGTGGGGTTACACATCCCAGCCAAGCTGCAGCATGGTTCCCAAAGCATCAAGTGCCGAAAATGAACTTTCTTGTCTTCCATTTTAAAGGGTTACAGAATTAACACAGGTTATAGGAACATAAACCTTCTACCATGTAAAGATAGCTTAAACTGTGCTCTAAATGGAGGTGTAGTCAAATCCTATTTTATGTTCTAAAATAAGTCGAAAGGTAAGCTACTATAAATCGGCATGGACTTTCCGGACAACCCAATATTATTATAATTAAATATTATACGGACCCCCTTCAGTCATGAATGACCATGGGTTTGCATCTAGAACATTCTCCTCCAAGGCACAAGTCCAGGTAAGGTTGTTTATGGAAGACCAGCAGTCACTCATGCATACCTATCTCCCCTCTCAATGCCACTGATGTTAGCCAAGGGAAAGGCAAAGGCTGATACAGCTTGGCACCAGTGATGTCGCAACTCATTTCTACAGCTGAGTGAACTGGAGCAATGTGAAACAAAGTGTCTTGCTCAAGAGCACAACACACAACCTGGTCCAGGAATCAAACTCATTACTTCACGATTGTGAGCCTGATGATCTAACCACTGAGCCATGTGCCTTATGAGCAACAACTTGGCTATATATCTGCAATACACAACATGTTTTAACAATTTTTTTCTTACAGTTCCTAAATAATATTAGGAATTGTATAAAAAAATTGTCAAAATATTTTGTGTATTGAAGATGTTTAACCAATTTATTGCTTATAAATTTTAACAACAAAATCTTACATGGACCTCCCAAGGGTCCATATCACATAGATTAAAGATATTTTTTTAATACTTAGTTAAATATTTTTATGATTAATAATAAACTTCCAGATATATCAAGGCAGTTGATTTATTTGGAAAAGAACATTGATGTATTAAATCAATTCAAAATGGAAAAGGTTTTGAAAGAAATTGTTTAAAAGGTTAATACGAGTGGAGGAATTGCTGTAAGAACTGAGAAAAAAAAGTAAAAAGAAAATCAGAACCAGTATCATCACTAAAATACACATCAAAGAAAATGTAGCAACATTACAGAAGATATACGCAATGTTGTGACAGTTCCCAAATACATACATATATATATATATCTATATATCTATGTATTTGTGTGTATGTGTGTGTGTGTGTATGTGTGTATATATATATATATTCTTTTAGTCTTTTACATGCTTCAGTCATTTGACTCTGGCCATGCTGGAGCACTGCCTTTATTCGAACAAATCAACCCCAGGACTTATTCTTTGTAAACCTAATCTTTATTCTATTGGTCCCTTTGGCCAAACCACTAAGTTATGGGGACATAGACACACCAACCTCGGTTGTCAAGCGATGGTGGGGGGGACAAACACACAGACATATACACATATAAATATATATATATATATGACAGGCTTCTTTCAGTTTCCGTCTACCAAATCCACTCACAAGCCTTTGGTTGGCTCAAGGCTATAGTAGAAGACACTTGCCTGAGGTACCATACAATGGGACTGAACCTGGAACCATGTGTTTGGGAAGCAAGCTTCTTACTACATAGCCACACCTACACCTGTATATACATATATAATTTAAGAATCCGTGAGTCAGAAAAAATCTGTATGCGTATATTTGCCAATAGAGTGGGTATATTGACTGAAGTGTACTGTATTATATAGCTATTATGGCTGATCTTACCAATCAGTTTTGCATTGGGTGTTAAAAATGGATGGTAGATAACAGTCTGATGGTGTAATCTTGCACTCGTCAGAGCTGGTAGTCATGGAAGAAAATATAGCAATTGCTCTCTGTAATTGGAGGTGAAAATTTAAAGAGGATTTAGAAATCTGAGCAGTTTCTTCAATCAGAACTCCTGCAAATACCAGCTAACAGGGTATATAGAAGTTGGCAGCTTTTCTTAAAAGAAACCTTTCCATACAAACAGAAATTCCAGAGATAATTTGCACTACAATATAAAGTGAAGGACAACTAAACACTCATACACATCATACACAGCTATGTGTCACACAAGTCCACTGAAGTGTGAACATGTCACAGAAACTAGCTCTCCTGCCGAAGTGTTAAACAGGCTTTGTGTGTTCAGCGGTGAGCTCAAGACAGTCAGAGACTAATACTGAAAACTGTAACTAAACCTGGAGAAGGCAACAGGAAACCATTGATGTATCTTGTATCTTTCCCAAGAAAAAAACCCCCATTAATCTTCAGACTTTGGTATGGAGGTATATGATCACCAATGCCTGTTTTAAAAGTATAGCACATGAAGAAAGAGGTGTCCTTCTTTTATTTGAATGGCAAAAAGGAACTGGAGGAAGATTTGGCTACCATTTGTATCTAACCAAGTAACCATATAGAGGCTCATCAGTGAATCAAATAGCTTGTAATGTTTATGACTGACTGGCAGATGTTTCTTGATTAGTGGTAAGAAATTGCATATATATATACCCACTTCTCTGTAAAATGATTTGCCATGTAGCTCTTCCACAATTAGAAACTTGTTTTGATCCCTTCTTTCATACTTGAACTTCTTATCTAGAATAAAGTTGGCTCCCTCTTTACTGTAGCTCCACTAAGTTGAAGAAGATCATAGTCTTGTGAGCTGCATGCCAACTTCACTAGTGCTGGTGCCATGAAAAAGGCACTCAGTACACTCTGTAAAGTGGTTGGCATTAAGAAGGGCATCCGACCATAGAAACCATGCCAAAGCTGACACTGGAGTGGGCTACAATCCCTGGACCCAATGGATCCTATCAAGCCATCCAGGCCATGCTAGCATGGGAGATGGACATCAAAAGATGATGATTGATGATGATGATGATGATATGTGTGTGAGCAAGTGTGTGTGGGCAAGAGTGTGTGTGTGTGTGTGTGTGCGTGTGTGTTCGCACGTGTGTGTGTGTGCGTGTAAGTGTGTGTTTAAATATCTATATGTAGTGGTGGGTGGTTGTGATCAGAAACTTATCGCTTTGAAAAAGAAAAAAAATCTGAAGTATTTGAAAATATTCTTTTGGCATGTTTTAATCAAAAGAATTGCTAGGAAACCATCGACGTCTGAAGCTGTGTTCACAGGTGCCTTTTATCTATGGCAGATATTACATATTTTCTTAATATAAAGCTATAATTGATGATTACCACTTTCCTATGTGAAATTGGGCCAACTTAACTGGTTCAGTTATTAACATGTGTACCAAAGGGGTGCAGTAGGAGAAACACTGTTGATTCTTTATTCCATGTTCCACTTGATTTATGAAGGTTAGCAGTGAGTGAGCTGTAGGTGTGGAAACACTGCAACACTGATAAGTGGCTCATTAGCTTGTAGTAGTACCAAGTTCAATTCCAATGGGTGTCACCAAAAATGAACCAATGAACCTGAATCTCATTGGCTTCATGTATAAATCAATAGGAGTTGGTTATTCACCAAGGAAGATCTCTGATTGTGGAGAGTCTTGTTAGTTTGTGGTACTGAGTTCAATTCCAATGGGTGTCACTAAAATTGAATCTGAATCTCATTGACTTCAATTATAAAGCAACAATATTTGATAATTCTGTGAGGAAGATCTCTGATTATGGAGAGTCAAATAATTGAATAACATAAGAAAGGAATGTCTCAAAAAAGGAGACTCAGAATGGTCATTCCACCTATCAAAACTCAAACTCAAATCACACTCTGCTACTGTACTTGATGGCACATAAGACATGCATTTTTTTCTCAAAAAAGTCACACTGGGTCCTATAAGTGAAGTTGCTTTAAATATTACAAGCTTTAAGAAGGCAGCCAGCAGGAAGAATTGTTAGCATGCTGGGCAAAATGCTCTGCAGCATTTTGTCCCTCATTATCTTCTGAGTTCAAATTCTGCTGAGGTTGACTTTGACTTTCATCCTCTCGGGGTCGATAAAATAAGTACCAGTTGAACACTGGGGTTAAACATACATAATTAGCTTGCTGCCCCTGTGCCGAAATGCGAAACCAATATTACAAACTTTAATGCATTAAAATCTTTTTCCTGAATATGCTTGTGCTGGTACCATGTAGAAAGTACCCATGCCAGTGGGTACATGGCACCTGTGCTGGTACCATGTAGGAAGTACCCATGCCAGTGGGTACATGGCACCTGTGCCGGTGCCATGTAAGAAACACCAGTGCTGGTGCCACAGAAAAAGCACCTGTGCTGGTGCTATGTAAGAAAAGCCCATCACACTCTGTTAAGTGGTTGGCATTAGGAAGCGCATCTAGCCATGGAAACCAAACCAAAACAGATGACTGGAACCTGGTGCATCCCTCCAGCTCACCAGCTCTAGGCAAACCAACCAATCCATACCAGCATGGAAAAACGGATGTCAAATGATGATAATGCACTGCTGAAATCAGGTGCACCTAATATGTCCATGCATCTTATATGCATTTTATATAGGTAACTTAGAAAAGAAAGAATACATTAGACAATGTAGTCATCAATACACTACATCTGAAAGGGGGCGGGGAATGAACCTGCGTAGGTGGAGTAGAGTTTATTATAGATGTATATTATCGAGATTGACATGTGGGTAATACAACAACAAAAACAATAAATAAGAAAAGGAAGAAGACATGTTACATTTCTAGATTTTAGAAGAGAAGCATGTGAATAGAGATTGTTTATTGGTGCCATTATTGCTGGATGTTCCACAGATTCCAATGATGGACAGCCAGTTCTCTGAGCAACGTAATAATTTGCTCATTAAATGCACATGTAAAAGTATGTAATGTGGTGTATGTATGTTGTATATTTTGTTTTTATCTTTTACTTGATTTAGTCATTGGACTGTGGCTATACTGGAGTACCACCTGAAAGGGTGTAAATGAGCAAGTGAACAAACCTATACCACTTGTGAATCAATTGCTTGAGAGGATAAACACAGCCACAAAGACACACGCCCACACCCACACATATATATGCGTGTTTTGTGTGTGTGTGTGTGTATATATATATATATATATATATAAACATACGCATACATATATGTCATGAATATATGTGTGTATATATCTCTATATATCTATGATATGCATACATGTAAATACATAGGCAGAACGTTAGCATGCTGGGCGAAATGCTTAGTGGTATTTCGTCTATTTTTATTTTCTGAGTTCAAATTCTCCTGAGGTCGACTTTGCCTTTCATCCTTTCGGGGTCGATAAATTATGTACCAGTTACACACTGGAGTCGACCTAATTGACTGGCTTCCTCCCACAAAATTTTGGGCCTTGTGCCTAGAGTAGAAAAGGACATATATATGTATATATGTATATATATATATATATATATATTATATATATATATATACATCATGGTATCACACTATCGACCAGGCTATTGGATGTTGTTATACATCGTTGGTCACAATGCACTTCACACATTGTTTTAGCTCTCAAATGAGGCCACTCCACTGACTAGGCAAGCAGGCCAGTATATCTATATACATATACGTATATGTATATATACACAGACATGTATGCATGTAGAATAAGGCGTAAAAACCAGTCTCCAATATTTTATCTTTACTCCCAGCATTGTAAAGTCAATGTCCTTCACAAACAATACTATGCTCAGGTGGGTAACCTACCTGCTTTGCGTAGTGGCATAATGCTAGTATAACAGATACATACCAGCAGACGGATATAGAAGAACTACATACCTGTGTAGGTGAATATGTATCGAGATGGGGTGGGGAGAGCTAACCAGTTTTGGATTATACTTTTAGCTACCCACCACCACCACCACCACCACCATTACTACTACTAGTACTACTACTACATAGCTATACATATGGCTTACATTCATATGCCAAGAATATTTAGGCACGTGTGCATGCACACACACACAAACTTCCATTCTGCCGTTCAGAGCTTGTCCTCCACTCCTCTATAGCACCCCAACTATCACCGTAAATATATATATATGGAATGGTTGTTAAAAGGAATTATATATATACACATCATCATCGTTTAACGTCTGCTTTCTATGCTGGCATGGGTTGGACGATTTGACTGAGGACTGGCGAACCAGATGGCTGCACCAGGCTCCAATCTGATCTGGCAGAGTTTCTACAGCTGAATGCCCTTCCTAATGCCAACCACTCTAAGAGTGTAGTGGGTGCTTTTACGTGCCACCGGCATGAGAGCCAATCAGGTGGTACTGGCAACGGCCATGCTCAGGTGGTGTTCTGCATTTAAATTGATATAATGATTGCATTGTTCAATTAAATGAAGCTGATTGTAATAGTCGTACTCCATCACCTCTTGATATCCTGTTGCTTATTTTGGTTATACACACACACACACACACACACACACACACACACACACATATATATATATATATAAACTCACATGTATAATATTTATATATGTGGCAATATGTGTGTGTGTGTTTGTATATGTTTATGAAGGGTTTCTTTCAATTTTTATCTACCAGATCCTCTGAGAATGCATTGGTTGTCACTATGGGGCTATAGTTGAAGACACTTGCCTAAGATCCCATGCAGTGGGACTGAACTCAAAATGATGTAAGTGGAAAACAAGTTTCTTACCACAAAGCCATGCCTACACCTACATACTTACACATACATACATGCATACATACATTATCCTTCATTATCAGCTGAAAAGAGGTTGTCACAGTTCTAGGACAGCACTCTTCACCCTATGAGATGACATCTGGTGTACCACAGAGATCTGTTCTTGGCCCCCTTATATTTGTTGCATATGTTAATGACATAGATGCCAACTTAAAGAATGCCACAGTGCTGAAATATGCAGATGACATCAAGTTGTACCTCGAAATAAAGAGGACAGATCCTGTACACTATAGATCTTTATTGCAATCAGACCTGGACACAATGCTGCAGTGGATCATGGACTGGCAACTCAAGCTGGCTGTGGACAAATGTACCACCATGCATTTTGGGAGGAGAAACCCAGCATCTACTTACTCCCTCCACAACACTAATCTCAAAAAGTTTTCTTGTGAACGTGACCTGGGCATTATTGTCGACAGCGATTTGCGCTGGACAAAACTGGACATTGCTAAAATTGCCAAGAAGGCTGAGGGTGTCTTGGCATCACTCACTAAGTCCTTTGTGAGCTGCTCTCCGGCTATCTATCTGAGGATTTATATAGCTATGGTGTGGCCTCACCTGGAATTTACATCACTGGTCTGGAACCCCTATCTTGCCCAGGATATTAATCATCTGGAAACTGTTCAGTGACATGCAACCAAGAGAATACCCTCCATCAGGTATTTGCCATATTCTGAACGCCTTACTTCTCTGGTCATGGATACATTGAAACTCCAACGTTTGGCAGCTGACTTGGCAGACACTCATAAAATTAATAACCATCTTACTAACGATAACTCTGAGCACCTTTTCAAACTCCACCTGTCTAACACTTGTGGA
>NC_043004.1:105916324-105936324 GCF_006345805.1 Octopus sinensis | reverse complement strand
TAAACAGATAAAAAATAAGAAAAAAACCCCTTCAAAACATAACATATTTAACAAGTATTCGTCAATTATCAGTCATATTGTTTTAGTTGTCAGACAATTCCAAGGTGATAACCCTTACCTTTTTAGAAGATTTTTCAGTTTTCTGTTGACTGCTCTGTTGCCGGTTGTGTGCAAACTTCAGCATGGTTGGAACAGTATGAGACTCACGAAAAATCTGAGAATGTTACCACACAACTACCTGTAGTTTGATTCTTAAACCAAGTAAAATTGTCCTTGCTGTGTTGTTTGTTTTTCTTTTTCCACCTCTTTCCCTGGACTTTTGGTGAAGAGAGGGTATGGTGTTTGTTTCTTTATTGTTTCTTTTCTTTTACGTAGGTTTCAACAATTTTTTTTTTGTTTTTTATAATTTATTTGTTTAAGACTCTACGGTGTTTCAGAATTGGTAAGACATAGCTCAGCCAGTTGCTTTCGCTTAAAGATGGACAACCAGGCATTTCAGATGTGATGGTAACATTTGTTTAGCCTCACAGCTCACCTACCAGCAATGCCAAGAGTGGCAGGTGCTTTTACTTAGTTTTATAACACCTTACCATGTTCCATTTTTACTCTAGTTCACTGACGTAATAGATTTCTCTAGAAATTCAACCCACACTGATAAATACAAAATACATAGAAGTATATGTATATAAGAAAATACACAGAAGTATATATATATGTATGTATAAGAATAGAAAGAAAAAAAGCTATTGTAAGTTATCATTTCTGCTTCCACATTTTGTGTAGAAGAGAGAAAAATGAAGATGAAGAATAAATGTTGGAGATTTGTTAAGCAAGAACGTTTTCTGTTTTAGAAGTTGTCCATAGAAAAAAGAGAGAGAAAGAGAGATAGAGAGTTAGTTACTGATGGAAATAACAGAACAAATACTAGCGCTGAGTTAAATCAAAATATCACAGCTGGCACTTGTTAGATGATGTTTTCAGACCAAAAAATATTTCTTCAGTAAAATTGCTGTTGAAAGAACTATTAGTCAATTCTTTTGAAACATATTCCACCAACTTGGAAACACTTTCTGTGAAATACTTCCAACAGTATTTTGAATAATTTGTAACTCATACTTATCCAGTTTCTGCTTCCATCGAGAATTTGGAACGTACTAGAACTAGAAACTTACATTCACTAAATGAATAAATAAATAAATAAACCTTATAGAAAGTAAAAAAACAAAAAGTTGGGAAATAAAAAGATAATGCTTGAGAAAAGTGATGCTGTAGGGTTGTTGAACGGAAATAATCTGTCTGTAAAATTATCAGTAAGGTTTTCTATATATAAACATCACAACCATTCTAAGGGCCCACCACTGGCCCTGGAGGTATGATATTTCAATTATAATGGCTGCTATCAGAAAGCCACAGCTGCCAAGTAGGGCTGCTGCTTAGCTCCCTTCAAGTAAGTGGCTTACTGAATATACAGGGAGCTGAGAGTGGTAGGGAAGATGAGCCTGCTTGTTACAAAAGGGGCAACAGTGGTGGTAGAAACAGTAGTAGCAGTACCAGCAGTAGGGGCTGTATTGGTGGTGATGGTAGCAGAGTATGTGAGAGTTCCAAAGGGTCTGGTTTGGTAAATCTAGTTAGCGTATATAATAAGCTTCATAACACATAACAGCAAAAAGAGGGAAAGTAGGTCCTGCTAGAAAGTTTCCAAATATAGAACATACAAAAATAGATTAGAGACTAACAGACATGGTCTACAGATCTCTGGAATGGATTAATTCCATAGCAATACAGCATACAGGTCAAACTGTTGGCATGCAGACATCCATATCAATGAGTATCAACACATACGGTGGATCCATGTTGGTCTTGTCCATTCTTTATCCAGTCAATTTATGTTGAGAGGTGATGCAGCAGAACCATTATTAAAGGTGCTCTGTCGGTGAAGATCCTGACTTTCATTTCAGACATAATGTATCCAAAATTACATCACTTAGTATGTCCTTTCTTCTTCTATGGCAACAGAGTGGAATTTGAGAGCAAAGTGGTTGTTCTATCAAGCAGGTGGCATGAATATATAGAGAGGCAACCCCAATGCATTATGCCAGGCTGTCTTTTAATTTGTTGGTCAATTAGCTTGCACATACATACATACATACATACATACATACATACATACATACATACATACATACATTCATACATACATACATATATACATATATACATACATATATACATACATACATACATACATACATACATACATATATACATACATACATACATACATACATACTAACAGGCTGAAACACTTGATGGGAGTTCTTCCTTTAAAGATTTCCCTGCTCACCCCTAGAAAGTGAGTATGTACACACACACACACAAAACTTAAGGTATATGTTTGTAATCCTAAAATTCTATTCACCAAACACAGACACAAACAAACTGGCTTAACCTAGAGAAAGTGGTTGTGCACATGTCCTTTGCAGGGCCCTAGAAACTGATGAGTTTGATGTAGTTCATATTCTGTCGCACAAATTAACAGCTATGGAAATAAAAAAAAAGACAGCATTCTGAACCACAAACATTGCCAACAATGAAAATGAAACTGCAGAAGTGGCTTTCCATGAAGTCCATTGCACAGGTTGACAATAAGTCCTTTGATATCTTTCCACATACAGGTGCAAGCATGGGTGTATATTTAAGAAGCTGGCTTTGAAACCATACAGCACCTTTAGCAAATGTCTTTTAGTATAGCCCAGGACCAACCCGTACCTTGTGAGTGAATTTGATAATTTGGTTAAAGGAGACTAGAGACTATGAGGAAGCCTGTTCAGTATATATATATATATATATATATATATATAGAGAGAGAGAGAGTATTTAGAAATTACTTGGTACAGTTATAATATTTAGAGAAAGTTATTTTTTCAAAAAGTTCAGATTAAGAAGAAAAAAATTTTTAGAGAGTAGAATGGTACTAACCTTTAGGAAAGAATTTCACAAATTGTGAAATAATAAATTTAATAAATGCTTTAATAAATGTGCCAGCACTTTCAGTTATCAATGGTGAGGACTGAAAGCACTTGCACATTTATTATATTGTCTTATATTATAGTTCTTGGCTGACCAATGCCTTGTGAGTAGATTTGGTAGATGGCAAGTGAAAGAAGTCTGTTATACATACATATGTGTGTGTGTGTGTGCGTGCATATGTATGTATATATACACATCTGTGTGAATGTGTAATGTATGGCTGTGTCTCCTTTCCCCGACTTCACATGGTAGCTGTCAACGAATGTCACTGTCATTCCTTTCCAATATTCTGCTAAAACATATCAGACCTTAGGGAAATATTTCTTTGCTTGGAAACAGGTGAGAGTTGGTGACAGGAAAGGCATCCAAGTGAAAAAAAATCTGCCTCAATAAAACTCTGTCTGACCCATGCAAGCGTGGAAAAGTGGACGTTAAAACAATCATGATGGTAATAACGAGGGCATCTGGCTGTAAAATGCTGTCTCAAACGCCCTATCCAGCTCATGCCAGCATTGAAGAAACAGACACAAAAATGGTGATGATGGTGAGGACGATGACGACAACGACAACGATGATGATGATGGTAGTGGTGTTGATCATGATGATGTAAACATATATGAAGATAAATAAATGTTCAACACATAAACACTCATACATATACAACAAGTACGGTCATATTTTGGCATAATTTTGAAATGTTATTTTTTGTCTTTTAGTTGCAGCTAAGAGCAACTTAAGTTGTGGATAAGTGTATTTATAACACCCTATCTACATCTTGATTTATGTAGTGTTTATGTATATTGCTTCCCTAGGGAACTATAAAGATAAGTATGCTTGGTGGGCTATGGATGCTAAATCCACTTATGACTGCGTAGGACATGATGTTAACAGGATATGAATTTATAACCGAAATTTGAGTTAGAAGATGCTGAAATATTATGTGTTTTAATGATGAATGACTCTGCAGCCACCACTCAAACTCCTGCATCATCCAGGTGTTCTTCAGCTGGCATTCCAACGAAGAGAACTTCTTTTGAATAATAATAATAATAATAATAATAATAATAATATAATAATAATAATAATAATAATAATGATAATAATAATAAGTGTTATCATTTACATTGTTTTGTCTTGGCATAAAAGATGGGCTACAGCAAATACTCTGCTCAATACCACAGATTTGCTTGTCAGTTGTTTGACTTTAACCAGTGGAGCATGTCCCTTAGTAGCTGACAATATGTGCATCTCTGATCACAAGCAGAAGTAGTGGGGGAGCATCATGGCCATATGTTGAGAGGAATTCTTTGGGGTTTGAATAATTCACCTCTAGAAACATGGGTGGTTCGTTCAACATCCTTAAACAATCCTTATCCAGGGACCTTTTGACCGGGATGGGTTACTCGACCAGAAGAAAATTCTAACTGGGCCCCACCTGCAAGGTCATGTGCTGTTTATCTTGATATGAGATCACCATGTCACGCATATATGGTTGTGATGCATGTGCCAGGTGTACCCTTATCAGACGGGTAGTCATGATGGGTATACTGAGCTTCGTATATTCTACCCCAGTGTCACTTTGATGGTATGTACTGCTCTCTCACTAAATAATAATAAAGAACTGTTACCAAATGTCTCTTGTTCAGAGATTTAAAAATAATAATTTTATATTTATATCTATATTGCCATCATTTAATGTCCATTTTCCATGCTGGCATGTGTTGGATAAATTTCTATCTATCTAACTGTCTGTCTGTCTGTCTGTATGTATGTATGATTGTATGTATGTATGCATGAATGTATGTATGTATGTATGTATGTATGTATGTATGCATGAATGTATGTATGTATATATTTATCCAAGCCATGCCATCATGGAAGATGGACACATTCCATCTCCTATTTTATTAATACTGTTACTCCAACTGCCACTACAAAGTTCCTGCAGTAAATCTACAGCTAACAACAGGTAATCGAAACGGTGCTGGTGCTTTATTCATCATCCATTTATACATTTTGTATAATTTTTCCATTATATATATATATATATATATATTATGTATACACTTACACTTATATGTAAGTTTACATTTAAACAAAAATAGAATGTACAAGGGTATAGAGTATGTACACCAATATAGAACAAAATGAGAATCTAAAGTTATCATAATTTCATCCTCTTTTAAGATATATTTTGACAATTTACTTTGTTGAAATCTCAATGTGTCCACCCTGTAAAGTGATTGGTATTAGGAAGATATTCTGTCATAAGAAACCATGCAAAAAGGAACACTGGAGCTCAGTGCAGTGTTTGGGCCAATTGGATTGTGACAACCTGTCCAACCCACGCAAGCATGGACGGAAGATGTTTAATGTTGACGATGATGATGATGTATTTACTGTTCAATCTTAGTTAACTAGCAATAAATTCAAGCTTGCTTGTTGAACTAATAGATTGTAAATAAACTACTATGAATGGAGTTAATTTTTTTTCTTTAAAATTATCCAAGTGAACTCAATGAGAGTCACACCCCTTAGAATGTACAATAAAGAAGGGTATTTCATGAGTTCAGTGAAAATCAAATCAAAACACGAGTGACATACAAACTTTACAAAACACAGATGACATACATATTTTGCGGCTGAAGGAAAGGAGCCATCATTATGGACAGAGAGGATCAAGGTAAACATAGCAAAGTATCAGTAACAACAACAGTAATACTCATTATTTGTATTACACCCTCCACCCCACCACACACACACAAAGTATAGAAAAGAAAACTTAGTAGAAAAATGTTCTAAAAGAAATTGCAGTCACGAATAAAGTCATAAATATAAATCTTTTTTATGTCTTTTGGTTGTTTCAGTCATTTGATTGTGGCCATGCTGGGGCACCATCTTGAAGGGTTAAGTTGAACAAAGTAACCCCCCTCTCCGCCACCCAGTACTTATTTTTAAGGCTGATACTTATTCCATCGGTTTCTTTTTGATGATGCGCTAAGTTATAGGGACATAAACAAACCAAGATTGGTTGTCAAGCTATGGTGGAGGACAAACACACATACATACACAAACACACACAGTTACAATGTGGTTCTTTCTGTTTCTGTAACCAAATCCACTCCCAAGGTGTTGGTCAGGCTGGGGCTATAGGTGAAGACACTTGCCCAAGGTGCCCTGCAGTGGGACTGAACTCAAGACCACATTGGTGAAAAGCAAGCTTCTTAACAATACAGCCACACCTGTGCCTATACCATACCTGCGCTTGTATAGGCATACCTTTCTATTAAATGTATGACCAAAAAATTGATCAGAAACTGTGTGCTGAGCTCACATTATTTTACCTGTTATTAAACATGTAAACCATTGAAACCAGTCATATATAATTGTTTTCACAGTTGATAATCTTTCCTACTCTAGGTGCAAAGCCTGAAATTTTTGGGGAGATGGGGGCCAGTCGATTAAATTGACCTCAGTATACAACTGGTACTTAATTTATCAACCCGAAAAGGATGAAGGGCAAAGTCAACCTAGGCAGAATTTGCACTCAGAATGTAAAGATAGACGAAATACCACCAAGCATTTTGCCTGGCATGCCAACGTTTCTGCCAGCTCATTGCCCTTTTCACAGTTGATAATATCAAAATCAAACATCTCTTATTCCCCATAATCCAATCACAGATACAACATCTATATCATTGATAATCTATGGTATCGGTAGGAATATCAATGGAATGTTATGGTGCATAGCACATTGGGCAAGTGTCTTCTGCCATAGCCCTGGACCAACCAATGCTTTGTGAGTGAATTTGATAGATAGAAACTGTGTGGAATCCTGTAGTATATGTGTGTGTATGTATGTATACTGTATGTATGTGTGTGATGTCTTGACTTGTGTGTGACATAGATTTAAACGAGGGAGGGTTGTGCAATGTCATCTGCCTCACTCTCTTGTCCATTCCTATCTGATTCCAGTGGCAAGACAAAGTCAAGATGACTAGAGATAGGTTGGGATGCAATGGGTGGCCACAGTGTCTTTTGTTCCTCACTGTACCCTGTTTTGATTAAATCATAAAAAGAGAAGACTTAATTAACACTGGAAATGTGGTGAGTAATAATTAATTAGTAATAGTTTGAGAGACAGAGAGGGAGGGAGGGTTGAGTGATATGAGAAACTGTTGTGATTCACCTTCTTCTCAGTGTTGACTGTCCAACTGGGTTATATCTGAGATGAACCCTACCTGTCTAGCCTATCACTAGAACCTACAGCAAATTCCCTTTCTGGCTCACACGTCTACATGTATCATTCTGCTTCTCTGCATAGTCCACCAGGTTCAGTCTTCAGATGCATAGGTAGTTAAGCCCTTGATCACTGAAGGTTGAAAACCATCAGTTACCCTCACTATGGTTTAGCTGCCCTGACTAGCATAGCTGCACCAACAGTGGTGCCACCTTCTGTGAACAGAATAGGATTGCAGGAGCACAAAGCAAACACGAGCTGCACAAGTCCTGAGCCAACTCCTTGCCTTCATTCCCAGAAGACCACCAGTGTTCGACCTGTAGCAGAACCTTTTGAGCATACCTCAGCCTGATTGGCCACAGCTGGACACACTGTGACCCATCTTCTTCTCCCATGTGATGTCCTTATTCATCGTCGACAACAATGGACAATTATCATTATCATATATATGTGAATATGTGTGAGCATGTTTCTGTGTTTGTCCCCCTGCCACTGCTTGAAACCAGTGTTGGCTTGTTTACATCCCTCTAACTTAATGGTTTGACAAAAAAGACCAATAGTTCCAGACTTAAAAAAAGTACTGAGGTTGATTTGTTCAACTAAAATCCTCCAAGGCAGTGCCCCAGCATGACCACAACCCTGTGACTGAAACAAGTGAAAGATGAAAATAAAAATAAAACCCACCCTATTTGGTAAAGAAAACAAAATTATTTAGTTAAAATTTTACCTACCTCTGTTTCACATTTCCTGTGACAAATAATGTGACAATCTACAAAAAAAACATGGAAAAAAATTGGATGAGAGAGGATTTAGAAAAAATATTCACTGAAGGAAAATCATATAAAATATCTGCTTTGCATGTGTTTTTATCAATGCTTTTCTAAACCAGAAAATATCTCACATGTACAGGATTTGTTCAGTATCACTGGACAGTTAGACACATAACACTTGTATACCTTTATACAAGAATACAGTAACTGAATAAATAGATAGGAATTAAGAAAAATGGATAACTGAAATGGTTTACAAAAATAGTCCAGTTTGGTTACTCGGACTAATTCATAACTGTGTATCTAAACAAACTGCTTCCTACTCATTGTAACCTATAAGCACTTTTCTCCATTTCCCCCAGGTTTCAGGGATCCTGCAAAAAAGTTATGAGCACTGTCTTACCTATTTTGATTAAATCATAAAAAGAAAAAGTCATAATTAGCACTGGAAATGTGGTTAGTAATTATTAATTAGTAATAGTTTGAGAGAGAGAGAGAGAGGGAGGGTTGAGAAATATGAGAAACTGTTGTGATTCACCTTCTTCTCAGTGTTGACTGTCCAACTGGGTTATATCTGAGATGAACCCTACCTGTCTAACCTATCACTAGAACCTACAGCAAATTCCCTTTCTAGCTCACATGTCTGCATGGCATCATTCTGCCCCTACTGCCCAAATCCAAAGAACACTCATGCTGGTCCTACTTCTACCCACTTAAGGTCACTGACCCTTCCTCTTCCGGTAGGGCCTCTCAGCCATTGACATCACTGACCCTTTCCTCCTGGTTCACTGCATCTCCATAAGATGGTTAGAAAAATGCTGTATATGTTAACAACAAAAAGGTTTCTCTCTTTGTACAGAAAAATGGTAGCATGTGGCATACATCGTAAGGTGGTGAGCTGGGGAAAATGCTTTGTAGTGTTTCATCCATCTTTATGTTCTGAGTTCAAATTCCACTGAGGTTTACTTCACATTTCATCCTTTTGGGATCAATAAAATAAGTACCGGTTGAGCCCTGGGGTTAATGTAATTGACTTGCTACCTTTCCTGAATTTGCTGGCCTTGTGCCAAAATCTGAAACCAGTATGCAGCATACATGAGTAATATAATACAGTATGGTTTTCAACCAGAAGGAAATTAAGTGAAGGATCAAGGGTCATGGTCCTATGTCATCTCCTTTTATGAGGATTAGCTTCTTGAGAACGTCTTTACCATTTCATCTTCTGACTTGCTTAGCCTGTCTCTTCTACTTTGAACACACACAGAACTCTTTTTATACTGCTGCTATTCATCACATGTCAATATATCATCATAACCATCCTCCTCCTCATCGTCATCATGATTATGAGGATGATGATAATGATGATGATGATCATCATCATTATCATCATCATCGTCATCATCACCATTTTAACATTCACATTTGAATGTCAGCATGGGTCAGATAGAGATAGATTTTCTACAACCTGATGCTCTTCTTGTCACCAATCTTCATCTGCTTCCAACCAAGGTAATATCTCCTCGTTCTTAGACATGCTTTTGCAAAATATAACATGTATACACACATGCATATGAATGCGTGTGTATACAGGAATGTGTATGGCTTAAGGATGTTGGGCTCATGATTATAGGGTTTTGGGTTTGGTTTTTGAAGCAGGCAGCATGTTGTATGTACCCTTGAGCAAGACACTTCATCTCACCTTGTTCCAATCTAATCGGTTGAAATGAAACGAGGGCTGCACCAGGTGAGTGCTGGCATAGTATTCTTCACTTCAAGCTGTCATGTTTTGGATGATCTGCTGGATCAGGGATCAGGGATTAGAGGGCTGACTGGGTGACTTGTGACTACATGGGCACCTGAAACAATTAGTTAAAGCATGGTACACACTGCCAAGTTACACTTGCTTGTGAGTGAAAGCTGTGATTGTGTATCATCATCATCATCATCATCATCACCATCACCATCTTCCCTACCACTGCTGCCGCCGATGACACCACCACCACCACCACCAGCATCATCATCATCATCACCATTTAATGTCCATTTTCCATGCTGGTATGGGTTAGACACTTTGACTGGAGCTGGTAAGGCCAAGGGCTGCACCAAGCACCATCGTCTGTTCTGGCATGGTTTCTTTGGCTGCATACCCTTTCTAATGCCAACTATTTTACAAAGTGTACTGAGGGGTTTTAAAGTGGCACCAGCATGTGTGCCTTTTTATGTGGCACAGCACCAGCGCTTTTAATGTGGCATCTATTATCAAAGTTAACTATTTTTCCATTACTTTGAATTTCTTCCCACATAGGCTGTCAACAGATGGTATATGAACAAACAAATGGCTTAAATGCTTTCAAAACATTTCTTTATTGATATACCATCTGATGATTGCTTCTTTGGCAATAAAACTGAAGCAATGGAGAATTTGCAGACATTAACAATAAGAATATATTTTTGATGTTTGACACGTTGAGTCCTCTGTACTGGGTTCAAGTTTCTACTTGGAAATTTGTGTGTGTGTGTGCATGCTTGCGTGTGCATGCGTGTGCGTGTGTGTGTGTTTGAGTGTATGTCTGTATGTGTGTATGTGCATGTGTTTGAATGTGTGTATATCTGTGCATGTGTGCATGTGTACATGTGTGTGTGTATGTGTGCATGTGTGTGTGCGTGTGCGTGAGTGAGTGAGTGTGTGCGTGAGTGAGTAAATGAGTGAGTGTGTGTGTGTGTGTATGTGTGTGTGTATGTGTGTGTGTATGTGTGTGTGTGTGTGTATGTGTGTTTATGGTTGTGTTTCCCTCAATTTCAGTTGGCCTGACATTTAAACACTTTTCTTATGCTAAAAACTGTTCTTTCTCTCTCTCATCATACACATGCACACATACATGCACACAACACACACACACACACACACACACACACACATATGCACACACATTTACCTGAAATAGGTGAGGGATCTGCTAGAAAACAAGGTTGGAAACCACTTCCCCCACCCAACTGTCTATCCATATTTTTACCTGCCCTTACTGATTAATTTCTATATTAACCTTTGTATCTGAACTGGTGGTGGTCGTTGAGGGAGTGGGTGGCATTCACTCCACCCTGTTCTGCTCCTTTTCCCCTCATAGAACTCAAAGTGATAACAGTATAAAGCCCTCCTGTTGGGTGGGGTTAGTGAAGAGATAAAAAGAACCCCCATTTCTCATAAGCAGACAGGTTCAAAAGTTCAATATTCTGAATGGAAAATCCTTTCACAAATATCAGAGATATTTCTGTTTGTTTTCCTTTCTTAATTCTTTACTTATTGATAACCAATTTTTGAGAGAGAACAAAACTATTACTTATTAAATACTATAGCTTCATTAGTACAGTTTCATTGGTAAGATATGTTAGTTTCATAAATGGATTGCATCACTAGTGTAGCTTGAGTGGCCCTTCTGTTTGTTGCCCCTGGACCCCATTAAAAAACATATATTGCCTACAGCAGACCCTATAGTGTCACCTGGGACTGATCACTCCTACCAAACCCCACCTAACTATGCTTGTGGATGGCATACTTTTCAGGAATTCTCTCATTAAATTATTAGGTTAACATCCAGCCCCTCTAATTATAAATTCATTCACTAATGAGCTCTATTTTCTTTCAGCAATCTTGATTGAGAAACTTGTCTTCATAAACTGTTACCAAAATATCGCTAAGCATTTCACCAAGCATGCTAACAATTCTGCCAGCTTGCCACCTTAATTTTACCAAATATTGGTTTCAAATTTTGGCCCAAGGCCAACAAGTTCAGGGGAGCAGGCTAGTCGATTACATTGACCTCCAGTACTCATCTAGTACTTATTTTATTGACCCTGAAAGGTAAAAAGGCAAAGTTGACCCTGATGGCATTTGAACTCAGAACATTAAAATGGATGAAATACTGCTAAGCATTTTGCCCAACATCCAAACGCTTCTGTCTGCCCTTCACCCTCATTCTAACAAAAATTAACCAATTGGTATTAACCATACCAATTTCCTTTACCAACTGACTAAACTCTTGTAATCCAGGAAACACCCCACTACATACACCCACACGTAATATTCTTGCTTTTCTTCTCTTAAGAATATCATCATCATCATTGTCATCGTTTAACATCTGTCTTCCATGCTGGCATGGGCGGAATGGTACCACAAGAGTCAGCAAGGCAGAAGCCTGCATCAGACTTCTGTGTCTGTTTCAACAGGATTTTTACAACTCAAATAAATAAAATACATTTGGTATAAATCCAAAGGTTAACAGTTCGATCCTTGCCCTTCAATTGAAGGAGTTCAATGAATGTGTATATCAGTCAGAGCGAAGAGTAAAATGGACTCATATATATTGTAATGGCCCTTAAAGAATCATCATTATCGTCGTCGTCATCATCATCATCATCATCATCATCATCATCATCATCATCATCATTTGCTGTCCATTTTCCATACTAGTATGGGTTGGACAGTTTGATAGGGTCCAATGTGTCTCAAGGATCACATGGAGTTTCAGTGTCTGCTCTGGCATGGTTTTTATGGCTGGATGCCCTTGCTGACACCAACCTCTTTACTTTAGCATGGGACTTTATGGTTGGATGATCTTTCTAACATCAACTACTTTACAGTACGGACTGTGTGCTTCTAAAGAATATTACAAGGGTCACCACAGTAGCATTACTTGGGTAGGGAGCAGTCTACTCTGGGTGATGCTTTTATGGGGTGGCACTTTTGGGTCTGCTGGATAAATTTGTGAAGGCTTCAGGGCCTACAGAGGTGGGGAAACTCAAGGGCTTCTCCAGGTATCACACACTCTAGCTACACAACTGGTAGATCAAAAGATGTTGTAAAATAATTTTGGAAGCTCATGCGTGCCAGAGTACACCAATCAGGCATGTGTATGAGGTTTCAAGGACAATTCAGTACCTATACAAGTATGCATGTAGAAGTTAGTACCTGTACAAGTATGCATGGTAAAAATGTAGAGAACATGTGAATCATCATTTATAAGGTATTAACTGAGAGAGATTATACGTAGGAATCAGTAAACAATACAGTAACTGCTTGGTGGGGTAAGCACATGTAGAACTTTAGGAGCAGAGCAGTTGCTGGGAGTGGTGTATGTGACCTTAATGAATACTATAGTAACTGTGGAATGAGGGCATATTTAGAACTTTGTGAAGAGTATAAATTTCAAATACCTTGGTAAAGTAAAAATAGTGAATGAGGAGGAGATGAGAAATGAGAAGATACAGGGCTTAGAGGTTAGGAAACTGGCATCTTGATAATGGTTTTAAATTTTGGCACAAGACCAACAATTTGAGGGAGGTGGCTAAGTCGATCATATCAATCCTAGTGGTCAACTGGTGCATATTTTATCAACTTTGAAAGGATGAAAGATAAAGTTGACCTTGGCAGGATTTAAAAAAACCTGAATTTCTGAAAAATATTGTTATGAGATTCTAGAAATATGTTCAAATGAAAATAGATATGTTGTATTGCTTTGTTCATAATCTTGGAAAACAATGCTGCTAAGCATTTTTGTCAGTGGGGGCACATGGCCTGGTGGTTAGAGAAGTCGAGGGATCATGTATTCAAATCTCAGACCAGGTGATGTGTGTGTTTATGAGCGAAACACCTAAGCTCCATGCAGCTCCGGCAGAACTTCTGCTGATTCTTTTGCCACAACTTTCTTTCACTCTTTCCCCTTGCATCCAGCAGCTTACCTGTAGCAGATCGGCATCCTGTCCAGGTAGGGAACTTATATGCCAATGATACCGGGAAACCGGCCCTTATGAGCCAGGCATGGCTTGAGAAGAAATGAGCAACAACAACATTTTGTCAGACTTCATTAACAATTCTTTCAGCTTGCTGCCTTAAGGTTCTTAGTAATGAGGTTATGAGTTTGAGTTATCCTGGCACCTGTGCTGGTGACATGTAAAAAGCACCATCCTTATGTGGCTGATGCTAGCGCTGCCTTGACTGGCTTCTGTGTCGGTGGCACATAAAAACCACCAACCGATCGTGGCCGTTACCAGCCTCCCTTGGCACCTGTACCGGTGGCATTTAAAAAAACCACCATCCGTATGTGGTCGATGCCAGCGCCACCTTGACTGGCTTCCATGCCGGTGGCACGTAAAAAGCACCAACCGATCATGGCTGTTGCCAGCCTTCCTTGGCACCTGTGCTGGTGGCATGTAAAAAGCACCCACTACACTCACGGAGTGGTTGGCATTAGGAAGGGCATCCAGCTGTAGAAACACTGCCAGATCAGACTGAAGCCTGGTGCAGCCTCCTGGCTTCCCAGACCTCGGTCAAACCATCCAACCCATGCTAGCATGGAAAACGGACGTTAAACGATGATGATGATGATAATGAGGTGCAGTATGTCTTTGACTTCAAATTAATCCAGAACATTATGGTCAATGCTGGCGTCAGGTCAATGGCACCTGTGTCAGTGGCATGTAAAAAACACCCATTACACTCTCAGAGTGGTTGGCATTAGAAAGGGCATCCAGCCATAGAAACCCTGCCAAATCAGATTGGAACCTAGTGCAGCTCCCTGGCTTATCAGTTTTCAGTCAAACTGTCCAACTTATGCCAGCATGGAAAACGAAAGTTAAATGATGATGATGATGACTTAGCTGACCAAAATGAGTATCAAGACTGACAGAATGCTCAGTCATTGTCAAGTTAATGGATTGATACAACTAAAACCTTTCATGAATGAAGAAGGATATTTCCAGCAGTGGACTGTTATATTCTGACTTTACTATTTACCATTTTACATAAAATATATATAACAAGTACACATTAGGTGTAAATATTTTTTAAGTATTAGAAGTAGTAAAGACTGGTGGTGTAGCAGAAAAAAATTAAAGGTTTTTTGTTGGACGAGACCACAATCTATCTTAGGAACCTTTCTTAGATAGTCTGATATCTATTTCTGACTGTGAAATGAACTGAGTTTCTGTAAAATTAAAAATTAAAGAAGCTTTCCATACATCCAAACACATAAAAAGAAATGCCAGCTTCTTTTGATTTGGAACTGAAGGCTTATGGTGTCATTTCACTTCAACATTTGTCAAGGAATACTTCACAGATTCAAAATGGATATACAAGGTTTTTTTTTTTTTTACGGAGAGATATATGATTATTCCAATATAAAGATTGGAATGAGATGTTAGATGCTACTGTTTGGACGCTGACGACTTGGCATTGCTGACTGGACACTGAACTTGTTTTAGTGGCAATAATTTTTGGCACTGGAGAGAGGGGGGAGAGAGAGAGGGAGAGAGAGACATTACAATTTATTGATTGAACACAACTGACATCATCACTTTCCTTCTCATACACATAAAGAGAGGCAGAAGGAGAGAAGAGGGGAGAGAAAATGAGAGAAACATTGAAACATCTTAAGTTAAATAAGTCAGTGTCAAATCAGTGATGCCAAAGAGGCAGGGCCAATACCATACACAAAGTTTACTTACCTACGCAGGAACTACCTTGGTTCCATATTATTTTTTTACACACAAGGCATTGGTGAGGTTGGACTACACGATGGGGCTGGAAGTTATGGACGATACATGTCTCCTCTGCATCTTGAGGCTGAAGTAAAGACAGAGAAAAAAGGCATTAGCTTACATACAGTCAATGCTAAATATTAGGTTTGTACATACACACACAAACGTATTTTTACTCTTAGAATTGCTGAAGCACAGAATAAACTACTGGCATCACTTGTTAGCTGTCGGGACACTGCATCCTTCGAAACTTCCATATTTCCCCAAATTCACCAATAGTACACCTAATGTCCATTCCCTACGTTTTTTTCTAGTGACTCATCCACTGTTCACTTCCTGTGCATATTCTATGTACTGTTCATGCACTTTTGGCTGCTTTTTCTGCTGATTACTATATACAATGAGTTTGTTACTATTATTATTATTATTTACACTGAGTAACAGACAAACACTTGCCAGATATCTGTACATACATGTTTATTTTTATATAAAAGGATGGAAACAAATCAGAAAACGGCATATGGTAGATACAAACAAGTGCTCAGAGTGGACTAAATACCCAAGATCCAATGTCAATCAAAGGGAGAAGGAATTCATGCAAACAAGAGTTGGGTATAGGTAATGTACCAGTGGAGCTGATGAAAGCAAGATAAAATAAAAGATGGATAGGCAGTTGTTATTGGCATCAAAGCATTTATGAAATAGCTTTATAAAAGTGAGTCAAGAAATATATAAATAAAGAAGAAAAATAGGAGAATCGGGAATGCAAGAATTCAGAGTAATTCTTCATAGATATGCATAGATCCTGAGAATTTATACTCTAATGTGTAGGCATGGATGTGTGGTAAGAAGCTTGCTTCCCAACCACATGGTTCTGGGTTCAGTCCCACTGCATAGCACCTTGGACGAGTGTCTTCTACTCTAATCTTGGGCTGACCAAAGTCTTGTGCCTGAATTTGTTAGATGGAAACTGAAAGAAGCCAGTTGTGTGTGTATGTGTGTGTGTGTGTGTATGCATGCGTGCGTGTGCCTGTTTGCTTTGAGTGGCTTTCATAGATTAGGAGGCCTAGTACTGGGTGACGTTTGTTGGATCGGTTGAGTTGTTGGATAGGGAAGGTGTAAAGTTGTATTTGTGACCCCGTTGATATGTGTAATAAGCACTTGCTGCAGATCTACAACTCAGATACAAGTCAACAGTGACAACGATATGTGAAATGAGTGTCAAACGCTGATATTGAAGAATACTGTGTTGTTTGTCATAAACCCATTGAGAGACGATGTCAAGTAGTGATAAGAGAAAGTGAACATACTTTAGAAACGAAACAAAGTGAGGTCAGGTGATTTACTTTTGAATTGCATATATTTTACAGAGGCAGAACAAATATGTTAAGGGTCACTTATAGAGGTAATTATCATAAAAGGGAAACTTTTAAAGCTGATGACAATCTGGAAATGTGAAGAAGGTGGAAATGCTGTGGGGTCAGGATAGAAATAGAAAACAAAAAGCAATTATTCCAAACTCCCACATCATGTAATATGTCTTTTAACCTTTTGATATCTCTCTGTCGGAAACTGTCCTTCGTTCTATGACACAAATTTCCAGCTTTAGTGATTTAACCATTTGCTATTCAGATTGTTCTTTCAAATGTAATGCTTATTTATTCACACAGTTTTGAATTATTACCCTTTACTCTTTTACTTGTTTCAGTCATGTGACTGTGGCCATGCTGGAGCACCGCCTTTAGTCGAGCAAATCGACACCAAGACTTATTCTTTGTAAGTCTAGTACATATTCTATTGGTCTCTTTTGCTGAACCGCTAAGTTACAGTCACATAAACACACCAGCATCAGTTATCAAGCGATGTTGGGGGGACAAACGCAGACACATACACACATATACATATATATATATATATATATATATATATATATATATATTTGTATTTATATTCGTGTGGCATCGTCCGTTTTTCTGTCCTTGTTTCGTTTACATTCGATCCTTTTTCCAAGAAATCTAATGCTCGCAGCTTAGTTTTTCCTTGGGGCTGGTCGGATCGGAGCAATATCAGGATTAATCAGCCGAAATTGCTAGGATGATCCGGTTCCTGACTGAAGATTAGAGGCTTCGAATGACCCGTCCGTTTTTTTGTGTCGTCTCTTTGTGTGTTTTGTGTTCTTGTCCCATTTTGTATTTTTATATATAATTTTTATACATATATATATATATATACATAAATACGATGGGCTTCTTTCAGTTTCTGTCTACCAAATCCACTTACAAGGCTTTGGTCGGCCCGAGGCTATAGTAAAAGACACTTGCCCAAGGTGCCATGCAGTGGGACTGAACCCGGAACCATGTGGTTCATAAGCAAGCTACTTACCACACAGCCACTCCTATGCCTAATCATAAATTATCTTATAACTTTGAGGTTTCAACAATGTAATAGATTGTTTTTAGAATGACATTGTACAGTAGGCATGAGAGACTAGATCTGGCCAGTTTGAATATAAAACAGGTAGAATATTTTGGCTGGAGAAGAATTAAATGCTAAGGAATCAAATTATTCCTTCAATGTGGAAATCAGATATATCCACTCAAAATTTCATTACCCTTAACTGTGGAAAGCAATTTTATATTCCAGTGTAGGTTTTGTTGAAAAATGTCATGTTTGAAACTATTTCTGTTGAGATATGTCAAGTTTATTCTGGCAGCATGACTTGCAGAAAATACCAATTCTATTTTTGGGTAGATATTTAACATCGTAACTGTAATAACCATGGAACTTAATTTCACAGGGAAAGGGTTAAAACTTTGCATCAAATTTCATGTTGATTCTCATTCCAAACATTGATTTAATAATGACAAAGTTATTTTACTAAATTCTTTATTATTTTCGAAATTAAATCAAATCAAAGGTAACAGTATATTGCAACAGACATTTGGTAACAACACAAACTTATAAACCCAGATAAAAAGATAATGTCTATGAAAAGAAGGAGGTATATGCATGTGTGTGAATGTGAAGAGAGGGAGAGAGAGGAGAGGGAGAGAGAGAGAGAGAGAGAGAGAGAGAGAGAGAGAGAGAGAGAGAGAGAGAGAGAGAGAGAGAGAGAGAGAGAGAGAGAGAGAGAGAGAGAGAGAGAGAGAGAGAGAGAGAGAGTGTAAGAAGATAGATGGGAATTTGTTTCTTTACATGTGTATTGCCAAAAGGAATAGAGATTATCTTGAGTTTTTCATCTCGGAAAAGACATTTCATTGAAACAAAGCAAAGATACTTTGTTTTGTAATCCCCCAAATACAAACAGACACTATTCTTTGATGCTTTTACTAGTTTCTGATATTTGATAGTGGTCATGCTGGAGCACTTCTTTCAAAAGAAAGAGAGAGAGAGAAAGAGAGAGAGAGAGAGGAGAGAGAGAGAGAGAGAGTGAGAGAGAGAGAGAGAGAAAGAGACAGAATGAGAGAAATATTAAAATATCTAATGCAAAATGAGTTAGAGATTCTAAACTGCCAGTACCAAAACAGCTGGGCCAAAACATCTAATACACCTTTAGAATCTACCTGTTACTCCAACTTACAACCTTTTTTTGATTGTTGAGTCATCAGTGACGACTCTTGTTTTTATGTGGTTCATTGAAGGCCAAATCACTGTCTCAGAACTTATCTGTCTCTTCTGGCTTTTGACCTCTTCTTCTTACCCTTTAATGCCCTCCTTCCAAGCTGGCATGGGTTGGACAATTCGACAGGAACTGGCCAGGCAGGAGCCTGTGCCATGCTTCTGTGCCTGTTTTGGCATTAATTTTACGGTTGGATGCTTTTCCTAGTGCCAACCACTCTGTAGAGTGGTCAGAGTGCTTTTTATGTGGCACACGCACAAGTCAGTTTTGGCAAGGTTTTTACAGCTGGATGCCCTTCCAAATGCCAACCACTCTACAGTGCGGACTGAGTGCTTTTTGAGTGGCACCTGCATTGGCAGGGTCATCAAATAACTTTACAAGACAAGGAGACAGAAACAGATGTGTTGTTGCAGAGGAGGTGCATGGGTTGTTGATAGAAATTGCAAGTAGAAGGAATAAAGAGAGAGGGGGGAGGGAAGTGTAATGAAAGGTAATAAAATGGTTGATCAAGAATTCAACAAATAAGGAACTACCATCACTATACAACTCTTTACACCATCTTGGTCACTTGTATTTGTGATTGTAATCTTTTGGTTATTCATCATTGACCACAGTTAAGGATAGGCATTTAAATTGAATTGATATCTGTATCAGACCTGTAAATGGTATCTCTCATAGATATAAGAGATACAAGGAAGGAGGGGGGGAGGTGCTGAAAAGTTCCTGGCTTTGGATAAAAGAAAATAGAAGAGGATCAGTAAATTTCCCTCTCAAATTCAGTCCTTCAATTTTCCTAAGCCTTGTAAGT
>NC_043004.1:105893824-105911324 GCF_006345805.1 Octopus sinensis | reverse complement strand
ATGTCCCTCGTTTAAGAAACAGATTGGGTTTATTTACATTTAGAAGAAAAAAAGATACCTTCCCCCCACCACTAACCCTAACCCTAAAACAGATTGAAATGCAATAGATCGATACTAGGGTCATAATTATGGGTGACAATTTCATATGACCCCGCTAGAAAAAACTGCTGTTCAAACCGAGAAGATCCAACATGTCTTTTGGCATCAACCATCGACAGGGAGAATATAAATGGATAAATACTAATTCTTTTATAGATGTATTTTATGTTAACCATAAAAATAAAACGCAAGTTACAAGTTAATTATTGCGAATATCGTGGTTATTTGTAGGATTTAATTAATCTTTTGAATTTTCTTTTATTACTCTCTCTTTCTCGTACAATCACAAACATGCAAACTTCTAATGTAACACAATGGAAGAAAAATAGAACTTTTTAATAAACACACAGAAATGTGTTCTCTTTTTAAAAAAGTATAGAATGTGACGACTTTTATAAAATAATCGACAAGGGAAGTAACTTTCTTGTGGAAGTTGTTCCCCTTTAATCATGAATTTTAACGTTTTACTTTTTTTATGTTTATTTTTAGCAAATCTCTTAATAGGAAATAGTGTTATCTTTTGCATACGATAATAAATTTATTAAGGGATATTTAGGATATTAAGGGTACACCAGGCACATGCATCACAATCATATGAGCGCAACAAGGTGATCACGTTTCAAGATAAACAGTGCATGACCAGTGAGAATTTTCTTCAGGTTGAGTATCTCATCCCACTCAAAAGGTCCCTGAACAAGGTTTATTTAAGGATGTTGAATGAAACACCCATGTTTCCAGAGGTGAATTATTCAAACTCCAAATAATTCCTCTCAACATATGGCTATGATACTCCCCCACTACTTCTGCTTGTGATCAGAGTATTATTACTATCATTATCATTAAGGCAGTAAACTGGTATAATTATTTGCATGCTGGATGAAATGCTTGGAGGTATTTCACCTGTTGCTATGTTTTGAGTTCAAATTCTGCCACGGTTGATTTTGCCTTTCATCCTTTCAGGGTCAATAAATTAAGTACCAGTTCAGTAATGGGGGTCAATGTAATTGACTATCTCCCTCCCCCAAATTTCAGGCCTTGTGCCTAGAGTCGAAAGGATTATAGTTATTATTATTATTATTATTGAGTGAGAAAGCTGTGCATGCTATGAAACTGAGACTGGGGTAAAATATATGAAGCCCAATATAGCCATCATGCATGACATGGTGATCTCAAAAGCACCAACCGACCGTAGCCATTGCCAGCCTCGCCTGGCACCTGTGCAGGTGGCACGTAAAAAGCACTCACTACACTCGTGGAGTGGTTGGCGTTAGGAAGGGCATCCAGCTGTAGAAACTCTGCCAGATCAGACTGGAGCCTGGTGCAGCCCTGGCTTCCCAGACCCCGGTCGAACTGTCCAACCTGTGCTAGCACGGAAAACGGACGTTAAACGATGACGATGATGATGATGACCTTGCAAGTGGAACCCAGTTAGAATTTTTTTTCACATTGAATAGTCCACCTGCTCAAAAGATCCCTGAATAAGGGTTGTTTAAGTATGTTGAATGGAACACCCATGTTTCCAGAGGTGAATTATTCAAACCCCAAAGAATCCCTCTCAACACATGGCTATGATGCTCCCCCACTACTTCTACTCGTGATCAGAGATGCACATATCGTCAGTCACTAAGGGACATGCTCAACTGGTTAAGGTCAAACAACTGACAAGCAAATCTGTGGTATTGAGCAGAATATTTACTGTTGCCCATCTTTTATACCAAGACAAAACAATCTACATGATAACAATTCAAATCAGTTGAGAAGCCATGAGAGCCAGTGCCTGGTACTGCATTAGGGCATTTATTATTGTTGTTTTAGTTGTTTTTATTATTATTGTTGTTGTTGTTATTATTATTATTATTATTCATAATGCGTTGGACAAAGCATATCTCTAAAATTGTCAAGAAGGCCGAGGGTGTCTTGGCATCACTCAGCAAGACTTTTGTTAGCCGCTCTCCAGCCATCTATTTAAAACTGTATACAGCTATGGTACGACCATACTTGGAATTCGCATCATCAGTTTGGAACCCCTATCTTGCTCAGAACATTGACCTCCTGGAATCTGTTCAGAGACGTGCAACCAAACGCATACCCTCCATCAGACACCTACCATATTCTGAGCGCCTTGTTTCCCTGGGCATGGATTCACTGAAGCTCCGGCATCTGGCGATGGACTTGGTAAACACCCACAAAGTTATCAACCACCTCACCAACAACAACACTGAACACCTTTTTGATCTTCATGTGTCTAACACACGTGGACATGCCTACAAAGTCAGAAAACAACACAGCTCCCATGACTTTCGGAAACATTTTTTCACGCTCAGAGTTGCTGAAGCATGGAACAAACTGCCTGCGTCAGTTATTGACTGCCATGACACTGCATCCTTTAAGGCCCTCATGCTTTCCGAAATCCACCAAAACTACACCTGATTATATATACACTTTAGTTGAGTTGTAGTGCACCTGAGCACTGTACACAATGTTTTTATTAATATTATTATTATTCATAGTCAGTGTTTTTTGCATAGGCATAAGAACAGATATTTTGGGAAGGTCGGGTAGTCAATACTTTCAACTCTCAGTACTTCACTGGTATTTATTTTATGAACCTTGAAAGAATGAAAGGCAAAGTTGATATTACTGGAATTTGAACTCAAAATGTAAAGAGTAGCATAGACATGTGGAACCACCAAAATTTTGGGAAGGTGGGGGTAGTCGATACCATTGACCCCCAGCACTTCACTTTTATCAATTACGAAAAAAAAAAATATGAAAGGCAAATTTGACCATTGTGAGATTTGAACTCAAAATGTAAAGAACTGGAAGAAATACAGCAGGACATTTTGTCCAAAACTCTAATGATTCTGCCAATATACAATAATATAGCTCTCTTTGCCATGGCATAAGACAAAATATCTAGGTTGGGAAGAAGTTTAATCTATTGAGTCAATTGAAGTAAATGCTTGGTACATTCTGATTGTTCTTGTAGAGACACAAAAGGTTCAGTCAGCCATGTTGGGATTTGAAATCAGAACATCAAAGAATGGAACTAATTACTGCTCTACCATTTCTGCTTTAGGGCTTCTGAACATAGGTTTATTAATGGGAATTTGTGGTGGTGGCAGCAGTCTCTTTTGTTGTGTGATTCTGATGTGGTATTGACAGTGGTTGTAGTGGTTTGATGTCAAATGTCTGTGATATTGGATAAATTTGATTGCCATTGTTCTTCTTCAGCCTCAGGTTGGAACTGATCCAGTAGATAGCTATTCAAACCCTCCCCCACCATTTTCTCCCCCCAATTTTTTTTAATGAATACTGCATTGAAGCATATACTACATCCCTTGTCCTTTCAGAAGGTTTAAGGGAGATTTGACTGATGCTTCTAGAAGCTTTCTCATTAAATTGTGAAGTTAAATTGATGAAGATATCACTGAAAAAAATTCAATGAAGTTGATAGAAGTTGTTTTTTATAGAGAGATATAGGTGCTGGCATGGCTATATTGTTAAGAAGTTTGCTTCCCAACTTTATGGTTTTGGGTTCAGTTCCACTTGGGTAAGTGTCTTAGCAAGACACTTTGGTAAGTGTCCACTATTGCCTCTGGCTGACCAAAATCTTGTGAGTGAATTTGGTAGAAAAATGTCTAAAAGAAGGCCATTGTATGTATATGTATGTATGTGTGTGTGTGTGTGTATGTGTATATATATGTAGACAGATTTTTGTGTGTGTATATATATCTATGTATACATATATATGTGTGTGTGTACATATATTTATATATATACATATATATATATATATATATATATACATATATATATATAATATATATATGCATATCTGCTTGTCTACGTACATGTGTGTGTGTGTGTATGCATGCGTGTGTACTGTCTTCTTGCCTTGACATCAAGCGATAGTTGTAAGAAATGTCATGCAAACAGTGTCCTTCATTTCCAATCTTCCAATCTGCCATGGAAACATGCCTGGCCTTGGGCAAATTTTACTTTACTTGGAAACAAATGTGGGTTGGCGACAGGAAGAGCATCTGCCACGTCAAATCCCGTCCAACCCATGCAGGCTTGGAAAAGTGGATGTTAAAAATGATGCCGACAACGATAATGATGTTGATGATGATGATGATGATGATGATGATGATGATAATGATGCTGATGCTGATGATGATGATGATGATGATGATGATGATGATGATGACGACAACAATAATGATGATCATGAAGATGAGAAGATGATACTGATGATGATGATGATGATGATGGTGATGATGATGATGATGATGATGATGCTGATGATGATGCTGATGACAATAGTTGTAGGAGTTGGCATTGATGATGGAAGTATGTGTCTGTAGAGGCAGGTCCAAATATTTAAAAGAGTAGAAAAAAAGAAGCAAAAAAAGCCAATGACAGACGGACACACAGACAGACATATAAGCAGGCCAAACCAATAGGGCAGTGGGTTACAGGAGGGTGGGTGGGTGGGTGTTAAGAAGAATATAGATATCAATAAGAAGCAGAATTCTAAGCATCCTTAATCACTCAGTTTCACCAACTGTTAATGATAGAATAAATTAGCATTAATTAATGTCTTCATCCATCATTAATTACAATCAATCAATCAATCAATTAATTAATTAGCTCTGATCAATCATGGTAGTTTTTAATGAAGTGAAAAAGAAGGGAAATAGATTTGTTCAGTGAATTAATCAAGATGGGAATGGAACTCACAATCTGTTGATTTCGGTCAAAATATTCTGTTAATAACTGTAAATGTCTGAAGAAGATGGTTGACTCAACTCAGAGAACGTGACACAGGAACACAATCAGAAATTAGCATTTCCTTAAACATCCTCTTTGTCTAATTAAATCTGACATCTCCACCCACCCACCCAGCCACCTACTCAGTAATCATCATCATCAGCATCATCATCCTCGTTGTCGTTGTCATCATCATCATCATCATCACCATCACCACCACCACCACCACCACCACCGTCATCATCATCATCGTCATCGTCATCGTCATCGTCACTGTCACCGTCATCATCATCATCACCGTCATCATCATCATCATCATCATCATCATCATCATCACCACCACCACCATCATCATCATCAGCATCATCATCATCATCATCATCATCACCGTCATCATCATTTAACATCCATTTTCCATGCTGCCTTTGGTTGGACAGTTTGACAGGAATTGGCAAGTCTCAGGACCATGTCAAGCTCTACTGTCTGTTTAGATGTGGTTTCTACAACTGGATGTCTTTCCTAATGCCAACCATTTTACAGAGAGATAACAGGGTAATGCCATAGTAGGATGGTGAGAGGGATTGCTATGCTAAGAGAGGCAGAGCTAATTTAGGAGGAATGACAAGGTAGAAGGAAGTGATACTTGAGAAGTTAGCAATTAGCGATGGGGAAACCAAAAGCTAAGAATGAAAGATGACAGAATTGGACAATGAAGTAAAAAACGATGGACAATGTAGAAAAAGGACAAAATGAAATATTAAAAAAATAAAAAAATTAAAAGTTTCGAAATTTCCTCAAAACACCTGATGAAGGCTGGAGGGTATATCAGCTGAAATGTTGTGTTAACAACAAACAAGATGAGGACAAATATCCATCAAATGTAAATAATGTAAATAATGTACATAATTCCTCATCTCTTAAATATAGAACTGTTAAATATAGAACTACACTGAATTAAAAGATGTTGAGAAGCTGAGGTAGTGTGAAAGGTTTTAATAGATTACATGAGCAGTGAGGAAGCCCTTGGAAATCCTCATTCGAAAATCCCAGAAAGTTTTTTTTTCAAATTTTCAAAAGTTCAAATGTTCAAAAGTTAAAAAGGTCTATCTTTTGAGAGATACATAGGTATATATCTTCTATCTATCTATCTATCTATCTATCTATCTATCTATCTATCTATCTATCTATCTATCTATCTATCTATCTAGATAGATAGATAGATAGATACATACATACATACATAGAAGGGACCTATTAGTGGTGTGTGGTCTGTGTATAGCTTTGTTGCTAGTTCTTGGTTTCATGGGTTACACCAATACGATCGGGTAAGGGAGATGTTAACATGGGCAACATTTTTATAGGGGCAGTACTTTTAGGTCTGTGCAAAATTAGGTTTTGTTGTGACCCCTATGAGTAGAAAGGCAGCAACTTCAAAGATTAGCTCAGGCAGCACATACTTTAAATACTGTAGCTGCTGTTATTATTTAGTCCAAGTTAACCTTGACAGAGCAAATTTATAGCTAAAAGTGACCCCACCATCTTTCTGAAAGTTTCTAAAACTTCATTAACGAAAGTACTCTTTCCTTTGACCCCTTCGATACCAACCCGACTGAAACTGCCTCTGGCTCTGTAGTACAAATGGCATGTTTTCATAAGTTTTGAATTAAAATATACGAGTTATTTTACTAATTGCTTCATTATATTTAAAATTAATTGAAAGAAACACAGAGCATCACAAAATAAATACAGTAACAAAAGGGTTGAGATGACGATGTGCGATTTGAGAAATATTTGGCTGCTTTTTCTAACAGTCTTATCTTTATCTTTTGCTTGTTTCAGTCATTGGACTGTGGCCATGCTGGAACACCACTTTGAAGGGTTTAGTTGAACAAAACGACCCCAGGAATTATTTTCTTTTAAAGCCTGGTAATAGTGTTACCATATCTCTGTTGAAATATTACAGGACCAAAAACCACAAGGTTACAGACAATACAAGAGTTGGTATGCAACTGTGCTTAAGTAAACTACTACTGTCACCATGAAATCCTACATGTGTATTTGTGGGGGTGGGGGTAGTGTCAGGTGTATAGAAGCCAACCAAATATAGTTATGCATGGCATGTACTGTCTAGTCTGCTGCTACCATTTGCTGTTGTTGTTGTCACTGCTTGGCCCCAAGTAAACCCTGATTGATACCTATGGTTAAAGGTACCCTGTTCTGTCATTTTGTGGGTTACATGCAGCTACATTATTTAATTTGGATTCTTCCCATTTTTCTTCTTTTTAAGAGGGTGATATGTGATCCAAGGGAGATTGGTTGCTATTTCTAGCATGAGGAGTGACTATGTAGGAGCTCTGATGTTGCAAGTGTGTAGATCTAGTTGTAGTATTGCTATTGTAAAATACCAGCTGTACACAGTGTGGGGACACCTCAAGCATGTAGAGACCTGTATTATGTATGTACATATGTGTGTGTGTGTGTATGTATGTATGTATGTATGTATGTATGTAATATATGTATGCATGCATGTATATATGTGTGTGTATGTGTGTGCATATATATATGTGTGTGTATGTATGTATGTATGTGTGTGTTATATATATATATATATATACTATTATTATTAAGCAGCAGTAAATTCAACAAAATCTGTTACTCTGAGTTTCTCGTTGCCGTTCATCAGACAGTTTTGCAAAAACTGTCTGATGAACGGCAACGAGAAACTCAGAGAGTAACAGATTTTGTTGAATTTTCTGCTGCTTAAAATAAAGCATATTACTCTACCACTGGTATTTGAGTACTCTTTTTTTCCACCTTGTTTCACATCTATGTGTTTACTCCGGTATATATATATATATATATATATATATATATATACAAGGGGATGCTGAAAAGTTCCTGGCTTTAAGGGTATCACAAAAGGCCTGGTTGGAGATCCAACCTTCCAAATCTTTTATAGGGCTTACAAAAACCAGAGAAATGCTGCAATAAGTGTGTGAATCTGAGAGGGGAATATGTTGGATAAAATCACAATTAACTGATTCTCCTGTATTTTCTTTTACCCAAAGTCTGGAACTTTTCAGTACCCCTTCGTGTGTGAGTGTGTGTGTGTGTATGTGTTTATAAAATTATAAATTAGGGTATATTTATATATATATATATATATATATATATATAAAATTATAAATTAAAGTCGGATCATGGCTGCTATTTTCAGCATGGCGGTATCTTGTAGATATCCTAATTTATAATTTTAATAATTATTACCTTTGAAGGTTATTTTTTCCATGCTGACCACTTGATAAAATCGTTATTTTATTTTTAAATTAACGATCTTATCCTTATACATATATATATATATATATATTATGAGTATGGCTGGTGTATAGCTGTGACTGATATATTGTGGTAAGAATATTGTGTGAATGTAATACTGACAATGTTAGCTGGTGTGAGTATATTAGATAAAGTGCATGGAATGTTGAGCATCTGGAGGATGATGTGTACAGGTGATAGGATTGAGCTCTGTAGGAATCCATCATGCAAGCTTCATGCGTGGGAAGAACTATTATTAAACTAACCTTAGCAATACATGCAAAATGAGGTGTGTTAATGTGACATGAAGGGAATTTCTCTTGGGAAGGGTGGAATAGATATTCTATTAATAGGTGCAGGTATGACTGTATGGTGAGAAGCTTGCTTCCCAACCACATGGTTCTGGGTTCAATCCTACTGAGTGACACATTGGGCAAGTGTCTTCTACTATAGCCCCAGGCAGATCAAGCCCTTATGAGTGGATTTGCTAGACTGAAACTGAAAGAAGGCCATCATATGTATTTATATATATAATATATATAATAATATATATATTATATATATATATATATATATATATATATATATATATATATATAAATCAAAATACAATAGAGTAGAGGGCATTAAAATGTTTGGACAGATAGATGATACAAAGGCAGACAAGAGTAACAACATGTATGTATGTATGTATGTATGTATGTATGTATGTATGTATATATATATATATATATATAAATATATATATAAATGGAACAAAAACGCAATACAGGACAATAAAACATTTGGACAGATAGACAACACAAAGGCAGACAAGAGAAACAACAATTAAAAGGACAGGCAACAGGCAAAAAAGACAGGTCATTCGTTGCTTTCTTTCCTCAGTCAAGTACCAGACCATTTCAGGCAGTTACACTTGAGATGGTTCGATCTGGTTGCCCACCAAAAAGTCATATCTAAGAGCATTAGACCCCTTTGTAAGAAAGCTAAAAAAGAAACAAGCAAAAAGAAATGGAGAACATGGTACACAATTAGGAATACAAACAACAAAAAATAACGACAGGTGTCTTCCAACTGAGAAGGAATGAAATTGAGCTGGAATGTATGAAGTGAAAGCCTAAAGGCAGGAACATAGGAGATGGATATACATATATATATATGTATGTGTGTGTAGGTGTGTGTGTGTGAGTATGTGTGTATTTATGTATAGATTTATGTGTGAATGTCTTTGTGTTTGTCCCTCACCACCACCACCACCACCACTACCACCACTTGACCACTGGTGTTGGTGTATTTATGTCCCCATAGCTTAATGGTTCAGTAAAGTAATTGAGAGAATAAATACTTGGCTTAAAAAAAAAAAAATTCTTGGGTCGATTCATTTGACTAAGACCCTTCAAGATGGTGTCCCAGCATGGCCACAGTGAAATGACTGGAACAAGTAAAAGAATAAAAAATAAAAGAATGTCTTCAGAATAGTGAGCAATATGAAGTGGAGTGTGCAAGGCTGTTGCATCAATGAGATTTTAGGTGTAGTTGTTGTTGTTGTTGTTAGATTTGTTTTTTTATTCTATATTAATTCAACCAATGGCACAAAGACAGCCGACTGACACCAAATATGTTCCAGTTTGAAGGCAACTGGGTAGATAAGGTAGTTCTGCTGCCTGCTGATGAGTCAGGATTGAAAAGCTGCTGCTGGGCCCCTGGTTTCCTGTTTGTTTGTTTATTTTTTCCCTCAAAATATGCTTTCTAGATTTCCTCAATTTTCTCAGCAGATGGCAATATGTACCAGATAATCTGGGAGTGTTCAGCCACTAGACCAGTGGTTCTCAACTGGGGTTCTATAAGGCCTCTGAGGGTCTATATAAGGTTTTGTGGGGTCCACACAACAAAATGATAAATTGAGGATCCACAATAGTATTTTAAGGGTCCCTGAAAAACATTTTCTTTAGATGTTTGTATGGCAGGAAACTGAAGTTTCTTTCTGTAACATTTTACATAGTTCAGCCTACGCAGCCTGCATGTAAAACAGAATAGGAATTTTGAAAGAAGTTTCTATAAAATTAGCTTTTAAACATGGAATGGCTATGGGTGTCCCCCAAAACAAAATAGTAACCAAACGAGTCCATAGATAAAAAATGGTTGAGAACCCCTGCTTTAAACAGAGCCCTAATGGCAATGGATATCAGATAATTACAGGATAATGATACTAAGCCATCCCAAGTCATATAGACTCATGAGGCCGGTTTCCAGGTTTTTGTGGCACATATATTCCTCACTGGATATGATTCTGGTCAATCGCAGAATTATTCAATTTTACCAGCTGAAGACTGGAGCAACATGAAATGGAATGTTTTGTTCAAGAACAATGTGTCGCCCAGTTCAGGAACTGAAACTACAATCTTATGATCATGAGTCCAACACTATAACCATAGACCCATATGTCTCCACTACCAGATGATTTAAAAGTTTTTAACCTCTAAACAAGGTTTCAGATGGCAATAGGTACTGGATAATCTGAGGATGTACAATTAGTAAACAGGACTCACCAACTGTCTTGATTCATATTGTTATTAAATCTATAATTATTTTTAATGCGTTCTTTCTCTTCTTTTAATTGTTGTAGTCAGAAATAAGAGCATTACTCATAACCTTTGTCAGGGATTCTGAGATTGGGGAGGAGGAAATTATGCTCAGAATAGATACCTGGCTTGAACACTCAAAAACAGAGAGGGTCCCACTAAAAGTACTCAAGGGTTATATGGAAGTGTTGAACAGGTTGGCTGAAAGCACACAAGGGCCACAAGAGTTAGCAAAATATACTCAGGGACTAGATGGTGGTGTGCACTGAAGGGCTAAATGTTGGTGTTAAACAGGGCAACTAAAGAGAGCAAAGGGCTAGGTGATTGTGTTAAATAGGCCAATAAATTGAATTTGCCACTCAAAGACAAGAAATGTCTCTTTCTGATTGGTTTCCACAACATTTCAGTTTATCAAATTTCACTCACAAAGCTTTGGTTGGTCTGAAGTTAAAGCAGGAGACACTTATCCAAGATTCTATATGGTGGAAATGAGCCTGAAACAATATAATTGCTAAATAAACTCCTTGACGAAATGGCCGTCATTCTTGTGTCCATTTTTGTTGGTTAGCTCTGATCATGCAAAACTATGATTAAGGATATTCTAGCCGTGACTATATCATGTTTGTATTTCAGACAAAGTGTATCTAGAACAATATCATCTAGTTCTCAACTGGGCAGGGTCCATATGCCCCTTTGGGATCCAAATAAAATTTTATTGTTAAAATTTATGTGTAATAGATTGCTTGTATTTCTACAACACAAAAGATATTTGTATACAGTTGTTAATAATATTTCGTTATAAAAATATACAAGAGGATTTTTTTAAACATCAAATGGCTATGGGGGTCTACCAGAGTAAAACAGGAATCAAAGGGGCCCTCAGACAAAAGTGGTTGAGAACCACTCATCTAATGTAACTAATGTGACCTTTTTTTTAAAGATAGTAGCATCTGGTATGAATCAAGTTTGGTTGCTATTTCTAGCAGATTAGGCTGTAGCAAGGTTTCTCTTACTGGTTGCATGTGGTTGTGGGTTTTTAATGACTCATTCTACATTGTGTTCAAGAAACACAGATCAGTCACTGCTAATTGAACATGTTTATTGACTACCAGTGATCCCTAGCATATAAGACACTGTGCCTTAACCCTTTCTCTTGATAATTTTATTTGTCATCCAGCATTTAGTATCCCTAGAACTCTTAGTACTTCTTGGAGATTAACCCAATTTCCACGGTGCGTAAGTGACCAAGATCACAACACTCTCCATTGAATATAATGCCAAGTCATTGCAAAGCAGTCCATGGGTGATAGAAGTATTGAATTAAAAAAAGGTGGCTAAAGTTATTTTTGGAAAGATGGTGGGTTTTCTTGTAGGGTTTTACCAAGTCAGCTACTGGACACCAAAACATTAGTGAGTTACTGGTCAAAGAAGCAAGACATTTTCATCATCCATCACCACCACCACCACCACCATCATCATCATCGTCGTTTAGCGTCCGTTTTCCATGATGGTTCAACCAGGGTCTGGTAAGACAGGAGGCTGCACCAGGCTCCAGTCTGATCTGGTAGGGTTTCTACAGCTGGATGCCCTTCCTAACACCAACCACTCCGTGAGTGTAGTGGGTGCTTTTTACGTTCCACCGGCACAGGGGCCAGAGGTGTGGCTGACTGCTTTCAGAGATTGACATTGTGGTCAAGATAAGGTTCTAGACTGGAGAGGCAAAATGTAGGTGCATTTTCTTTAGGAAGGACTCATACTTTTATGAAGTAAATCTCATTTATACTTTTAAACTGTGTCCAAAATTCAGTTTAACATCCTTAATAGATAATGAGCCTATGCGGGAACTTCTACATGTTGCTTGACTCATTGGAAATAGCAGCCAAACCTTGCTCATATTAAAATAGGGAAGAACATGTTGAATAATAAAGTCCTTGATGGTGGTTATGGTCTAATAAGGAGGACTCAGTTGTTTGGTCAACAAAATGACCCGTTCAAGAGTTTGTGTTTAAGTAGAAGAGTGTTCCACAAACACGAGTACCCTTAATATAATTCTCAAACAGAATCAGCCTGATAAGGTAGTGCCCTTAAGATTATGGATAAAATCCCCCTGATGGGCTTCTATACAATTTCCATCAACCCAGTGTAACACACAAAATATAAATCAACCCCAAAACTATAGAAAATGATATTTGTCCAAGGAAATCTTGCAGTAGGGCAGAAACTAGGATCTCATGGGTGTGAAGTGGATTTCTTAACTATCTGGCTATACTGCACCTACAGTTATATCTTACACCCACACACACACACACAGAGCAAGAAAGAAAAGAAAGAAAAGAGGGAAAAAGGAAATGAAGAACATATACTTCCTTCTAAAAGAAATCCCAAATGATCTCATTTTGTTAGATTGACAGATTAATAGATTTGTGAAATCTGATATAACTGTGAGAAATACGATGCCTCATCACCAACATTATCATTGCTGCCATCATTATTATTGTCAACATTATCATCATTATCAATGTCCACATCTATCACCATCATTACTATTATCATAATCCATAATCAATCCCTATTAAGATCATCATCGTTGTCGTCATCATCGTCATCATCATCATCGTTATTATCATCATCATCATTATCATCATTATCATCATCGTCGTTATCATCAATATCTATAATTTGTTATTATCACCATTATCAACTTGATTCTTATCATTCATAATTCATCATCAGTATCATCATCATTTACATCATTGTCACTGTCGCCATGATTATCATTGTCATCATCATTCATAATTCACAGTCATTATGAGCATCCATAATTCATTATTGTTACCTTTATCACCATCCATAAATCATTATCGTCGTTGTCTTCATCAACACCATCATCATCATCATGATAATCAAGATCTCTCCCTAATTTCCTTCTTATTTTTACATCAGACAGAGGATTCGATTTTTCCACACATAAGATCCCAATTACTTTGGAATTAGTTGCACACACACACACACACACACACACACACACACACACACACACGCACACGCACACACTCACTCACACACACACACACACACACACACACACACAGACACACACACACAGATTTATACTTATATGTATTATTATACATATATGTATATATATCTATACATATCTCTATATATGTACAGATATATATATATATAGGTACACACACACATACAGACACACATATATATGTATATGTATATGTTTATACATATATATATATATATATATATATATATATATATATATATATGTATATGTATATATATATATATATATATGTATATATGTATATATGTGTGTATGTATGTGTGTGTGTGTGTGTGGATACATTAATATATATATATATATATATATATATACATCTGTTATGTTTATCCATACATAGGTAGATAGACTTGTTAATACTCTAGTAAACCAATTGATTGGTTGGTTATTGTAGTGTGTGACAAGCAATAGAATGTACAGGTGCCAGAGTTAATTATGAAATACAAGGTATTAGTGATATCAACAGTGTAGAATTTTGTCATACTTTGCACACACACACTCACAGACAAAGCTATCTGTATATGTATATACACACATAAATATTATCTACCTACCTAACTACATATATATATATATATGTATGTATAGCCATAATTAATCTCTGAGTGAGATGTAAACAGTAGCAGCACATCATGAAGTATATTTGCCACCTAAATGTGGCTGACCCTTATGGGATGGTGATACTGTTGTTTGTAGCCCCAGGAAGACATCTCCTCCAGCTGGTTAACGACACACTGTCTGTGTCCAATCAGTATTTGTGAAGGGAAATCATCGTTTCCATTTCTAGCCTTACATGATGCACACGGATCCGAGTTTATAAATATATATGTATGTGTGTGTGTGTGCATGTGCATGCAGGAGTGGCTGTGTGGTAGGTAGCTTGCTTATCAACCATATGGTACCGGGTTCAGTTCCACTGCGTGACACCTTGGACAAGTGTCTTCTACTATAGCCTCAGACCGACCAAAGCCTTGTGAGTGGATTTGGTAGACGGAAACTGAAAGAAACCCATCATATGTATATATATATGTGTGTGTGTGTGTGTGTGTGTGTGTGTGAAGGAAGTGAAGAACTTAAATCTCCACCCTGAAATTGAACAGCAATCATTATATATTTTGTTAAACTTGACAGAAAAAAGAAGAGAAAATGTTTACCCCACCTGTATAATCCTTTCAGCTATAGGCACAAAGCCTGAAATTTTAGGGGAGGGCCCTAATCAATTCCATTGATCCCAGTGCTTGACTGGAACTTATTTCCCTGACCCCCCAAAAGGGTGAAAGGCAAAATTGGCTTTGGTAGAATTTGAACCAAGTACATGAAGCCAGAAGAAGAACCACGAAGCATTTTGTCTGATGTGCTAATGATTCTGCCAGCTTTTCACTTTACTCCTCCTATACAACTCAAATTTTGGCACAAGGCCAGCAATTTCAAGGGTGGGGGTAAGTCAATTACATTGTCCCCCAGAGCTCAACCCCTGAAAGGATGAAAGGTTAAGTTGACCTGGGTAGAATTTGAACTCGGAATGTAAAGGCTGTGTGATAAGAAGCTTGCTTCCCAACCACATGTTTCCAGGTTCAGCCCCACTGCATGGCACCTTGAGCAAATGTCTTCTACTATAGCCTCGGGCCGACCAAAGTCTTGTGAGTGAGTGGATTTGGTAGACGGAAACTGAAAGAAGTTCGTTGTATATATATATATATATATATATATATATATATATATGTATGCATATATTTGTGTGTGTGTGTTTGTGCTTGTCCTCCTGCCATCGCTTGACAACCGATGTTGGTGCGTTTACGTCCCTGTAACTTAGCAATTTGGCAAAAGAGACTGTTAGAATAAGTACTAGGCTTACAAAGAATAAGTTTTAGGGTCAATTTGTTTGACTAAAGGCAGTGCTCCAGCATGGCCACGGTCAAATGATTGAAACAAGTAAATGACTAAATGACTAAAACAAATGGTACTCCACCAATGGTACTCCACCAATGGTACTCCACCAATGGTACTCCACCAATGGTACTCCACCTTTGTAATAAGAGCATAAAAATCTCCCCAGTTTCCACATTGATGAGTGGAAAAACAATGTTGCTGTACCAGAAGATGCAGAAATATTTGGCTCACATCTTCACAAACCAGCAAAAGAAAAAAAATCTAAGAACTTCACTAACAGGATGGAAATATGGAGAAGAGATTTCACCAGTGAAAAATTCAAATTTTGTTAAATAAGGCGACTAAAAAAAAAAAATGCAGTTTTTAGTATTCATATACAAACACTTGAAGATATATTTCATGGATTTTATTACACATTGCCATAGATGTACATGATATCATGATATCAAACTCATATCACACTCAACAGTAAAACACTTGTTAGTGATATTCTGGAGTTTTGCAAAGAATTAAAAGACACTATATATATATATATATATATATATATATATACACACACATATATATATATACATACATATATACAAATATACATACATACAAACATACATACAAATGCCATACACATAAAATAGTCTTTTAAAAAAGTAAAGAAATGGAACTGCTGAAAATTAATCAGCCACTATGGTAATTAATTTATATCTTCTCATCTATCAACAAGCAAGCAATCCAATTTAACTATCTTAGATAAGATATTTCTACAAGCAGCCCAGCAGACAGCAAATATTGTAGTTAGAACTTTTAATGATATCAGCTTCTACAGAACTGAAATTGCTGGCAGACTGGAAGAGGGGAATAACTCTCAGATGGAATGAATTTGTTTGTTATATTGGCATGACAATAAAACTACTATATATTCTCTTATTCTTTTACTTGTTTCAGTCATTTGACCACAGCCATGCTGGAGCATAGCTTTAAAGGATATTTTTTAGTTGCAGAAATTGACTGCAGAACTCATTCTTTGTAAACCTAATACCTTTTTCTAATGTTCTCTTTTGCCAAACTGCTAAGTTATGGAGACGTGAGCACACCAACATTGATTGTTAAGCGATAATGGTGGACACACGTACACACACACACACAAACACAGACACAAAAACACACATAGATATATACATAAATATATATATATATACAACAGGCTTCTTTCAGTTTCCGTCTACCAAATTCACTCACAAGGCTTTAGTCGTCCCAAGGCTATAACAAAAGACACTTGCCCAAGGTGCCGTGACTGAACCTGGAACCATGTGTTTGGGAAGCAAGCTTCTTACCAAACAGCCATGCCTGCATCTATGAAAATAATAATAATAATCCTTTATACTATGGACAAAAGGCCTGAAGTTTTGGGAGAGGGGTCTAGTTGATTATATTAACCCCAGTGTTCAACTGATACTTGTTTCATTGGCCCTAAAATGTTGAAAAGCATTATCAACTTCAACTGAATTTGAACTCAGAATATGAATGGGTGAAATTCTGCCAACCACTTTGTCTGGCATGCTAATGATTCTGCCACCTCACTGCCTCAATAATAATAATAATAATCCTTTCTATTATAGGCACGAGACCTGAAATTTTGTGGGAAGGGTAATAGCTGATTATATCGACCTTAGTGTTTCACTGGTACTAAATTGATCAACCTCGAAAGACAAAATCAACATTGGCGGAATTTGAACCCAGAATGTAAAGGTGGATGAAATGTTGC
>NC_043004.1:105883824-105888824 GCF_006345805.1 Octopus sinensis | reverse complement strand
AGCCAAGGCGGCGCTGGCATCGGCCACGTTCGGATGGTGCTTTTTGGGGGTGCAGGTAATATAGGGAAGCACCAGTGGGGAGGGTTGGGGTAAGGAGGAACGATGACAGCTAGGGTTGATGCAGGTTCGTAGGAAATAAAACGTAGGACATCACGAGTGGGGGAGGGGACTGGAAGGAGATAGCCGGTTGAGGCAGTGACAGATTCAATAACAGGAGGAAAGTAGGATAAGTGGGGCGGTTGATGAGCTGCGGTGCTAGCTGCTTGTCTTGGTGGTGGTGGGGGGGGTAATACACAGTGAAAGCATGTGAGGGGAGGAGGGGTAGGAGGGAGAGACACACATAATGGTGGTGGGGGGAGGCATATCCGGTGTAGATGGTGTGAACAGTGAGAACAGTGTTCACCGGTATTGGTGGTGGGGGTGGGAAAGGCGGGCGCACCGCGAATGGTTGAAGATCGAATTAAAGGATTGAAGGTACTTTAGAGAAACGGGGGGAAATGGCGATGTTTTTTGGGGTAGCATAGAGAAGAAAAAGGAAAGCAAAGCACGTTGGTGGTATAAGTTCAAAACATTTAAACGGTAGGCAAATGTATGTATGTATGAAAAAGAAGGGAGAAATCTTAGCTTGCTTATAGACATCGCTGTGAATCGGAGAAGAAATGATGGTGAAGATCGAATTAAAGGATTGAAGGTACTTTAGAGAAACGGGCGGGAAATGGCGATGTTTTTTGGGGTAGCATAGAGAAAGAAAAAGGAAAGCAAAGCACGTTGGTGGTATAAGATATATATATATATATTAAGATGATAGATAGATAGATAAATAGTTGTGTATGAGTGTGAGTGTGTATATGTTTGTGTTTCCTTGTCTTGGCATCATGTGATTGTTGTAAATGAGTGTTACTGTCAGACAAGCAGTATCATTGACTTCCAATATTCTGACAAAGCATGTCCCGGCCATGAGAAAATATTACCTTGCTTTGAAACATGTGAGGGTTGGCAACAAGAAGGGCATCCAGCTGTAAAAACTCTGCCTCAATAAAAGCCATTTGACTCATGTAAGTATAAAAAAGTAGATGTTAAAATGATGACGATGACAACGTAGATGATGACGATGGTGGTGATGATGACAATGATGACGACGATGACAATGACACTGGTTCAATCCATTATTAAACTATTATCCCTCGTATGCATCTCGTGCCCATACCAGCACAGTTTTTTTTCTCTTGTACTCTGTATTTGATTCCTCTTATACAGAGTTTTATTTCCTCAGCTCATTTGTCCTTCATCATTCAGAAAAACAATATCAAGCAAAACATGTGCACCTCATTGCTTCCCAATTTTATACGTCATCCACGTTCATTGCCTGCTGCTCAGTCATGTAACATGACATTTCATACTTAAGAATCCTACAATTTGACCTTCACCTGAAAGACGCACACACACACTCCTGCATACATGCACACACATACACACACACACACACACACACACATACACACACACACACACATATGCATACACACAGGCATGCACATACATAGATGCAAACACACACACACAGAAATGCACACGCTCACAAACACACACACATATATGTGTATATAGGCACACATATGCACATGTGTGTGCATGTACACATGCATTCACACACACACATACACACACACAAGAAACACAATCGCAAAAATACACGCACACGCACACACAGACTGGCATGTACACATACACACATGAACTAAGGTTTCTACATAGGTTTTGTCTACCAAATTCTGCTCCCAAGATATTTCTCGACTTGAGGTCATGTTAGAAAACACATATCTGTGGTAGTGCACAATAGGACTGAACCATGAACCACACAGAAGAAAAGGAATTTTCTTAACCACACAGCTATGCCTCTGCCTGTCTATACAAGATCCTTTACATGGTACAGATACCCAATATAGAAAAGATTGTTGAGCAATGTATAATACTCCCCAAATGTCAGGTATTGTAATTAGCTCCCAACAGCACTCTTCTGTTGGTGCTGTGGGGAATTGTAGACTAACAACCATTATCTCTTATCTAGCAAACAGTGCACACCTATCCGCAAATAGATTCAAAAGATGCTGGTGCTGCACATGTCCTGTTGTATGTTCTGCAACTGTCTCTACTTAACAGATTATTGTTGAAACACCTGTCTGTCTTACAAAGAATGCATCAAGGTAACAAGGTGTTATTTCGATGTGAATCTGATACTCAGATAAACTACATCAGATTATCACTGCAGCACCTGTCTAAACCTAGAATGCAAAAGGATGTCAAGATACAGCTGCAACATCTATCTAGGTCTGACATAGACTGTGTCAGGATATGAGGATACTATTGTCACACTTTCAGGGCATCTATACAAAATATCAGGGTACTATTCCAACACTGACCTTGTATGGAAATATGTGCATGAGAATCTCTATGTATCTGCACAATAGTTGACAGGGTTTGAAACAGATTTCAGGGTATCTCTCTTTTATCTCTCTCTTTTACTTGTTTCAGTAATTTGACTGTGGCCATGCTGGAGCACCGCCTTTAGTCGAGCAAATCGACACCGGAACTTATTCTTTGTAAGCCCAGTACTTATTCTATCGGTCTCTTTTTTGCCGAACCGCTAAGTGACAGAGACGTAAACACACCAGCATCGGTTGTCAAGCAATGCTAGGGGGACAAACACAGACACACAAACACACATATATACATATATATACATATACATATATACGACAGGCTTCTTTCAGTTTCCGTCTACCAAATCCACTCACAAGGCATTGGTTGGCCCGGGGCTATAGCAGAAGACACTTGCCCAAGATGCCACGTGGTGGGACTGAACCCGGAACCATGTGGTTGGTTAGCAAGCTACTTACCACACAGCCACTCCTGCGCCTAACATTTGTCCTAAGTCTGTTTGGTGTGACACAGACTACAAAGTTACTTTTACAATATCTCCTTTGGTCTGATATAACTTACCTCAAGGTACTCTTACAATATTTATCTTGGCTTGATGCAATATCATACTATTGTAATATTTATTTTAGTTTGACATAGACTATCAAGGTACTATTGCAATATCTGTCTTGTTCTGACCTCATAGTACTATTACAATATCTCACTTTGTTTGACATAGGCTACATCAAGGTATTATTACAATATCTGGCTAGACCTGTTATAGACTACTCAAAGGTACTATTGTTTTGGTCTGACAAAGACTACCTCAATGTAAATATAACATATCTTGGTTTCATAAAAAACAACAAGGTACTATTCTAAGATCTGCCTTGGTTTCTTATTTTCATACATAATTGTATCTAAACAACATTATATAATGTGTTTGTCCTGTTTTTTTTTAGGTGATGGAGATTTGGCTGGTATTTCTAGCAGGCTTAGTGAACATACAATGGTGACATCATTAGTTTCTATTAACTTAACTGGATGCTTACAGAAAGATATTGAATGATCACAGTACAAGAACATTTACCAAAAAAGAAAAAAAAAGAGGAAAGAAAAAGGATGAAAATGAGGAAATTTAAAAGCCATCCACAATGGACCAGGTTAGGTAGAAAAGTCCTAAATAAAAAATTTGTCCAATAACACATGCAGAAATGTTTAGATATAAAAGATCACGACAGAACATATAGCAAAAAAAAAAAAAAGGGGGTAGAGAAAGGCGTTTTACCAAGATATTGTATTATTGACAATAAATGATAAAAACAAATAAGAAGGCATCGATATGCTAGTTGTATGAATGAGTTAAAGTCTTTATATAATCAATTGGAAGATAAGAAACAGAATATAATAAACCTAATGATGATATCTATAGACATCTAGAATACAAAAAAAAAACACTGGCACTGGGTGTATAGTGGATATACAGTAGGAGGTGGGGTACAAGTTAGATAATGGTAACTTACAAAGTTACGACCACAAGAGGTTTGTAAAAGCATTCAGAAGAAATAGCAGTAAATTCGTATAAATAATCCCAGAACTGAAACAATGGTAGAATTTATATATATTTAATATTTTATACATACATACATATATATTATATCTGTATATCTATATATATGTATGAATGTATGTATATATATATATATATATATAATATATTCATTTATTCTTTTACTTGTTTCAGTCATTTGATTGTGGTCATGTTGGAGCACCACCATTACTCAAATGAATCAACCCCAAGACTTATTCTTTGTAAGCCTAGTACTTATTCTATTGGTCTCTTTTGCTGAACCACTAAGTTACAGGGGACGTAAACACACCAACATCGGTTGTCAAGTGTTGTTGGGGGGACAAACACAGACACAAACATATATATATATATATAGTATATATAATATATATATATATATATATATATATATTCATTATTCTTTTACTTGTTTCAGTCATTTGCTGGAGGCACAAGAAAAGCACATGAACATGATAGATGCCAGGCCACCTGACTGGCTCCCATGCCAGTGGCACGTAAAAAGCACCATCCAAACATAGTCAATGCCAGGTCCGCCTGTAAAAAGCACCCACTACACTCTCAGAGTGGTTAGCATTAGGAAGGGCATCCAGCTGTAGAAACTCTGCCAGATCAGATTGCAGCCTGGTGAAGCCACTGGCTCTCCAGACCTCAATCAAACCGTCCAACCCATACCAGCATGGAAAACGGACGTTAATAGATGATGATGATGATGATGATGATGATGGTGATGAGTGTGCGTATGTTTCTGTCCTATTATTTTGACATTATGTGATTGTTGTAAATGAATGTCATTCCTTTCAAATATTCTGCAGAATATCTTGCTTAGAAATAAGTAAGGGTTGGTAACATAAAGAGCATCCAGTCGTAGAAAATTTGCCTCAACAAATCACAACTGGCCCATGCACACAAAGAAAAGTAGATGTTAAATTGATGATGATGACAATGATAATGATGATGACAACGATGATGATGACGATAATGATAATGACGA
>NC_043004.1:105853824-105881324 GCF_006345805.1 Octopus sinensis | reverse complement strand
GAGAACGGACGTTAAACGATGATGATGATGATGATGATGATATATATATAAAGTTAATCCAAACTAGAAAGCACAAAAAAACACAACAACGCGAGGACGTGGAACAAATATAGTATTATTGGACGCTCAGGAAAGAAGGAAAGAAGGAGGGTTTATGTATATATGTATATAAATATATATATATTCTAGCAAAAACTGTCTGATGAACGGCAACGAGAAACTCAGAGTAACAGATTTTGTTGAATTTTCTGCTGATTTAAATAAAGTATATATATATATAAATGTATATATACATAATTAAACTTACATTTATATTTATTAGATGCATCGAAATTTGTATAGTGCAATATAAGCCAGGAGTCTCATGGCTGTTTTGTTGATAACATTTTCCACCTTCTAAGTGTAATTCAACCATTATTTCTGCTGTTCTAGCAACAAAACTGCATTCAAATATCACCTCCTTGTTTGTATCATACATTTCAACACTTCTAATGAAGACAAATGTATGTTTGTTTATATATGTACACATGTGGTTGTTCCAATAAGCTATTTAGTGTCTAAACTCAGTAGAAGAATTGTCAATGAGCATTTTAGCTTAATGGTAAAACCACCCAGCTGGAGTCTTGGGAGATTTCTACTGTTCTAATGGCAATACTGTGTTCGAAAAAATATCACTTCCTTGTTTATATCACACACACACACACATCATCCTCATCATCATCATCATCATTTTACGTTCGTTTTCCATGCTGGCATGGGTTGGACGGTTTGACTAAGGACTGGTGAGCCAGAGGTTGCACCAGACTCAATCTGATCTGGCAAAGTTTCTACAGCTGGATGCCCTTCCTAACGCCAATCACTCCAAGAGTGTAGTGGCTGCTTTTACGTGCCACTGGCATGAGGGCCAGTTAGGTGGTTCTGGCAATGACCACACTCAAAAGGTGTTTTTATGTGTTACCTGCATGGAAGCCAGTCTGGCGGCACTGGCAACGACCACACTCGCATATATATATATATATATCAAAATAAGCAGCAATGATATCCTGAGGTAATGCAGTATCCCTGTTGCTTATTTTGATTTGAATCATCTTATTTTGAAATTGTATGGATAATTCTGGTGCCTCAACTTAATCCATATTCATCTGAATCTCTCTCTCTCTCTCTCTATATATATATATATACATGTATATATACATATATATATATGCATATATATATATATATATATAAGGGAATCTTACATTGTGTATAAACTCTATATTTGGACAGACCCATTTTAAACTCTGTTGGACTTTTGGACTTTACTCATAGAGTATTGGAATATTACATATATACCATTCTGCCTAAAAATGGATTTACAACTTCAATATCCATACATATCTTGCATCTATTTTCTTTCCTCCACCTCACTCTCTATTTTGTATCACATCTAAACTAACTGTGACTTAACCATCCTCTCACACCGTCTCCGATGAAGAGATATAATTAATAAATATCCTGGAAACAGTTGTAAGACCTATCTAAATGTTCTAATACCTACACGACCTTGGTTTTTTATCTCATTATGCAAAAAATTCTTATATATATATATTGGCACGTAAAAAGCACCCTTTAAATGTTGGACAATATACTGTGCTTTAGAAGACTTGTCAAGCCAAGTGAAATCGTAGTCATGGCTGATGCCAGTGTCGCAAATCTGGCACCCGTGGTGGTGGCACATAAAAAGCACTCTTTGAACTTTGGGCCTCATGGAGACAGTGACAAGTGACCAATATCCTTGGCAATATATTGTGCTTGAGAAGACCTTTCAAGCCAAGTGAGATTGTAGTTTAGCCGATGTTGATGATCACATAACTGGCACCTGTGCTGGTGGCATGTAAAATGCACTCCCTATGCTTTTGGAGTGGTTGGCATCAGGGAGAGCATCCAGCTGTAGAAACAATGTCAAATCAGACTGAAACCTAGTGCAGCTCCCCAGCTTACCAGTTTTCAGTCAAACAGTCCAACTCATGCCATGGACGTTAATGATGATGATGACGATGATGATGATGATGATGATAATGATAATGATAATGATGATGATTGCACCTGTGGAATTAGTGATAATTCCTTTCTGAGTGATACAACAATGTTTCATATTGCTTACTGACACTCAGTATAAACAGACACAAAAATGCAAATGGCCGGAAAAAGTATGAACGTCACTACTTCCCATTCTCCCTTTCCTAAAAAAACATCTCGGATTTCATGCTGATGTGAGTAGCGACTGTTATGAAACATGTACCGAAAAACATATGGTGCAAATATGAGGTATAAACTAGGGCTGTGTTACTGATTCACTTCAGCACTATTTCTATCTATCCCACATTTTCTTCTCTCTCCTTCTCTCCCTATATATATGTATATATATATATATATACACATACATATATATATATATATATATATATATATATATATATACACACATACATATATATATATATATATATATATATATATATATATATATATCTATATCTATATCTATATATATATATATATATATTATATATATATATATATGTATGTATATGCTATGTGTATGCTATCACTTAAACATATGCTATATATATATATATATATATATATATATATATATGTATGCATATATACACATACATACATACATACATACATACATACATACATACATACATACATACATACACACACTCACAAAGTGTGGGGGATTAGTTCACAATGTATTATGGAAAGCTATGCAAGTTTACCTTATTTATAATTTTCATGATAGCAAGTTTGATATTCCAGTGATATTCCAGTGATGCAAACAAGTATAATAAACTGTATCTAAATATATGATATGGCATCTACCCTTATTATATAACATAACTCTACACTGACAGCTTGGAAAAGCAAACTGTTTGGACATCAGTGTGGAAGAAAATCAAATAAAATTTAATTATATTTATATATATAAAAAAAAAATTACATGTTCATCTTGTAGACTTCTCCATTCTAGCAGACTAAAGTATGTACTTTGAACAAATGAATAATGCTTATGATCATTGAAATAACTGTTTAAATTCACAAGTCACAAATCACAGCTGTGCAGTGAAGACACAACAGATCAAAGGATGGAGTGTGGTGTGATTAATTTCAAAACAAAAGAGTAGAAATCACAGAATGAATATTGAACAAAGTATGTGATGTTTGAATTTATCAGACGAATTAGATTGCAAGAGATTTACATGATGGCTGTTTTGATACAAATAAGAAGTAAAGTCTCCAATATCTTTGAGAAGTTAAAGATAAAACTTTGTCTCAGCAAATGATGTTGTCTGTTGTAGATGTCTTCTTAAGTTCTTAACATTGAAATCGAATTTTAGCACATGACCAGTAATTTCGGGGGAAGGGGTAAGACAATTATATCAATCCTAGGACATGAATGGTACCCATTTTATCGAACCCAAAATGATGAAAGGCAGAGTCAATCATGGCAGAATTTGAACTCAGAATGTGAAGATTGGCACAGGAGTGTCTGTGTGATAGCTTGCTTACCAACCACATGGTTCTGGTTTCAGTCCCACTGTGTGGCACCTTGGACAAGTGTCTTTTACTATAGCCTTGGGCCAACCGAAGCTTGTGGGTGGATTTGGTTGACAGAAACTGAAAGTAGCCTGTTGTATATATATATATATATATATATATATATATATATAACCACTGGTTTTAATTGACTAATATCAATTTTTACCCTTAATTTTTAAATATGAAATATATGTTCTCAAACCGATAAATTGACTGCTGCTAATTATTAGCTGCAGGCTGGTTTTTCAAGTCTCAGCGCGCCAAAAGTAGAGGCATTTGAAAGATACATCCAAACTTAATAGGTTGTACTTTTTGCATATGGGACTCCGGTACCGTTTTTCATCTAGTACAGCATATTATGCTCATAACAAACTGCGCTGACGAAGCTACAGATATCCTTGTGATATTAATAGCTGAAACCGTTCGGTACGCAGGTGATTATTCCATTTCGTATATTTCTTTTGTCTTATCTATTGCTTTAGGTCGTGCTGAATTTTATTTTATTTGAGAACAAAATCTTTGTGGAGAATGGCGATTTGACGTCTATATCTAGCATGTTGACTGTCCACTTTTTCGTGTTCAGTCCTTAATTGGTATATATATATATATATATATATATATATATATGTTTGTCTGTGCTTGTCCCTCTAACATCACTTGACAATCGATGCTGGTGTGTTAGCATCCCTGTGACTTAGTAGTTCAGCAAAAGAACTGATAAAATAAAGAATAAGTCCTAGGGTCGATTTGCTCAACTAAAAATGGTGCTCCAGCATGGCCACAGTCAAATGAATGAAACAAATAAATGAATAAAGGAATATGGATGAAATACCTCTGAGTATTTTGCTTGGCATGCTAACGATTCTGCCTGCTCAACCATCCTCAGTTGTTAATATTGGGAAAATTAAAATATCAAAAGACACAATACAATGGTAACATTTATATAAAAATATCTAATTTTTTTCTTGATATTAAAAAAATTATATGATATCCTCTGGTTAATATTGATTTTTATGTATCAAGTCTGTAAATTTTATTAGCCCTGGAAGGTTGAAAATCAAGCTTAACCTCTGTGGGTTTTGAACTCAGAACACAAAAAAATATTACTGATATCACATATTTAATGCACATGTCTTGTTTATGTGCCTATTGACTGTGGGATTTGTCCAAGGAAAAGTCCCTTTAAAATGTTGAGAAGGAACTTTATCGTGGAGGAATCCTGCACCCAATAAGTGCATAAACAAAGCATATACATTAAGTATGTGACATCAGTGATGTTTACATTGTTAGAACAGCTTCTAATTCAGAAAGAAATAGATCTTATTATCACAACATCTTTATTCTGAGACTCTATTATTTCTGCCAATCCATCACCTATATCTCTGATAAATGTTAGAATGGTGAAGTTCTGCATAGCAACAAGCCAAACTCTTACAACTGTACATATTGAATATAAGACAAAGTTGAGTATTCTGAATATTTGATGTTTGACCAACTGATGCCAACAAACAAAGAATTACACATATCTTGTCTCGAAGTAATCAATCATGAATAAGGATTTCACAATGAGATAAAGTCAAGAATCTACAAATGCTTCTTTTTGCTGTAAGAGGCAGATAGCAATAACAGCAATTCATATTGATATGATCATTGATATTCAGAGAAAAATCTAATTGGATATCTTCATGATATTTTGAAGATATACTTGCAGCATTTTTTTCACTTTTAACAAAGTTAGCAATAATACTGTAGATATGCAAAAAACGTTCAAAATGGAACTTAGAATTTAAGAGAAATAAAGCATTCTTACATCAGTTCTTTGAACATAAGAAAGAAATCTATGTCCCAATGAAATACCCAGGTACTTTCTCCCAAGCACATCCCCTCGAAAAGAGAATGGTAATAAGAAAGCAACAGCAGAGTAACTATTGCTTGATCAGAAGTTTGAGGAACGAGTTTGAATAAGAAATTACACAGTGAATACCAAACACTGGTAAACAGCACAGGCCCTCAAAATAAACCTTACTACCTCTCTTTTATTCACCCTCCTGTGACTTGAGGGTATGCCGTGACACATTTTCCCCACAGTCCTCCCTCTCTTCCAACTGGGGTAACCATATATCTCTTCTCTCATATTTTAGATTCTCATCACCTGGTACAAAATCAACTCACTCGACTAATTCACCCACTCAATTGAGGGATCTTGTCTTGTGAGTTGACTTTATTAGTGCTGGGGCCACATAAAAAGCACCCAGTGCACTCTGTCAAATGATTGGTGTTAGGAAGGGCAACCAGCCATAAGAAACTATGTCAAAGCAGATGCTGGAGTTTGTTGCAATTCTTTGCTTCATCAGCACCTGTTGAACCATCCAACCTATGCTAGAATGGGAAATGGATGTTAAATGATGATGATGTGGAACACTTGATGTGAAATACAAGAATTAAAAAAACAAAATATCACATCATATCAAAACAGATGCAATATATACAGCAATATTGCTATGAAGAATATTCTACTGTGTAATAATGTTGTTTGTAACTTTTGCTATAAATATATAAATATATAAAAGACTGGTATTAAATTTCTGGCATGGTTTTGTGGTAGTGATATCACTGGCAGGTACTGCATTTCTGATGCTAATGGACAGCGCAAGGATATTGTAATGATAGTAAAGGATGTCGGAGATAGGATGTTGTGTGACATTTGGTGGTGCAGCTGGAGAATGTGAGGGTGGAGGGTACATGGTTGGGTTGTCATGTAAGATGGTAGTGAGGACTGGTAGAAATATAGATTTGTAGTTGGCAATGATGATGAGGAAGGACAGTGAGTTAGCAGAATCATTAGCACATGGGACAAAGGTCTGAATGACATTTCTTCTGGCTCTTGATGTTCTAAGTTCAAATTCCACCAAGGTCAACCCTCCCTTTCATTCTTTTAGGATTGATAAAATAAAGTACCAGTCAAGTACAGGAGTTAATGTAATCGACTTGTTCCCACCTCTCAGAATTGCTAGCCTTGAATCCTGCAATGGACTAGCATCCTCTTCAGGAAAAATGTGATCTTGGTCATTTATATACATTGGAACTGGCAAACCAGCTTTATGAGTCCTAGCGCTGAAGCAAAATTATAAAACAAGAATGGTGAGTAGAAAGTGATAGTGGTTGTGGTCAGAAGGAAAAGCAAAAGAGAATGACGATGGTGTGAAATGTGGATGCAGAGTTGTAGTATAAGGTGCTGGAGGATGCAAAAGTGTTGGTATATGATGAAGGTAATGATAAGGGTTGATATGGAGTGCAATGATGTTGATATACAGGTGAGGATTGTAGTGGTAATGGATATAATAAGTGTTTGTGAATGGTTTGGAAATGAGATGACCAAAGCTAATTGGTGATGAATTGTACAGGAGCCTAGTTGCTGCTCACATTGGGCAGACCTATTCTCAAAGGGATAATATGACTAGAATAGTAGCTATTACCATAGTAAACCAGAGTGCATAAATAATAACTGCACAAAGTCTTACTACATCTAATAGAAACAAGATTAGAAAAAACAATAGGTTACATAAACACATTATTTTGTGGCTCAGCACCCCACTTCAGTCTAAATGTTGCTTAAATGTGGCAGGTAAAATTTTCCAAACCTTCCTCTCAAATACTTCCTCTCATTCATAAAATTTTCAATAGACACACAGTAAAACTATTTTACTCCACCATGCCAAATAATGTTGAATACTTTGCAAAATTTAAATGTGAAAATTTAAATTGTATAACTAATAACACTATAACCATTGACTACCCCTGTAATAACACCATACAGGACTTTATATATGTATGTACTGTGTGCATATGTGAGCATGCATATATATGCATGTGTGTGTATATACATACATATGTATGAATGACAGCGATTTTACTTAGCCTTATATATATATATATACACACACACACATACACATGCACACACTCACACACACATGCACACAACCACGTATGTATGTATGTATTTTTGTATGTGAGTATGTATGCATGGGACTATATGTATGTATAAATGTAGATAACTGTTAATATGTGTGTGTGTGTGTGTTTATGTATGTGTGCAATATTGTAGTAGTTATTTCAATTTTTCTGGATCTATGTAATTGTGGCAGAATTTGAATAAAAGTTGATTGTTGAAGAACATCGTTTTTCAAGTTCATGAGTGAATTCCATCATTGAAGCACTCATGCAAAAATTCTTTTAGAATCTTTAGAATCTTTGTCTACAGAAGAATATCTTTCAAAACGTTTATAAGATTCTTCTTGTATTCTTTGGTACTCTTATCTGTGAATTATATTTTGCAATTTCTTATATTTTTCTTATGTTTACTTATGTTATTTTATTTAATTCTTTTTGTTATTTTGCTTAAATTAAGGATTGTACATTCTTTCATTTATTTATTTATTTATATATTTATTTATGTATTTATTTAGAGTGCTTTGACTTATTGATTTGAGTGAGTTCAAAACTAAAATTCTACTGTAAAGACTAACACCACAGAACAAAACTTTGCACTGTTGTTCTCCTTTTACTGATCAAATTAATGTAGTCTTGTCAATCATTGGACATGCAAAGGGCCTTCCAAACATTGTACATGTAAAGGGTATATTTTGTGTGTATATTTAGAGTTGAATTGTAAATGTAACCATAAAGTCTCTGATGATCTGATCTGTTAACTTTCTTTATTTGCATTAACTTGTGAATATTCAATTGTAATGCATAATAGCAGCCAATTCTCCCTTAAACCACACTTTATAATAATATTAGTGAAAGCATTTGCATATGATTTTACATGCTGAAATTAATTATTACTTGATAGTGGTTATGAAACAGCTGTAATCATTGGAAAGTCATATGGAAAGTTAAATCTATCTTCACTTTTCACTCCTGCTAATTTTATTCTTTATTTATTCCTCAAGGAAAAATTTATTGTTCAGATTTCCAGGATTTTTAGTTTTGCAGACTACTACATTACACTACAAGATAATTGGTTATTATGTAAACTGAGAACCAATTCTGAATGGAGAGCTTACTGCAAACACCACTTGAGTCTCTGAATCCATATTTTCTACTACTCTTTGAAATATAATACATACATATCTAAACATACATACATACATACATACATACACATACATACATACATACATACATACATACATACATATGTACATACATATAGATATATAAATACATACCTCCAACTTCTATATCTGGACTACAAATTTACATTTATACCAATAATAATTAGTGAACTTCGTTTTGTAAGTAAATGTCTAACTGTCAGTCTAGATAAACTAGGATTTTCAGAAAAATAAATCACCCATCTGACTCACACATTACCAATACAATCTGTAAGCAGAAAAGTAAGACTATGCAAGACTTTTCTCAGGTTTAAAATGTAACATTGTTTTCATTATCTACATTACAATGATGGAGTTTGGGATTTTGTTAGAAACTAGCTCCTTTTTCAAAGGAAGAATTTAAATAATTAATAACAGAAGAGACATACTTACATACATACTCTTTTACTCTTTTACTTGTTTCAGTCATTTGACTGCGGCCATGCTGGAGCACCACCATTAGCCACACAAATCAACCCGAGGACTTATTCTTTGTAAGCCTAGTATTTATTCTATTGGTTTCTTTTGCTGAACTGCTAAGTTACGGGAACGTAAACACACCAGCATCGGTTGTCAAGTAATGTTGGGGGGACAAACACACATACACATATATATATACATATACATATATACGACGGGCTTCTTTTCAGTTTCCATCTACCAAATCCACTCACAAGGCTTTGGTCGGCCCGAGGCTATAGGAGAAGACACTTGCCCAAGGTGCTATATAGTGGGACTGAATCTGGAATCATGTGGTTGGTAAACAAGCTACTTACCACACAGCCACTCCTGCGCATATATACATATATCCTCATCAGCAGAACCAATACAAACACTAAACATTTTCCCTATACCCAGCGCAGCCCAACCATACATACTCAAAACACACACATTCGCATTTATGCATATATACACAATTGTATAAAGACTGATGGAGGTATCTTCTGGAGCATACATTGGTACACGCACAAATTGATATATATGTATGTGGATATGCAAACATATATATACATATATACATATGTATAAATGTTTTTAGATATAGTTACACATATGCATAGACAGACATAGAGATGTATACACACGTACATATGCATATAGATATACATACATACATACATACATAGATACATATATATATATATATATATATATATATATATATATATACATATACATGTATGTATACATAAGCCTTCATTAAGAACAACACAAACATCTTATGAGAGTATAAGGAGAAAGGAGAGGTGGAGGAAGAGGAGGAAGATGAGGTGGGGAGAAGAGTGAGGGCGAGGGAGAGAGGGAGGGGGAGGTAGATTTCGTGTTTTGATAAATTAGGTCACATCTGAGATTATAAAGAATATATCTTAAGCATCAACACCATTGCTGTCACCAAACCAAAACTACCATCAGTGCCATCACCAATTACATGACTACTACTACTGTTACCACCACCACCACTACCACCACCACCACCATCACCAGATGTATTGGTAATGATGCTATTACCAATACATCTGCACCACCACCGCCACCACCACCACCCACCACCACCACCACCACCATTGCCACCGTTATTACCACCATTACATTACTGCCAAACTGAAAGTACCACCTCGACCATACCATTATGCTACCGGCAATACAACAGCACCACCACCACTACCACCAACATAAATTATTACATTACCACCACCAATACCACCACCACCACCACCACCACTACAGTACTACTAAAACAACAGTAGCACCACCCAAACATAATTATTACACAATAAGCTCCACCACCAACAACAACAACAACAATGCAAAAGAATAATTACCCAAACCAAGAAGAGAGTATTTGTGGGTTCCTGATCTGGTAGAAATAGCAACCAAATCTTACTCAAACCACATACCTTATTGTCTTAAAGATACATGATAATGTATGCATAGGTACACTCTGTCTGAAGAAGATAGAATGGTCACAGGTGAGACAGCCGTGATCAATGAGAGCTGACCTGGGGTTAAACAGCAAATACTATTATTGTCTCCATCTTCACCACCACCACCACCACCACCACCACCACCAACATCCAACAATACCTATTTCTTTATTACCCACAAGGGGCTAAACATAGAGGGGACAAACAAGAACAGACAAACGGATAAAGTCAATTATATCAACCCCAGTGCGTAACTGGTACTTAATTTATCGACCCCGAAAGGATGAACGGCAAAGTTGACCTCGGCAGAATTTGAACTCAGAACGTAACGGCAGACAAAATACAGCTACGCATTTCACCCAGTGTGCTAACGGTTCTGCCAGCTCACCACCACCAACATCCAACAATACCGCCACTACGCCACCACTACCACCATCACTGCCACTACAATTATCACTGTGTCTGCTCTATCACTGTCATGATTATTATCATATCACCCAACTTTATAAAAACCATCATTATAACAATTATTATTACTGCTAATATTACCGTTAGCACTATCATATTCCTCTTAGTATTACATTTCTTCTTGCACCACTATTATTCTCTCTCTTGAATACGATTACATTTCCAGCACTATTCTATCCCACCATTTTACCTCCACAACAACCACTGCTAAATGTAAATAAATATATATATATATACACACTCATATTTTGACTTCTATTTTTCCTATTTGCATCACCATACCTATATATATATATATATTTATATATATATATATACTCCTTTACTCTCTCACTTGTTTCAGGCATTTGACTGTGGCCATGCTGGAGCACAAGGATTGGCAAACCAGATGGCTGCACCAGGCTCCAATCTGATCTGGCACTCCTAACGTAACCCATCCTTAGTGTTGGTACCTACGGACAATCGGCTTCATTGGACGGACCAGTGTTCCCCACTTTTGGTCCATTGTACTGAGGTATGGGTGTGTATATATATATATATTTAAAAAAAATTTTTTATTTTTCTCTCCTTGTTTCTCTCCTTGTTTCTTTTCTGTGTATCTTTCTGCTGAAGAGCGTAGGCTCGAAACGTAAAAGACTTGTTTTATTTATATTCTTGAGCACCATACTAATACAATTGTTTGTTTGTATTCCACCTGCCTTCGTCTTTTGTTTATTTTCATAAAGCTTCCCGTTATATATATATATATATATATCGTTGATGCAAAACCAATTCCAACAAAATTTAGTCTGCTTAATAGAATCTATGCTTTTTAACTTGACACATTTACACATGGGAATTTCTCAGAGCAATCACTGCAGTTTATGGCATCATTTTCATAGTAGCACATCTAAGTTAAGTTGGATGTACAAGTTGATATGTATGTGAGATTAATTTTATGTTTCTTGTGTATATACAGATATATATGTATATATATATATCTGTATATACACAAGAAACATAAAATTAATCTCACATGAAATCGTGACTTTTAGTTTCCTCCAGGCATTTAGTTTAAATTTTCCTTGCATTTTATTTTTTACCTTCTTTGATTAAGTTTTTGTTGTAAAGTGGAGTTTTTCTCGTAAACATGTGTGTTGTGCGTTTGTATTTATACATGGTGACTGTTTGTTGCTTTGGGTAGACATGTAAGTAGTATGGCAGTTTTTACAGGATGTGATTGTGTGTGGTGTTATGTGAGTGATGTATCTTGATTTGATGGGCGATGTGCTACATGTGTACATGCATGTAGTTTTGTGATTTGTGTGTATGAGTGGGGCCAGCCAACATGTATCGTTTACTGACACTATTGTGAGTACAAGTATGTAATAAATTAAGGCATGTTTAGTGTATACTCTTTTACTCTTTACTCTTTTACTTGTTTCAGTCATTTGACTGCGGCCATGCTGGAGCACCACCTTTAGTCGAGCAAATCGACCCCGGGACTTATTCTTTGTAAGCCCAGTACTTATTCGATCGGTCTCTTTAGCCGAACCGCTAAGTGACGGGGACGTAAACACACCAGCATCGGTTGTCAGGCAATGCTAGGGGACAAACACAGACACACAAACACACACACGCATATATATATATACATATATACAACGGGCTTCTTTCAGTTTCTGTCTACCAAATCCACTCACAAGGCATTGGTCGGCCCGGGGCTATAGCAGAAGACACTTGCCTAAGATGCCACGCAGTGGGACTGAACCCGGAACCATGTGGTTGGTTAGCAAGCTACTTACCACACAGCCACTCCTGCGCCTATATGTTTATATGTATTTATGAGAGAATACTGTATTACTAATATCAACCATTCTGCATTACTACATGTTTTGTTGCACTGCAAATGTCACATACATCCTTGCCTTAATGCTGCACCACCACCACCACCACCACCACCACCACCACCACCACCACAACCACCACCACCACACCACCACCACAACCACCACCGCCACCGCCGCCGCCGCCGCCACCACCACCACCACCACCACCACCACCCACCATCATCACCACCCACCATCACCACCACCACCAATACCCTAGTCACTCTTCTAATGACACATATTCTAATAGCATCTAGTCTTGAACTTCTTAATCAGTCGTTTCCAAACTGGGTGGTACTTCCCTCTTGGATCCCAAGGGGTGGCACTAAAGAAAAGTGGGACAATAATGGAGTGACAAAGAGGGAGTGATGGATGTAAAAAATCTCAATGGATTAATTATGCTAAGTTTTATTTGTGACATACAATTGTTTTGTATTTGCTGCAGAAAGTGGTCTGTTTGTGGTAGGGAGGGGAAGAGGGTGTTAGGAATGTGACCTGGGGGGTAAGGGGGTGGGAGCCTGAAAAAGTTTGGGAACCCCTGTTCTAGATGATACAATCTTAATATCAATTTCTCCTTGTATAGTAAAGTAGTGTGTGTGTATATATATATATATATATATATATATATATTTTAAGAGTCCAAGCCTTGAATATTACAGCATGCTTGATGAACCAATTTATGACTCAAAGAGGAAGCTTCTATGTGACCACTTGGCTGACTAAAAGTAGCAGCCAAAATCTTCCTTATATCACCCCTTAGCATCTAAAAAAATGAGAAAAAGGCATTGGGTAATAATAAATAATAATAATGAAATTATTGTGTATAGTGCTCAGGTGAGCTACAATTCAGCAAAGGTGCATGTACAGTACATAGAATTATGTACAAAAGTCAGGAAAGTGATCAGTGTATGAGTCATGATATACATGTGTGCATGCGTGTGGAGTGGGGGATGTAGTGTTGGTGAATTTCAGGAAGCATGGAGGTTTTAAAGGATGCAATGTCTTGGCAACTAACAACTGATGCAGGTAGAGTTTGTTCCATGCTTTTGCAACTCTGAGTCTGAAAAAATGTTTCTGAAAGTTACGGGAGCTGTGGTACTTTCTGACTTTGTAGGCATGCCCGGTCCTAGATGTATTAGATTTTAAAAAAGAGATTGGATGGTCACTTGTCAATAAGTTTACTTTAATTAAGGCTAATTTAGAACTAAACAAGAACAACAGGAGATTTTCGTTGAAGAAATTTGGCCGTGATCAAGTGTCTTGATACAGGTTACAACTCCAGTACAATGAGCATGTGATTAGAATGTTGCCAGGAAGGATCAGAAAATGGATACTTCAAGAGGAGGCATCTGATTGGAGATGTGGAGGGAAATGAAGAATGAAATTGCTGGATAAATGCTGTAGTCTCAGTTGGGGATATTTGGGAATCCAGCTGGAAGGAATACTGACAGGTGCTTCTGATGGGGTCCGATGGAGGAAGTGGGTGAGGAGTTTACTCCATATGATGCCACCAGGAATAGTAAAGAGAGAAAATAGATGGGTGTGATTCAAATTATGAGTTATAAGGAGAAAAAGATGAAGCCAGAAGACTGAGTAGAGACATTTAGAGTTAACATTGTTTATCAATGTAAAGTTTGGAAGTTTAAAGATTAGAAATCAGAGCTGGTTTCTGTACATTGGACAACAATTGTGTATGAGTGTGCTTGTACACACACACAATACATACATGCAGATACTTTCACACACACACACACTATTGCAAAACCACAAACACACACACACACACACACACACAATGGGTTTTCATACAGTTTCTGTTTACCAATTCCACTCAAAAGGCATTGCTCAGCCTGAGGCTATATTTGAAGACACTGCCTTGCAGTCAGACTGAACCTCAGAACACGTGGTTTCAAAATGAACTTCTAATTCACACATCCAGTAGCATACACACACACACACACATACACACATACACACACACACACACACACACACTTTGTATGGGCACCTTGAGAGAAAGAAAGAAAGAGAGAGAAAGAGATAAAAAGAAAGAGATACAAAGAATCCTTATGACTCAACTAACAACAAAATTGACTGGTTCAATCTGCATTATATTAGCTACCAAAAAGGTTTCGCAGGCCATAATTTCACAGCAAGACTAAATATATAGAGACATGGCTCTGTATATATATTTATTATTAATTCACATTGTATCAATACTCAATATGATTATATAGTTATGATTATTACAACAGCTTTAGTATATTACAATAAGGATGATGTACTTATAACAAGCTTACTGCAATTAAGTACAATATTTTAAATGCTGACCTCCAATATCCTTAACACATTCCTATTGTCTAGTATCTACACTTAAGCACACTTTGGCACAGAGTTCTTCATTGTGGTAAACTTCTTGGCACTTTGCTTCTCATATGGATCAAATCATATCATGAACAAGAGATAGAATTTTTTTAAAACTATTTTATCATTGGTAACATTCCATACCAAAAATTCATTGGTCTGGTGTTCAGAGTGGCTATTTAACTGGTCTTCATTGATCTATCCACTGGCAAGATAAATATTTGTGAGAAAGAACTACACACTCTAAAATATAGTGGATGTAAGTGTGTACTGTATGTCTTTGAAGCTGGCTAGTTACTCTGTTGTGATCCTTATTTTGTGCTTTTATTCAGATAAAAAATCTCAGATTAGCAATGGTATGAAAAATCAGTTTCAAAAATATATATATTCTACATTATTTACATTTGATGGATATTTGTCCTCATCTCGTTTGTTGTTAACACGTTCCGGTTGATATTCCCTCCAGCCTTCATCAGGTGTCTTGAGGAAATTTCGAACCTGGGTTCTCATTTCTAAGGTATTTTTCGATGTTATTATTATTATTATTATTATTATCATTATTATTATTATTCAGGTCACTGCCTGGAATCGAACTTGGAATCTTGGGGTTAGTAGCCTGTGCTCTTAACCACTATGCCATAGGAAAATATTAACCCTAAAATTCACTCCATAAGTGCCTACAGGCATTTGACGTAGTGGTTAAGAGTATGCAGATTTTCTCACAGATGGTATCTAACTGACCCTATTATAATGCAGAGTCAACAAAATTGAAAACAAACAATGCTCATGCACAAAATTAAAAATATGAAGTGGCAACAATTTACCCATCACACCCTGTGTGTGTATATATATATATATATATATATATATATATATATATATATATATATATATATATATATATATACATATATACACACACATACCACACACTCACACATACACTCACACATACACATATGTATTCCTGAGCCTGTGACCCATATTTACATTGGACATCTTGCTCTGGCTTGTCTCTGGACCATGTCAGTAGAGTGGAGAATGTCTGTGAGGTACTGTGCAAGCATTATTGGACCTAAAACATTTAGGTTGTGCAACCAACAGCAAGGCAACTATCCGATACCCAGTTCAGTAGGAGGGGTCCATGGCATGCATGGAAGCCATGGATGCAATCCCAGGTGAAGCTGACTGCACCATGACACAATTCACTCTGCCAGAAATTTGGAAACATGTTACACAGCTTGGCATTCATGCTGGAAGTTCCAATATGAACATTTCAATGTCAATTGGGTGTCAATCTGAGGAGAGTGCAGTGGATTTGGAAAGAGTTGGATGAGTCTAATGGTGATTGCAAATAATCTCAAGCATGTGTATTGCTGGCATTTTGCATGGGAAATGGTCAGTGATGGTCTTCCTCGCTCACAAGTGGACAGCCATCATCATCGTCATTATATATGTATACTCTTTTACTTGTTTCAGTCATTTGACTGTGGCCATGTTGGAGCCTTTAGTCGAGCAAATCGAGCCCAGGATTTATTCTTTGTAAGCCTAGTACTTATTCTATTGGTCTCTTTTGCTGAACTGATAAGTTACGGGGATGTAAACACACCAGCATCAGTTGTCAAGTGATATTGGAGGGACAAACACACACACATATATATATACATATATACGACAGGCCTCTTTCAGTTTCCGTCTACCAAATCCACTCACAAGGCTTTGGTCGGCCCAAGGCTATAGTAGAAGACACTTGCCCAAGGTGCCACACAGTGGGACTGAACCTGGAACTATGTGGTTCGTAAGGAAGCTACTTACCACACAGCCACTACTATGCCTATATCTATGAATTATATACATCCTATTTCTTTTTAGCGGTAGCTAATTTAGGATAGATGTACAGTAAAATATATTTACATCTCATGATGCATTATATACCAACACAGCATACACTAAAATCCATTGGCTGTTGATTATATTTTAGTATTTTTCACATAATGTCAACAAATGTTTCTTAAATATACATTGGTCGAATAACAGCACTATAAACACATACACTTCTTCAATATGATATATTTTCATCACAATTTGAAATGATTTACAAATACAGCAATAATTTTCCTTTACTATTTTTTGTTTTCTTTATTTTCAATACTGTAACTTATAATCACTTATAACTTTATTCTTAAGAGTCATAAATTGAAAATTATTGTAAAACTTAAATAACTGAAATATTTATTTACACTTAAAGTAACACATGAATTAACAATGCAGCTCAATTGAAGTATAGTAATTATGAGATAAGTACACTAAGTTACTTAAATGTGATATATTCATGCCAGGAGAAGGGTCAAAACAAGATCTCTGTTTTGAAGAAGTCTTGAGGTAACTTTTCTCTGCATGAAAGTCTGCAAGTGGCAAATAATTCTGTTCTTCATGAGTTTTCCATGACTGCTATGATAACTTTAACCCTGAGGTCATAATTTCCACAACATTAATTCTCTTTGCCGATTGGTCAGTTAAACATCACTAATACAGTGATATGCAATATTTATAACCATGAATATATACATGGATTTACTCAAGCCTACCTGCTAGAAATAACAACCAAATCAGTAACATAGCTAGTGACGAATGGTGGCAGAGCTGCCCACCCTGGGTAGTGCTTTTATGGGGGTAGCTTTTTAAGAGGGAATCATTAGCAATATGATTTTTTATGGGCCCCAGAGGTGGTGGGAAGGAAATTCAAGGGCCATCCCAAGTGGCACCTACTCTAACTAGTCCACTTAACCAAATCCCTCCCTGCTGTCATACAAAAAAAGGCTATATTGGACAATATAGTCCTGGACACAATGAAAAGACAGAATGGTCATTACCTGAACATCTTTGATCATGTCTGATCAATCATAACTGACTGAAATAACAACAATTAACATACATTCCCTACTTTGGTATTCGATTCAACTTCACTGATTTAGCAGAAAGCAAGAATATTATCTGTCAATAGTCTTTGAGTTAAGTTAATGATTTTTACCAAAGTATAATGATTATAACAGTAACACCTTTACACCGACACAAAACTACTGAACTGCACGAGAGGATATCATTGGTTTGGATCAGCTAAAATATACGACAGTGACCTATAGTTGAGTTGGATAAGTCAATTTGTTATTAGGGGTATGGAATCTAATGTTTCTGGGTGGAGGAAATTAAAATGTTTGCCTGCTTGCAGCCCAACACCAGGTTTTTTTCCTCTTTTTCTAATCATTAGATGAAAGGCAAGGCTTGAAAGCATTTAGCTTCTTACTTTCCCCATAGCAGACAATCTTATATTACTCTTCTAAATAATGGTAACCACTAGCAATCAACCTGTAGTTCAACTCTACCACCCTTTGTATATATCAGGGATGATATACTTGTTCCTGTATATGATCGATATAGTTATCTTTATTGCTAAAAACATTTCAACAAGGTTTACATTTACACATTAAAATCGTTTACCTTTCCACCTTTCTACTTATAAATGGTAGGTTATTTATTTACCCCAGCTTTAGAAGAAACAAATATTCTTTTCTACTCTAGGCCTAAGGCCTGAAATTTTTGAGAAGGGGTCCAGTTGATTCGATCGACATCTCAGTATGCAACTGGTGCTTAATTTATTGACCCCAAAAGGATGAAAGGCAAAGTAGACCTTGGCAGAATTTGAACTCAGAATGTAAAGACAGACAAAATACTGCTAAGCATTTCGCCTGGCGTGCCAACATTTCTGCCAGCTCGCCTCCTTAGAAGATACAAATATTATTAAATCTAATACAGTATTTAATTATTTTCACTGACCAGTATGACAAGGAACTCAGAACATACCACACACATTTTAGACATTCTACTGAGAAAAAAGGCTTTTCTCATAATGTATACATGCATAAGCACACAAGCACAAATATTTCTATATCTGTTTTTGTGTGGGTGCACATGTGTAGGGTGTGAATAACACCTACATTGCTCGAAATAAGAGCTAAAATGCTCCAATGTTGTTACAAAGCACATAACATATACTCTGATAGGGGTTGCAGTCACCCTGAACACGAAACCAAGAATTCCCTAGACTGGCTGGCCAGTTTCAGTTATTTCTGTAGCCATTGTTAGTAAGGCCAGCTCATTTAGTTGATTCTGGCCTACCTCACCTATCAGAGTATATATATTTACCATAAAAATCTATGGATGATTTAGCAGATTGCTAATGTGTATTCAAAAAATTAATAGAAACAGCTGCTTGCAATGTTATACCATCAAGGAAAATTATAGTCGTCAACTAAACTTGACTCAGGTTATGAATAACGCCCATACATTTTTATGGCGAATATATATATACACTCTGATAGGCGAGGTAGCCCAGAATTATCCGAATGAGCTGGCCTTACTGATGATGGCAATGGAAATAGCCAAAATTGGCTGGCCAGTCTAGGGAATTCTCAGATTGGCATTTGGGGTTATTGCAGCCCCTATCAGAGTACATGTTATGTGCTTTGTAACAGCATTGGAGCATTTTAACTCCTATTTCTAGCAATGTACGTGTTATTCACACCCTTAATCAAGTTTAGTTGATGACTATAATTTTCCTTTACAGTATAACATTGCAAATAGCTATTTTTATTAATTTTTATATATATGTGTGTGTGTATATATATATATACATATATATATATTATATAGTTTTCCATGTTGCTTTGTTTTATGTGTCTTTGAATCCTTTAAACACTCTTTGCAACAGGTTGGTTAATGTCCAAGTTTTGTCACATAACCCTTGATAGTTCTGACCAGAATTTGAAATAATCTATTTAAAAAGTATTACAGATCTAATAAGCTATTGACAATCATTCCTTGTAACATCTTATTTAATAAAATATTGTTTCTATGATTATTACTGCTGTCATTGTTCTAATTAGCAGAAATATGAGAACATCAAACTGGATTATATTCTGAGTTAAACCTTTCTGGTGTCAACATTAGCATTCAACTCTTCAATGTCAATAATATGTCAGTAACAGAAGTGGAGGGATCAAGGAAGGAAGGATGAAAGGCAAAGCTCTTCTCAGTCGGATTTATACTCATACTATTTACTCTTCTATTCTGCTAAAGTGTACACACATATGCAAGTGCACATGTATGTGTGTACTAAATATATGAGTGTGGTGTCGTCGTCGTTTTAGCTTCCTCTTTTCCATGCTGCATGGGTTGGATAGAATTTGGTAAGGAAGATTTTCTTTGGCTGGAGAGCCTTTCTGTTGCCAACCTTCATCTGTTTCCAAGAAAAGTAATATTTCCCATTGACCAGAGATGCTTTTTAAAGAAGACTGAAACTGAAGGACACTGCTTGTATGACGGTGATACTCATTTACAACTATTATGCAATGTCAAAGCAAGGAGCTTATCATACATAGGTACATACATACATACATACATACATATATACACACCACACACACACCCACAAACATATATAAATATATATATATATGCCGTTTGCCAGCTCTGTCTGGCACCAGTGCGGGTGGCACGTAAAAAGCACCCACTACACTCACGGAGTGGTTGGCGTTAGGAAGGGCATCCAGCCGTAGAAACACTGCCAGATTTGACTGGGCCTGATGAAGCCTTCTGGCTTCACAGACCCCAGTAGAACCGTCCAACCCATGCTAGCATGGAAAACGGACGCTAAACGATGATGATGATGATGATGATATACACATATTTATAGATAAATAAATAAATAAATAAATAAATAAATAAATATATATATATATGTATATACACATATTTATAGATAAATAAATAAATAAATATATATATATATATATACATATATATATATTCTGTTGTGTCTGGGGAGAGTCATTTTCTTTTTGTGCCTTATAATGTAACACACTCACTGGTAAAATTTGCACTTATTTCTTATTTTTTATTTTCTTAAAATTTTCGTTGCGTCTTACAACCTTTACAATAGTCTTGACTCTGTCTGTTATTTACACTGCATTCCTTTTTGTTTGTTTGTGCGCATGTGTGTAGGTCAGTGTGTGTGTGTGTGTGTGTGTGTGTGTGTTATACAACTATGTACCAAGCTTGTATGTATGGATGGATGAGGATCTCTATATGTGTGGATCCGTTTGGAGCGTTATACTAATACATCTCTTTGTTTTCTACACCACCTGACTTCGTCTTTTGCTTTTTTCGTGAATTATCCCTATATATATATAAAAATATAAAATGGCAACAATGTGTATATATATATATATATATATATATATATATATACACATTGTTGCCATTTTATATTTTTAATTTCACATATGCGCATTGTTTGTTTTTGATTTTGTTGACTATGCAATACAGTAGGATCAGTCGGGTACTATCTGTGAGAAAAACAGCACTATGACACAATTCACTCTACCAGAAATTTGGAAACAACATGCTGTACTACTCGGCATAAATGCTGGAAGCGCCAATACGAACATTTCAGAGTCTTTGGGTGCTAATCTGAAGACATGTACTGAGAGGGATAAAAATCAAACATTCAGTTAACATCATAGTGTTTGGAGTGATTACTAGTGATGGCAAGGTTATGCCTCCATTCATCTTCCCACATGGCCTCAGACTCAACACGGAGGCCTACATCAAGTGCCTGGAGGATGTAGTACTGCCCTGGGTCAACAGGGTGGAGCTGGAAGATCCTATGTCTGGCAACAGGACTCTGTACCATGCCACACAAGCAGGAGAATCCAGTCATGACTGTCAGACAATTTCTGCGACCACATCACCCCTAACATCTGGCCACCTAAGTCCTCATACTGTAACCCTCTTGATTATTATGTGTGGAGAACACTTGAGTGAGAGACCAACAAAACTCCTTGTAATACCAGAGATGAATTGAAGGAAAGGATTATGGAAGCATTCACCAATTTAAACAAGGAGACTGTCCAGAAGAGCTGTAGGAGATACTGAAGTCGTTTGGAGGCTGTGGTTGAAGCCAATGGCAATTTTATTGAATAAGTTTATTTTTTTGTATTTCAAGATATTTTTATGTAATTTTGGTAAATATATCTGTTAAAATGAGATGTCAGTGCTATTTTCATTTTTGTGTAATTTAGACAAAAGTTTATACACTGCACCCTGTATATACACACAATAGACTTCTTTCAATTTCTGTCCACCTGTTGAGGCAAGTGAAATCGAAATCAAATTCGATGACTGGCATCCATGCTAGTGGGGCACTAAGAGCACCATCCGAGAGTGGCTAAAACCGCTTCCATGCCGGTGGCACATAAAAGGCATCATTTGAGCGTGATCGTTACCAGCGTCACCTTACTGGCACGTGAAAAAACATTCGAGCGAGGTTGTTGCCAGTACCGCCTGACTGGCCCTCATGCCGGTGGTATGTAAAAGCACCCACTACACTCTCGGAGTGGTTGGCATTAGGAAGGGCATCCAGCTGTAAAAACTCTGCCAGATCAAGATTGGAGCCTGGTGCAGCCATCTGGTTCGCCAGTCGTCAGTCAAATCATCCAACCCATGCTAGCATGGAAAGCAGATGTTAAACGATGATGATGATGATGATGATGTATATACATATATATGTGTGTGCATGTGTATGTATATATATTTATATATATATATATATATATATATATACACTGACCACTTTCCAACACCCACACCAGTGAACACACTAGCACTGACCACTTTCCAGCACCTACACCATCATCCACACACCTACACATGCACACACATACACGTCAATGTCACCATCCTCCTTCCACACATACACACGCTCTCACATACACATGCACACGCACCTTCATTTTTGGATCACCACTACTTTATTATCTCCTCTTCTTCCTAGCTCTTCTGTGTGAGCCTCTGTCCGGCATTTGCCATGATACATCGCTAGCCACTAAACCTTTTCTGTTTTCTCTCCCTGTTTATTTCTGTGTTCCTTTCTGTCGAAGTGCATAGGCTCAAAACGTAAAAAACTTTCTCACTTCCTGAGCGTTAAACTAATACATCTATTTGTTGCTTACACACCCGTCTTCGTCTTTTGTTTTTTAGTAAATTCTCACTATATATATATATGTATGTATATTCCATCTTTGAACTTCTCTCCATTAACATCTCAAATGCAAGATCTCTTCCCTGAAGACAGGGGCTTATCTCATCTTATGATGAAATCAATGTTCAAACTTTATTATGGACTGTTGAGCCCCCAGAAACAACTGTTGGATTTGTAATTCGGTTCCTTCATTTGTACTCTCTGTTCATTGAACATTTTGATATGTATATATATATACACACTTTTTGTATTTCATGTATTTAATATACATTATATATTGATCTATCAAATTTGCTTATCCCTACATTTATTTCTGTATCTGCTTAAGTTTAAATCTTTTGAGTACTGCTAAGTGTATTCTATATGGAGAATATCTGGGTCTCATCTACGAACTGTATATATATATATATATGCCATGATTGATCGCTAGTCACTAAACCGTTTTTTAAATTTTCTCTCTCTGTTTATTTCTGCATTCCTTTCTGTTGAAGAGCGTAGGCTCGAAACGTAAAAGAGTTTCTCATTGCCTGAGTGTTAAATTAATACATCTGTTTGTTGTTTGCACACCCGTCTTCGTCTTTCGTTTTGTTTATTTTTTAGAAATTCCAACTATATATATATATATATATATATATATATATATATCAACTAGGGTCTGGGAAGCCCGAGGGCTGCACCAGGTCAATCAGATCTGGCAGTGTCTCTGGCAGTGTAGAAACACTGCCAGATCTGACCGGCCTGGTGCAGCCTTCGGGCTTCCCAGACCCCAGTTTAACCGTCCAACGCATGCTAGCATAGAAAGCGGACGTTAAACAATGGTGATGATGATATATATGTAGTTGGAATTGTGTGTGTGTGTATATATATATATATATATATACACACACACACATGCACACACACACACATATATATGTACATTGGCATTCATTACATATATATATGTATAAAGGCATTTGTTAGCCTGGGGCTATAGGAGAAGGCATTTATCCCAAGGTGCCACACAGTGGGGTTGAACCCCAAACCACATGGCTGCAAAGTGACCTTCTCAACTTCACAGCCATGCCTGTTCCTGTAGAAGTATTTTATGCAACTCCAAGTACTTTTGTGTATGTGTGTGCGTGTATGTGTGTGTGTGTGTGTGTGTGTGTGTGTGTGTGTGTGTGTGTGAGGTAAATTTTTGCCGTTGTGTCTAATGTTCTTAATTGTTGCTGGTAAGAAGGGAGATAGTAGATTTAGTAGGTCTGTTGTTTTGGAGTCAAATTTCTAGGTTAATGATGTAGGGTTGGCATAGGTGTGCAGCTGTATACAAAGAATTAAATATAAACCTGCTCTGATCTGTATACGAGGCTGTGTGAATGTGAAAATGCAGTGAAGGTACAGGTTGAAAAGAATGGGTGGGAAGACTGATTTGTGAGGTACTTTCATTTGAAACATTGCAAGTTCTGGAAGTGCTGATCTTATGTACTTTATAAACCTGATGAATCCACATGGCTCAGTGGTTAGAGAATCAGGCTCACAAACATGAGGTTGTGAGTTTGATTCCTGGACCAGGCTGTGTGTTGTGTTCTTGAGCAAGACACTTTAATTCATGTTGTTCCAGTTCACTCAGCTGTAGAAATGAGTTGCGGCGGCGTCACTGGTGCCAAGCTGTATTGGCCTTTGCCTTTCCCTTGGATAACATCGGTGGCGTGGAGAGGGGAAGCTGGTATGCATGGGGGACTGCTGGTCTTCCATAAAAACAATCTTGCCCAAACTTGTGCTTAGGGGGTGTCTTTAAATTTGATGATCAGGCAACTATTTTGTCAGCCGCCAGTTTGTGTTGAGTAGTGGAGGATAGAGATGAAAATTTTGTCAATGTTTGTTTGAAGGATGCACTTGAAAGACGTCTTTTATTTAAAGCTGTCTGTATTAGGTTTGTGTACAGTGAGGAGGTTTAGGGTGATGGTTGAGTACAATGGCTGGAATCCATGCTGCAATTTAATGAAAGTGATGTGTGAGTCTGTGACATCAAGGATGAATTTCTCTAAAATGTTTGAGGATGTACTCAGGAGGGAAACGAGGCTGTATGAAACTACTTCACTTGAATTTTTGTTGGGCTTTAAAATTGTCGTTATTTTTCTCCCAACAGAAAGTTCCTAAAAAGTCGACAGTGTTGGTACCAGTGATTGTAGATGTTGTTAAATGCAGTGATTCCTTTATGCTGAAGCTGTTTTATGTATATCTTCTATCTTTTACTTGTTTCAGTCATTAGAGTGCAGCCATGCTGGGGAACAAACACCCACACACACACACACTGGGCTTCTTTCAGCTTTTGTCCACCAAATCTACTCACAAGGCTTTGATTAGCTGAAGGGGCCTTGCAGTGGGGCTGAATCTGGAACCATGTTGTTGGGAAGCAAACTTCTTCCCAGACAGCCATGCCTGTGCCTATGTATGTTCATAATTTTGTCAGGCTCCGAGCTTTTTGATTTCTCTACTGCTTTGCTTTGGGGAGTCTAATGTAAGAATGCAACCAAAATCATAATTCTATGCGGAAGGTGCTTATATTTTTGTTTTGTTTTCTAGAGTTCTTTGTGTTTTTTTGGGGTGTTAGAATGTAGGTGTACTATTTGAGGTTTTTATATGAGATTATTATTTGAGGTTATTACTTGAAGTTATTATTTGAGGTTATTACTTGAAGTTATTATTTGAGGTTATTATTGCGACATAAGGTGTGATGGCACCATTGTTGTTATTAGTGCTGTTACTGACTACATGATTGTTTAACTGCTTATTTTGTGGTTTACACTGGATATAAATATTTGCCAGTATTATAGTATTATATGGTTTATTTTCTTTGGTATTTTCTTGTTTAATTGTTTTATGCAGAGTTCTTGTTCAGTTGCGTGTGGTGTTGATGTATTGCTATCTGTTCCATTCTTCAAAGCAGTTGAATTCCAGTCGATGTGAATTGAAAAAAAAAAAAGTCTCAGAATAACGATGAAGTCAAGTCCCAATTTTGAATATATAAAGTCCACTGATGTATTTTTACTTTCATTTGTATTTTGTTTCCCATTTCTCATCCAAACAAACACATATGTGAGAGAGAGGGAGAGAGAAGGAGAGATAGACTGAGAGACATCCAATGACATGGGTGGTGTTGTTACAATTAAAAAGTACTTGATACTGTCGTACTTGTTTGGAGATTGGATACAAAGGAAGAGAGACAGTTTGAGTGCTGAGAAGTCAAGTGTTGAGCAGACCTCTTCATACACAAAATATCATCCACAAAATACATATATTTTTAAATGTATACATACACAAATATAAACACATTCATATGTATATTAAAAAACAAACATGTGTGTTTAAGTACGTATAGATTAGGTGTAGTATGGCATAAGTAGTTACATAATAATATTGTAGAATAACTATTTAGTTGAACTGTCATAGGCAATTAAATTTACTTGAAAATAATGCTACATAAATGAAGTTTATATGCAATTATTTTCTTTTCAGAAATATAAGTCTATTACACCTCATCATTACAGAACATGTGTAGCTTTGTTAAGTAGAAATATTTACTTCAGTGTCTAATTTCATATTCAACAAGAATGGAGGAGGGAGTTCAGAAGTGATCCAACAACCAAGACAGAAACTGACATGTTATTTAACAAGTGGAAGAGTCAGATTCAACTGATAATGCGGTCTCTTTCAGTTGGCCATGATCAGTCAAAATAGAAGAAAAGAATATTCAATTAGTCAACTAATATTATGAACAACTCTCTCCTTCTAACTCTCCCTCTCTCTCTCTTTCACACACACACACACACACACACACATTACATTAGAGTAGAGTAGTTTGAATGCAACATTGCATGTTAGAGTAATTAGAATTGTTTGAAAGTCAGTAAAATGCAAATTTGAAATGAAAGAGTGAAAACAAGAGCAAGAAGAAGAACAAAACAACAGTTTACACTTTGCTTTATATTTTGAAATTTTGGAGTTAAGAACTCTTTGTCAAGAGAAAATGTAGGATGCTGTC
>NC_043004.1:105798824-105848824 GCF_006345805.1 Octopus sinensis | reverse complement strand
CAAGAAATATTACCTTACTTAGAAGCAGGTGAGAGTTGGTGACAGGAAGGCATCCAACTATAGAAAGACCTCCTCCCTATACACCCCAAGAAACTCCGTCTGACACATGCAAGCATCATAAAGGAGAATGTTACAATGCTGATGATGATGACATATATATATATATATATATATATATATATATATATATATATATATATATAATATATATATATATATATATATACGTAAAAAGCACTATCCGACTTGTGGCTGATGCCAGTGCCGCCTCGACTGGCTTCCGTGCCGGTGGCACATAAAATACACCAATCCGATCGTGGCCATTGCCAGCCTCGCCTGGCACCTGTGCAGGTGGCACGTAAAAAGCACCCACTACACTCACGGAGTGGTTGGCGTTAGGAAGGGCATCCAGCTGTAGAAACATTGCCAGATAAGACTGGAGCCTGGTGCAGCCTTCTGGCTTCCCAGATCCCCGGTCGAACCGTCCAACCCATGCTAGCATGGAGAACGGACGTTAAACGATGATGATGATGATGATGATGATATATATGCATTTCTGATATAGCTCTCACCTGCAGACAATCAAGTGATACAAAATACGGATAAACCACAGGATATAATTACAAGCAACACAAACCATATTACATACAACACATAAACACATACAATATACACCAGTTATATCTTTACAGCACAAGCAATACAAAACACAGCATATATATGAGTATTTATATACACATGCACATGTGTGTATTTATATGTATGTATAATATATATAACATATGTGTGTGTAGATATATGTGTATATAAATATTTAACAGCATACGCTATCAGACAGAATGGAAAACGAAAGAAGATAAACTAATTAAATATGTCTGATGACCTTTCTAATGCCATCGTTCAAAGAACAGACAATGCTATATCGGAATATCTGCTAGACCTACAGATGAGTCAGGCGTCTATTTTGGATATGTCTGTTCTTTTAGCAGAAGCTGAAACATTTCTAATCAATGCTAGTCTGATTGCTTCCATTCCAATTCCACTCCACTTACCTGAATTTGGTTGATAGTATTCCGTGTTAATATTTATTCCATCCAAAAACGCTTAGTAAATACTTCGAATGAACTTGTGCACACACACACACACACACAAACACACAGATGCATACACACACACACACACACACAAACACATACACATAGATGCATACACATCTACACAACTACTTACATACATATATAATATAATTATATAGAGAGAGACACACACATACACATATACATATACACACACATGTACACACACATGCACACACACATGCATGCACACACACAAATATTAAATATTTGCATACACAAACACATGCAGACACACGTACACATGCTCACACACATACATAAAACAAATGCAATAATACATACACCACTCACTCTTCCATTCTCTTCTGCGGCTGTGGAGGCTTCTTAGCCTTGCTAAGAGCATGACAGCCAATGCACTGCTGCCAGTGTATTGGCTGTCATGCTCTGTTGACCCTGTCAGGTGTTTGATGCTAGGAAGGGTGTCAAAGCATAGAAACTATGCCAAAGCAGATGTCTGAGCAAAGCCTGATCCACCAACCTGTCAAATTCTGTGGAACTGCCCTGTCCATGCCAACATGGAAAGTAGATGTATAATGATGATGATGATGATGATGTTCATAATACGTGAATGGCAACATGCAGAGCATCCGATCATAGAAACTGTGCCAAACCTGACATCGGGGCCTGAGCCAGCTATGTGGCTTGTCAGAGCCTGTCAACGATGATGATATACATGAAGGGGTGATGCAAAGTTCTTTGTTTTAAGGGCATCGTGAAAGACCTGGTTGAAGTTCCAACTGTCCAAGTTATTTACAAGCCTAAGAAAAAACTGAAGGACTGCTGCAATAAGTGAGTGAATCTGAGAGGGGAATATTTTGTATAAACTCATAATTAACGGATCCTCCTGTATTTTCTTTTACCCAAAGCCAGGAACTTTTCAGCACCCCTCATCGTATGTACATACTTGTACATATGTGTGTGTGTGTATGCACATACACACACACGCACACACACACACACACACACACACACACACACACACACACATATAGATGCACAGGCATGACTCTGTAGTAAGAAGCTTGCTCCCTAACCACATGATTCAGGATTCAATTCCACCGTGTGGAACTTTGGGCAAGTGTTTTTGCTGTAGCCTTGGGCCAACCAAAGCCTTGTGAGTGGATTTGGAAACTGAAGGAAGCCTATCATATATATATGTATATTTATGTCTGTGTGTGTCTTTGTAGCTGTCTTTATCCCCCACCATCGCTTAACAACTGGTGATGGTGTGTTTATGTCCCCATAACTTAGAAGTTCAGCAAGAGTCCAATAGAATAAGTGCCAGACTTTCAAAAAGAAGTACTGGGGTCAATACATTCAACTAAAAGTTGTTCAAAGCAGTACCCCAGCATGGTCACAGTCTAATGACTGAAACAAGTAAAAGTTAAAGATAAAAGATATATATATATATATATATATATATACTAATACTAGTTGATATATCCGAGTTGATAGTTCTGTGGTAGCTAAGGCAATTAGAAGCATGAAGACAGGGAAAGCCCCAGGCCCATCAGGAATCACTGCAGAGATGCTCAAAATGTCTGGTAGTGTCGGCTATAGCCTAGTCACCCATATAGTTAATCAGGTGATACACAAAGGGGTCATACCCAATGACTGGTGTAGCAGTATAATAGTCAACTGCTACAAAGGTAAAGGTGATGCCTAGATACAAATAACTACAGAGGTATCAAGCTGTTGGACCAGGTGATGAAGGTTACGGAGAGGGTCATAGCCCAACTAATTAGAGAGAGAGTTAGTTTAGATGGATGCAGTTTGGGTTGTGCCAGGGAAAAGTACTACTGATGCTATTTCCTGGTAAGGCAGCTGCAGGAGAATACCTAGCCAAAGATAAGCCCCTGTACCTGGCTTTTGTTGACATGGAGAAAGCCTTCGACAGGGTCCCCGATCCCTTATCTGGTGGGCAATGAGAAAACTAGGGATAGATGAATGGTTAGTGAGAGCTGTGCGGGCCATGTATAGGGACGCCGCTAGTAGGGTGAGGGTTGGAAATGAGTACAGTGAAGAATTCCGGGTAGAGGTGGGTCCACCAAGGCTCAGTACTCAGCCCCCTCCTATTTATCATAGTCCTCCAGGCAATAACGGAGGAATTCAAGACAGGATGCCCTTGGGAGCTCCTCTATGCTGATGACCTTGCTCTAATTGCTGAGTCGCTATCAGAACTGGAGGAGAAGTTTCAGGTGTGGAAACAAGGATTAGAATCGAAGGGCCTCAGAGTCAATCTAGCTAAAACCAAAGTCGTAATCAGTAGGAAGGTAGACAAATCACAAACACCTTCAGGTAGATGGCCCTGCTCGATCTGTAGAAAAGGTGTAGGTAGAAACTCTATAAGATGCACCAAGTGTAAGCTATGGACACATAAGAGATGCAGCAATGTCAAAGGAAGGCTAACTAGGAAGATGGTTTTTGTATGTGGCAGATGCTCAGGAACAATAAACACTGAAAATGCTGGAGACCAACTTCCGTCACTTTCCAGGGAGAAAAACTAGAAATAGTTGATAGTTTCCGTTACCTAGGTGACCAAGTCAGCAGCGGGGGTGGGTGTGCTGAAAGTGTAACTGCTAGAGTAAGAATAGCTTGGGCAAAGTTCAGAGAGCTCTTACCTCTGCTGGTGACAAAAGGCCTCTCGCACAGAGTGAAAGGCAGACTGTATGATGCGTGTGTACGAACAGCCATGCTACATGGCAGTGAAACATGGGCCGTGACTGCTGAGGATATGCGTAAGCTCGCTAGAAATGAAGCCAGTATGCTCCGATGGATGTGTAATGCCGGTACTCACACTCGGCAGAGTGTAAGTACTTGAGAGAAAAGCTGGACCTAAGAAGCATCAGTTGTGGTGTGCAAGAGAGACGTTTGCGCTGGTATGGTCATGTGGCAAGAATGGATGAAGATAGTTGTGTGAAAAAGTGCCACACCCTAGCGGTTGAGGGAACCTGTGAAAGAGGCAGACCCAGGAAAACCTGGGACGAGGTGGTGAAGCACGACCTTCGAACTTTAGGTCTCACTGAGGAAATGACTAGAGACCGAGACCTCTGGAAGTATGCTGTGCGCGAGAAGACCCGGCAGGACAAGTGAGTCCACAACCTTCTACATGGGATGGAGCCAGCCTACGTATGCATACCTTCCCTTCTTGGGACACAAAACTCTACTTGTGAAGACGTGTTGAGGCAACTGAGGATCAGAATCGAAATCGATCAATGGAAATTGCGGATGTGCTACCAGTGCCGGTGGCATGTCGAAACTCTGCTTGTGAAGACCCATTGAGGCAAGTGAGGATCAGAATCGAAATCGATCAATGGAAATCGATCAATGGAAATTGCAGATGTGTTACCAGTGCCGGTGGCATGTAAAAGAACTTTCCGTTTCGCGACCGTTGCCAGCACCGCCCCGTTTCGTGTCCGTTGCCAGCCTCGCCTGGCCCTCGTGCCGGTGGCACATAAAAAGCACCATCCGTTCGTGGCCGTTTGCCAGCTCTGTCTGGCACCAGTGCGGGTGGCACGTAAAAAGCACCCACTACACTCACGGAGTGGTTGGCGTTAGGAAGGGCATCCAGCCGTAGAAACACTGCCAGATTTGACTGGGCCTGATGAAGCCTTCTGGCTTCACAGACCCCAGTAGAACCGTCCAACCCATGCTAGAATGGAAAACGGACGCTAAATGATGATGATGATGATGATGATGACTAGCAGTATCGCCTGGCGTTGCTTGGGTTTGTAAGGGAAATAACTATATAAGCATTTTTAGAGATGTAAAGTATAATAGCCATCTCAATATGGCTAACCACAAGGGGGGGGTGTTACTGTAGCTTTTTACGTTCTGAGATTTAATAATAAATTTTTAGAGAGTTACTTCCCTTATATATGCCAAAAATGCATTAAAAATGGGGAAAATTGATGGCAAATTTTTTTTTAAATCGTAGACTCATCGTAGACGTACACTAATACCCAGAAGGGCTCGATATGAATCACGACTATAAGATACCCGGTTTTGGTTAAACTGCACTGCAAAATGTGGGAGTAGTTAGGAATCTAAATCGTAGGAGACAGACAGCACACAACCTCTCTTTTATATATAAAAAAATATATATATATGTAGTGTTGTAGGAGTGGCTGTGTGGTAAGTAGCTTGCTTACCAACCACATGGTTCCGGGTTCAGTCCCACTGTATGGCACCTTGGGCAAGTGTCTTCTACTATAGCCTCAGGCCGACCAAAGCCTTGTGAGTGGATTTGGTAGACGGAAACTGAAAGAAACCCATCGTATATATATATATGTGTGTGTGTATGTATATGTTTGTATGTCTCTGTTTGTTCCCCGAACATCGCTGGTGTGTTTACGTCCCCGTAACTTAGTGGTTCAACAGAAGAGACCGATATAATAAGTACTAGGCTTTTAAAGAATAAGCTGCAGTCAAATGACTAAAACAAGTAAAAGAGAGTAAAGAGAAAGTGTATATGTAGTGTGTGTGTGTGTGTGGTGGGAGTACACACTCCACATATGTTCTTATATAGAAGTACATATACGCACGAATATATAACTACATACATAGATATCTACACATCTACATACACACACTTGTGTATATGTATGTGTGTATGTGTACACATGTCCTAACCTATACCTTCAAATACCCCTCTACTTCCATGTATTCATGCACACACATATGTACGTACATTTATATATATATATATATATATATAATATATATATATATATATTATACATACATATATAAAAGCATACATATATAGACATTATATGCATACATACATATGCATGATTGCGGAGTTGAAGCAATGATGATATATATATATATATATATATATATATATATATATATAATATATATATATATATATATATACATACATATATAAAAGCATACATATATAGACATATATATACATACATACATATGCATGATTGCGGAGTTGAAGCAATGATGAGGATATGTTATTTTTGTATGTATATATATATATATATACACACACACACATGCATTCTCTCTCCTATATACACACATACATATGGACAGACACACACACACACACATACATACACATACACATGCACACACAATCAACTACTGGTGTGGTCATTAATTAATTTAATCCCCAATTAATTATTTTAAATGTATCTTAAATGTCTTAATTAAGGTATTTATTTCACTAATTTATTAAAAAAAAGACAAATGACTATTTACCATTGCAAACCACAAAATGTTTTTGTAATGTGAATCTACAATCAACGTTGTACGGTCAATATTATGATGGATTTCTTTGAAATATCTGAGTTTAAAGACATAACTTTTAAATACTTGATCTTTGACTGTGGCTCTAGAGATCAGCTGAAGCAGAAATGGCTGGAGCTAACACGATAGGAGTTTTCCAGACAATTAACCTTCACCTTTATCTTTCTACCTATATATTTCTACCTGTCTATTCTACATTAGTGCCTAAGGATGTCTGCCTGTCTGCCACTCTATCTCCCCCCCCCCACATGCATATATATTTGTAAGTTTGTATCACATATATGACGTAGAGTAATAGACATTGCTATCATTAGCTGGTATATTCATTACTCAGAGTTTAGCATAAAGGTGTGTATGTGTGTATACATACATGTAAGAGTGTGTGTGTGTATGTATCATCATCATTTTAATGGAAAAGTGGATGTTTGATGAGGATGATGATGATGATGATGATGATGATGATGATATATATATATATATAATATATATATATAATATATATATATATACATACATACATATATAAAAGCATACATATATAGACATATATATACATACATACATATGCATGATTGCGGAGTTGAAGCAATGATGAGGATATGTTATTTTTGTATGTATATATATATATATATACACACACACACATGCATTCTCTCCTCCTATATACACACATACATATGGACAGACACACACACACACACATACATACACATACACATGCACACACAATCAACTACTGGTGTGGTCATTAATTAATTTAATCCCCAATTAATTATTTTAAATGTATCTTAAATGTCTTAATTAAGGTATTTATTTCACTATTTATTAAAAAAAAGACAAATGACTATTTACCATTGCAAACCACAAAATGTTTTTGTAATGTGAATCTACAATCAACGTTGTACGGTCAATATTATGATGGATTTCTTTGAAATATCTGAGTTTAAAGACATAACTTTTAAATACTTGATCTTTGACTGTGGCTCTAGAGATCAGCTGAAGCAGAAATGGCTGGAGCTAACACGATAGGAGTTTTCCAGACAATTAAGCTTCACCTTTATCTTTCTACCTATATATTTCTACCTGTCTATTCTACATTAGTGCCTAAGGATGTCTGCCTGTCTGCCACTCTATCTCCCCCCCCCCACATGCATATATATTTGTAAGTTTGTATCACATATATGACGTAGAGTAATAGACATTGCTATCATTAGCTGGTATATTCATTACTCAGAGTTTAGCATAAAGGTGTGTATGTGTGTATACATACATGTAAGAGTGTGTGTGTGTATGTATCATCATCATTTTAATGGAAAAGTGGATGTTTGATGAGGATGATGATGATGATGATGATGATGATGATGATATATATATATCATAAGTAATGTCCAGACATTTATATTTTCAATTCGTAAATCCTTTTTGGACATATTTAAACTGATTAAATTTTGTTTTGCAGGGTAATCATCATCATCATCATCATCATCGTTTAACGTCCGTTTTCCACGCTAGCACGGGTTGGACGGTTCGATCGGGGATCTGGGAAGCCAGAAGGCTGCACCAGGCTACAGTCTTATCTGGCAGTGTTTCTACAGCTGGATGCCCTTCCTAACGCCAACCACTCCGTGAGTGTAGTGGGTGCTTTTTACGTGCCACCTGCACAGGTGCCAGGCGAGGCTGGCAACGGCCATGGTCGGATTGGTGTATTTTACGTGCCACCGGCACGGAGGCCAGTCGAGGCGGCGCTGCTAACTGAAATTTCACTAGTTATAGCCCTTCAAACATAGAAGTGTCTAAGGAGCATTTGAGGCACATAATACTTTATGAGTTTAAATAAAGGGAAGTCTGAGTGCCTGAATGAAGGAACTTGCAGAAGATGGTTTGTAAAATTCAGAAGTGGAGATTTCAGCCTTGAAGATGAGACCCGAGCAGGACGTCCACTTGAGTTTGATGACAAGCTCCTTTTGGCAGAACTTGAGAAAGATCATGCAGTTTCAGTTGAAGATTTGGCAAGCAAACTTTGTTCAAGCCACACAACTATTCACCGCCATCTTCAACAGTTTGGAAAGGTCTCAAAACTTGGAAAATGGGTGCCTTATGATTTGTCTGAAGCTGCAAAGTCTGCAAAAGTTTGAAATTTGTCTGAAGCAGTGGACATCTGCTCTTCTCTTCATTCTTGTGAACCTATCTCACCCTTTTGGGACAGACTGGTGACTGGTGAGGAAAAATAGAATCAGTGTGTGTTTATTATTGGTATAATAACCCTCCCAAAATACAACAGAAAGAAAGCATATTTTTCATTATAATCATACTTTGATATCTGGTAATCAGGCATTCATGAAACTTAAAGAAACTTACAGTTTATTCTACACCTTTTGTTATGTTTTTTCTATTTCTTTCATTATAAAGAACATATATCATCCTCATCATATGCTTGCTTTCAATGTAGATGTAAGTTGGATAAGGTGTCACAGAGCCATCAGAGTTACCTCCCTCCTGGGACTGATCAGAGTACCGTGTCTCACTCATGTATTCCATTTATGCTATGGCTTCTATGGCCTTTTTAAATATCAACTATTTTACAGAATGCAACAAATGTCTTTTACTGTAGTTCCAGCACTGGAGGAGACATTGTAGTGTTGAGAGTTCTCTCTGCTTGTACGATGACTCGGTTCTTTCGAGGCAAACATGTTAGATGAGGTGAATCGAAGAAGGAATAATGACTAAGGGAATGAGAAAAGAAGGAGTATGAGTGTGACAGGGGAAAATAGAGAGCAAGGAGTGAGATGTTGAAAAGGGTAAGAGTAATAGCAGAGAGAGAGAGAGAGAGAGAGAGAGAGAGAGAGAGAGTGAAAGGGATAGTTAACTGTTTAAGCATATGATTGCTAACAGTATGAAGCTGTGTGATAAGATAGCAATAAAGCTGAGTGATAGTCTGACAGAGGGCAAGTGATCATCATCATCATTGTTCGACCGTGGTCGAGACAATGGAATTTACCATGCTACGCCAGACTTCACAGTCCATCATGGCATTACGGAGGTCCTGTTGCTGGATGCCTGTATCCCTGGAGATTACATCAGGGTAGGAGAGTGTGCGCCCTCTGGTATTGCGAGTAGATGGCTTCCAGAGGAGAAGAGTAGAAATTACTTCTTTTTCAGCTCTACAACAATGTCCAGCAAACTGGACTCTCCTACCTTTCACAAGTGATGGATAGCATGAGATGGCCAATGGTGAAAGCAGTTGAAGCTAGTAAAGACCCACATAAGGGAAGTCCAGTGGTAATGACTGTCCTCTATTTTTCTTCAGGCAAAATATATTACCAACTGCATTCTTCAATGTATCTTTTCTTTATTAATGTGATGTGATTTGAGAAAGATTTGGCTAATATTTCTATCTGGTCGAGTTAACATGTTTGAAGGTCTTTCATTAGTAGTGACTAGAAAAATGTGATAGAGTAGATATGATCTTGACGATGATGGTGATGTCTATGCTACTGGTGGGGTAACTGCCCCCATTATTGTCACCAAAGCTACTAAAGGACCCCAAAAGAATCAGCTGCTGCCCTTCAGATTAAGTCTACCACCATTAATACACCTCTTGCATATAGAGGTGCAGGCATGGTTGTGTGGTTAAGAAGCTTGCTTTCAAGTCATGTGGTTTTGGGTTCAGCCCCACTGTATGGTACTTTGGGCAAGTGTCTTCTAGTATAGCCCTGAGTTGACTTATGATCTGTGAATGGATTTGGTTAGTGGAAGCTGTGCGGAGGCCTGTTATACACACATGCATGAGTGTGTGTGTGTGTGTGTGTGTGTGTGTGTGTGTGTGTGTGTGTGTGTGTTTCTTTGTGTTTGCCACTCCTCCACCGCTTGACAACCAGTGTTGGTTTATTTATATCCTCATAACTTAGTAGTTCAGCCGAAAAGACTGGTAGAATAAAAAATTAAGTACTGGGGTTGATTTGTTTGACTTTTCAAAGTGGTGCCCAGGCATGGCCACAGTCTAATGACTAAAAGAAGTACAAGATAACATTTGATCTTTATACACCCGATCATCTTTAACATAAACTATTCAAAGAGACAAGGAATCCTCTATATGATCATTTGACCTGCTAGAAAGAGAAACCAAATTTCCTTTGAATCATACCCTACCATCTTTAAAAAGATGGATAATGTAGTCCTTGATGCACTATAATTTATAAAAAGTACCCGGTGTAAGCTATGGACACATAAAATGGGCAGCAATATCAAAGGAAGGTTAACCGGGAAGATAGTTTTTGTGTGTGGCAGATGCACAGGGGCAATAATATACTGAAGATGTATAGAAAACAGATTCCATTACATGCTGGGCGAAAAAACTAGAAGTAGTTGATAGCTTCCGCTACCTAGGTGACCACGTAGTGGGGATGGTTTCTCTGAGTGTGTAGTGACTAGAATAAGAATAGCCTGGGCGAAGTTCAGAGAGCTCCTACCTCTGCTGGCAACTAAGGGCCGCTCACCCATGATGAAAGGTAGACTGTATGATGCATGTGTGTGAACTGCCATGCTACACAGCAGTGAAACATGGGCCATGGCTGCTGAGGACATGCATAGGCTTGAAAGAAATGAAGCTTGTATGATCCGCTGGATGTGTCAGTGTGCATATATGACAGAGTGTGAGCACCATCGAGAGAAAAGTTGGACATAAGAAGCATTAAATGCAGTGTGCAAGAGAGACGACTGCACTGATATGGTCATGTGATGCATATGGACAAGGATAGCCATGTGAGGAAGTGTCACACTCTAACTGTGGAAGGAACCTGTGGAAGAAGCAGACCCAGGAAGACATGGGATGAGGTGGTGAAGGATGACCTTTGAACATGGGGCCTCACAGAAGCAATGACAGGAGACTGAGACCTTTGGAGATATGCTGTGATTGAGAAGACTCAACAACTAAAGTGAGATCACAGCCATGGCCGATGCCAGTGTTACATATCCAGCCCATTTTAGTCAATATTGACCATGCATCTGTACATGTATGTTTAGGTTAGGACAAGATTTTTTGAGGAAGACTGGCAGTTGTCCATATATGCAAGTCTCTCCTTTACATACCACCAATGTTTATCAAGAGAAAGGCCACTGACTTTGGCCAAAACAGCTTGATATCAGTATCATCATAGGCATTGTTGTCAGAGAGCAAAATGCCAGAATGGACACTGCAAAGAATCTTTTCTGTGGCCTTTTACAGTTCTACCAATCCACAACTCTGGATTGGTCCTTTTTTTATTGACCTTGAAAGGACGAAAAGCAGATTTGACCTTTGTGGGGTTTGAATTCAGTTTGCAGAGTTTCAGAACAAACCCTGTGAGCTATTCTATCTAATGCTCTAACAACTCTGCTAAAATTGCTGCCTTTAACTAGTGCTGGTAAATCCAATAAATATACATAACCCACACCATCAAGCTGTTTAAAATGGTGGGTATCATCCATATCTGTGTCTTGATGAGACTAGAAAACCTGACACAATAAAATAATTTCCAAAACAGATCTTGAAGAAATACTTTTATTGCAAATATCACAGGGTTAAATCAAGTATATGTAATAAAGTAAGTGCTAACACATTAGATGTCTGCTACTGGGATTTCTTCTGACAAGTATTATATCCACAATTTCATTAACAATGGATCAGAGAAACCAATTTCTCCTAAAATAATAAACTATAGTAACTAAATGAATGTTGTATATGTCACTGATGTAGTTTGAGAGACGGACTTGTCTAGCAAGTGATTTGATTTGAGACCATGTGTTGAAACTAAAGCAATTACTGTATGGAAGGAAGACACATATTAGCAATCCAATAACACACAACCTGTGAACTTCACTTAAACATTTATTATTTGGTGTCAACATTTTCATTGCACCAATTGTAACCTGGTCACCAACACAGTTCCATTACAAGGCTGTTGCTCTGTATATCTAGGCTTCGGGGTCATAAATATAATTTTTTTTATTCATGTAGGTCAGTCAGCCCTGAAGCCTAGACAAACTGACCAACAACTTCACCTCAAACCAGTTTCAGTGGAGCCGTAAAAGTGATCAGGTTGAAGCTGGCACAATGAAAGTTCTGACAGGAAAATAATAAATGTTGAAGTGAAGGTAACAGATTTTGTGTGTTTTGGAATGGTTAATATACATCTTCTAGTTGGCAATTGTCATAGATGTAGTGTTGGTCATAAATATGGCATGGCTCATTAATAATCATTAATTTTCCCTTAGTTGCTACGGTTATGGTTGATTAGCATTATGATAAAGATCATCAATTTTACTTCAGATTTCTGTCATCTTTTCTGTGAGGCTAATTTATTGAGATTTCGTGTCATCACTTCTCCCTTAGTTTTCCTTTACCATGAACACCTCCCCCTATCAACAAATAACAGAAACCTTTTTTGTGCCCTACATTCATTATCCACTCATACCACATGTCCGTACCAACAATCACCTCACTTGCATCAATCAATTAGATCAGTGGGTCTCAGCCATTTTTTACCTATGAACCTCTTTGATTCCTATTTCACTTGGGTAGACCCTTATAGCATTTCAATGTTTAAAAAAAATCCCTTTATATTTTTAGAATTAAATATTATTAGGAATTGCATAAAAAAATCATTAAGATATTTAGTGTTTTGGCAAGCTGGCAGAAAGGATAGCACGCCGGGTGAAATGCTTATCGGTATTTCCTCTGCCGTTACGTTCTGAGTTCAATTTCCGCTGAGGTTGACTTTGCCTTTCATCCTTTTGAGGTCGATTAAATAAGTACCAGTTATGCACTGGGGTCGATATAATCGACTTAATTCATTTGTCTGTCCTTGTTTGTCCCCTCTGTGTGTAGCCCCTTGTGGGCAGTAAAGAAATAAGAAGTATAACCAATTTATTGCACAAAAATTTTAACAAACAAAATCTTATGTGGACCCATAGAGGTCACATAGATCCTGGTTGAGAACCATTGAATTAGATTTTGAGAAGATTAGTATTTCTGGCTTTTGACTTAATTGTTGAGAAAGTTTTCATTCTTTAATTTTTCTCAATAAAGAAACATACACACACACACACAAACACACACAATACATATATATATAAAATTGTACAATGAAGGTTTCTTGTGTGAATGGGGTTGAATCCAACCTCAATGATTGTTCAAGAAATTTTGAGTCATTGCAAATAAATTTCTGTGTTGATATGAAGAGAAAAGTTTTATAATCTTACCCTGATACTTGAATAACATGTGTACTTACCTGAAATAGATAAAAGAAAACATTAATTAATAATTAAAAAAATTAGAATTATATAATTTAAAAAAAAAATTATGTTTAGAACAATTTTTTTAGATAATCTGTCAAGGTGGAAGAAAATCTTAGTATTGCAGTTCTATACAAAACATTTTCTGTATATTTACCAAGAATTTTTTATTATAGATTATATTCATCTTGCAACAACAACAGCTCCACTTTAGTTATTGAAACAAACAATTATTAGTAACATTAGCACTACTGTCTCATAAGATAATGAGTCCTTGAATTCACTTGGGCCTTGTGCCCTTCTCTGAAAATATTGTCAGTTAATTTCATTCAAGATAGTTACATCTTTGAAAAAAAATGCCTTTTTAAATCTCAGATCATAAAAACATTGCAGATAAGAAATATAACCTGAGACAAAGAACCAGCAAAAAATAATGGCCATGCAAGATCCAGTAACACTACTTTTTGCTAATGCAAAATGATAAGAATGTTATAGAAAATTTCTTGCAACTCTTAAGAGGGTGAGTTATGAGGATTGTTGGTACACGAGACAAAATGCTTAGCAGCTTTCATGCCTTTATGTTCTGACTTCAAATCCTGTCAAGGGTCAACTTTGTGTTTCATCCTTTCAGGGTCTATATAACAAGTACTAATTGATGTAATTGATTAGATCCCGTCCCAGAATTTCAAGTCTTGTGTCTATAGCAGAAAGGATATTTCTTTTAACTCTTTACTTTTTGAGTAGACAACATAAATTAAGGAATTCTTCTTTGATCTTCTCTTTTCTGCAGTCATCTTTTTATGTTATTTACGAGAAGAAAAACGTCTCATAATATTCAAACAGTTCCAGGCTGAATATTTCTAATGGAATCCAGATCAATTACCTATGTCTGGAAACATCTCTGCACCTTTACTCAAATGGACTATGGGGCCCAAAGAATTATTCTAATATGAAACATCATTAACCCTTTCATTACCAACCTGGCTGAAACCAGCTCTGGCTCTGAGTACAAATGTCTTGTTTTCATAAGTTTTGAATTAAAATCTTCCACCAAATCTTAGTCACAATTTATGTTCCTAACACAAGCTTAATGATAACTAAGTTATTTTACTAAATTTTTTATTATATTTAAAGTAATTGAAAGAAACAGTGCATCTCAAAATAAATACAGTAACGAAAGGTAACGTTATTAAGTTAATCATGGCCTGGGCCAATTCTGGCCAAGTCTTATCGAAGAATATATATATTGTGTGAAAGCGCGTGGCCTAGTGGTTAGGTTGTTGCTCTCATGATCATCACTAGATCATGAGTTCAATTCCCTGATTGGGTGGCATGTTGTGTTCTTGAGCAAAGCACTCCATTTCACATTATTCCAGTTCCCCTTTTGATCAGGGGGTAATGTTGGCCTGCTTGCCTAGCCAGCAGGGGGGCCTCATTTGAAGGCTAAAACAATGTGAAAGCACACTCTGACCAAAGATAGCCTGGTTGGTCACATGATCACATGAAATACATTGTGCTGGTGACCCATAAATGGCACCCACAGGAAGGGCATGCAGCTCTAGAAACCAAGCCAAATCAGACTGGTACAGCTCTGTGGCTTATCAGTCCCAGTCAAACCATGATGATGATGATCGTTTATTTTTAGAATGACATTGTAGAATAGGTATGAGAGGCTGGATCTGACCAGTTTTAACATAAAACAGGTTGGATATTTGATCCAGATGTGGTCCGTTTAAATGTTAAAGGGTCAATATTTATACATCCAAGGTTACCTCAGTCAACAAGAATAACTTTGAAGGAAATAACATTGAGAATTAGTATTAATAAAACAAAGTAAAATACGTCTGCTACACTGAAAAGAAAAGAACACAAACAGTCGCAGAACACTGTCAGGCGTAATCCAGTTACACAGACTGGTTTAATAGATTCTACATAGTCAAATAACGTTGCAAAGTACCGTTTAGTTAATAATTTAACGGCTTTGTTATTACTGGACTTATATAGCCCGCATCTACCCATCAACTACACCACTACTACCATCCTTGGACAATGGCTGAAGTTCTGCTAATCTGACTATTTATATTTCTCTATTAAATCTGGCAGGTTTGTTAAGTCAATTTGGCTGACACCTATATAGTTGTAGGTGGTGTAATTATTTCCAATCTTTCTCTCTCTCTCTCTCTCTCTCTGTCTCTCTGTTTTACTCTGTTCTTCTCATTCTCTGTTCCTTTCTCTGCCTCTCTCTCTCTCCCTCTTTCTCTCACTCTCTTTCTCTTATTCTCATTCGTCTTACATTTCTTCTCTCCTTATGTCTTCCATTTTCCAACAACTTTCTTCTCTCAATCATTCTTCAACTCACTGTTCTCATGTCTAGTTCGTACAGGTGTGCATATATATATATATTATATATATATATATATGTGAATTGCTATTTAACACTAGATCATCCTAGATCCAACAAACCTATGATCAATGACATTCTAGCCATGGTCATTCCATCTATTTTCTTATTCATATATATATATAGTATATCTTAGAACTACTTTCCTTTTCAGTGCAGGAAGGTATGATCTGAGGGAGATTTGGATGCTATTTTTAACAGGTCATTCAATTTCCTAAAAATAGCTCAATATGTAGGCTTGTATCATCTTTTTTTTATATGTAAACATCTGAATCAGTATTTATTTTATATGTATTGTTAGTCAATCAGTCATTTCATATTTATTAGTGAATGTATGTATGTAACAGTCCGATGATAATAATATATATGTTTGTGTGTTATCTCTTCTTTTCACAGCATAAAATTTAATCCACTCTAATGTCTGGGCATGTGTGTGTGTGTGTGTGTGCATGTACATGTATATACACACACACATATATATATGTATATGTATGAATATATATATATATATAATATATATATATATATATGAATATGAATATATATATATATCATCATCATCATCATCATCATGAATATATATATATATATGAATATATATATATACATATGAATATATATATATATACATGAATATATATATATATATATATATATAGAATATATATAATATATATATATATATATATATATACATATATATAAAATATAGGTATATGCATACATGCATACATACATACATACATACATACATATCCATCTATAGTATTCATCAGCAGAGTCCATCACTGTATGTATGTATGTATGTATGTATGTATGTAGTATGTACATATGTATATATATATCAGTTAATAGATGTATGTAATATCACATTTACAGGACTGCCCGAAAGTGTATGTATATGTCAACCAGCCAACCAGCCAGTCAGTCAGTCAGCTAGTGTGTCAGTGAGAAAGTCTATCAGTCAGTCGGTGCACCGGTATATAAACAACTGCCCACCAGTTACATCACTGATCAATGGATGATAACTACATCAGAGTACAAGCAGAACTGACGCATCTGTTATCTTGCACCAGACACTGATTTGAATGTGCAGTGTGTTATATATTTAAAAGTACACACACATTGTGTGATCTGTGTGTTTGTGAGTGTGTGCATGTGCATGTATGTGTGTATCTGTATGTATGGATGGATGGATGTGTGTATATGAGTGTGTGTGTGTGTGGGTGTGGATGTGCATATGTATGTATGTATGTAATTGTATGTATGTGTGTCTTTGTGTTTGTATCTATAAAAGAATGAATGAATGTACATATGTATGTAGTTACGTATGTGGTTACATATGTATGCACGTATGTATGTGGTTATGCATGTATGTATATATGTATGTATGTATGTATGCACGTATGTATGTGTGTATGTATGAATGTATGAAAGACTGAATGAATGAACAGTTATCTGTTTAATCTATCTATATACTTGAGATAAGCCAAGTAGAGTGTAGCTTTCTCAAGATGGTAGATAGGATAAAAAGGTGAGTCACGTTCAATAAAAGGATATACTTAAAAAGAAGAAAAAAAATATTCGTTTCTTTCAAACAAAAACAAAAAAAAAAATAGCCGACCAACATTTTGTAAACTGAGGTTTGTAATCAGTTCAGTCAGATATTGGAAGCTCTTTTATCACACTGTGAAGCCACGTGGTTTAGTGGTTCGGGTGGTGTACTCATGATCTTACAATCATGGTTTTGATTTCTGAACAAATGCAGTGCATTGTGTTCTTGAGGAAAACGTTACATTTCATGTTGACCCAGTCCACTCAGCTGTAAATGAGTTCAAGCAATAGCTGGGAAGTTAACTCTGTGATTGCATCCTATCCAGGAGGGAGTGTAGCTCAACAGCAAAATAGCATTCTGTAGTAAGATCAACTTGTTCTGCCTTCCCCACAGATTACACCCTACCCCTTATTATTATCATTATTATTATTGTTGTTATTATTATTATTATTATTTTATTATTATTATTATTATTATTATTATTATTGTTGTTGTTGTTGTTGTTATTATTATCATTGCTTTTGCACAGCTTCTAATGCTGGAGATGTGCTATGGTGTCAGCTGTTCACTACCAGTGAACTAAGGTAACAACTCTTATTTTTTTGAGCACCTTCCGGACTATTCGAGCGGATCCAAGCAGTGCTGTTTTCTGCAAGTGCTCCACCCTTATTGCAGCCCCTATTTGTTCCACGTACTTCTTGAGATTTTTGCTCACTGTTACCAGGGCTCCGACAATTATTGGTACTACTGCTACCTTTTTCATCGACCACAGCTGCTTAACTTCCCAAGCTAACCTGTCAGATCTCTCAACTTTTCTTTCTTCCTTATCGCATACCTTGTTGTCAGCTGGGCATGCTATGTCTATGATCGGCATAGTTTGTTTTCTTTCTCAATTAAGACTGTCTGGCTTCCCATTCTCTATCTCATGGTCGCACTGAATCATAAAATCCCAAAGGATCTTTGCATTTCTATTTTCCACAATGCCTTCAGGTTTGTAGTTGCACCAATTTTTTGCTCTGTCAAGTCCATTATTATTATTATTATTATTATTATTATTATTATTATTATTATTATTATTATTATTGTTATTATCGTTATTGTTGTGGAGGGCATATGGCCTAGTGCTTAGGGTGCTACATTCAGGTTGCAAGATTGTGGTTCCAACTCCTAGAACGGGTGGTGTGTTATGTTCTTGAGCGAAATATTTCATCTCATGTTGCTCTGTAATCATTTCGACACCTGACACATAGTACACAATGCACCCATTCAGACAATGTCATTTTAAAGGTGAGAATGAGCTAATGTGCAGCACATGCATTTAATCACTATAAACAAATCAGGTGTGCAGGTCGTTTGGCAATCGGGAAACATCCATACATCGTCTTCGATGGGAGAGCCCGTTATTACTATTATTATCATTGTTGTTGTTGTTATAGTTGTTACTACTTTGGCTATGTTTTATATGAGTTGCACCCGAGTCTCAGCCACAGATGTCAAGGGACAACAAGGTTTTGCATCAAAAGTTACTAACAGGTGAAGTGCCGTGCAGCTGAAAACACTGATGTCTGTTGGAGAAAATCTAACCACAGAGAAAAAGGAACCAAATGGTTAAGGGTTCATTCCCAAAGGGAGGAATTTATATTGAATATGTGAATATGGTAGAATACATGATGTGCTAGCATTATTAAAGCAGGGAGCTAAACAAAAATAAAAAATAAAATGAACCCCTAAAAGAATCAAAGAAATGAGTGAAAACATTTGAGGGAGCTAACTGGCAGGGGTGTAAGATAAAAAGCCTTGTGTTATTTGCTCCAGCTCTCTGTACTCTGAGTTCAAACCCCACCAAGATCAAATTTGCCTTTCATCCTTTCTGGGTCAATTGCTGAAACTATAAGACAACAGGACCAAATGCTTTGTAGTATTTGTACCAGTTCTTTAAGCTCTGAGTTCAAATCCCACTATGGCCTATATAGGTGGTAGATTTAATTTGTTGTTCAAGTTATTACCACCACTTGGCACTTTGGGTGCTTTTAACGAGAATCCTTCTAATGCAAGTATTTGGGCCAAGGCTTCGGTTTGAGGAAAACTTCTTCCTTCTCTCTTGTCTTGGAAGCCTTGCAAAGCATCATAGATATCCCTTCCCTTCTGACTATAATATTAAAAGAAAAAGAAAAAAAAAATCCATCCCAGAGATATTTCATTCTAGCTTCCATTCCAAGAGAAAAAACACAGCTCATCCATTTAACATTGTAAATCTAGCTGTTTCAGAAACATTTTGGAATCCATTCCAAGAGATACAACTCTGAAGAGTGTCATAGTTAACTAGATATACCATATTTATGCAACACACCAGGAAGTACGTGAAATAATTAATTCTCTCCAGGGGTCATAATGCTAAAGTTATTCTAGAGCAATGCTAAATGTTTATTCTTATTTACAATTAATTAATACAAATGTGCTATGTTTGGTTATGTGATTTACCTGTAAACTACTGCTTGCCAAATTACTATCACCAGATGAGTCAATCTGGATATTAGCTGATATAAAATGGGCTGAGAGAGAGAGAGAGAGAGAGAAAGAGAGAGAGAGAAAGAGAGAGAGAGAAAGAGAGAGAGAGAAAGAGAGAGAGAGAGAGAAATCATAATTCTGACCTCAGTGAGGCTGAGGGAACCTATCTAAAACAAAATAGCAGCCGTTCTGTGGTCAGATCCATTTGTTCTGTCTTCCTTCCACTGTCTTTGGCACTTGACATTCTTATAGAGAACCCATTTCTTGTCACTGGTCACTATTTGGTCCAAAAAAGGCTCATTGGTGAGACGTGACAACAAGAAAAGAGCACACATTCACTCTCTGTGCACAATTAGACTTGAAGAGTTTGTGAGGAATCCATTGACCCAATTTGCTGACTTTTCTGATGGCACACAGGTGTCAATGAATGATTGAATGACCAAATCCAAGCTTCTCTGCTAATTTCTCAACAGTTACAATAGGATTTTGTTCCACCAGGGTTTGCAGGACGTCCTCATTGAACTCTACAAATCTTCCAGGATGAGGCTCATCTTCTAAGCTGTAGTTTACAGCTCAGAATTTCTGGAACCACCGTTGACACTAGCTTACACTTATTGTCTGATCCCCGTATACTGCATTAATATTTTTCACACTTTCCATTGCGTTATTGCCTTTATGGAACTCATAAAGCAAAATGAGCCGAATGTGCTCTTTGACCACTTGCATTATATCTTTGACAAAAATAACTGTTAAAATCGAACTGCACTCTTCCAAATTTGCACTAGGTAAAAAAATAAGGTAAAATTACTACCTGCTTTTATAGCAAGTTGATGCAGGTAGTTTAACTCATCTCCCTCCGACTTTTAGTTCATGCAATTAAAAAAAAAATCCCATCATTTATGGGATTACCCAATATGTACACACACACACATGTACATATACATACATAGATAAATATATATATATATATATAATATATATATATATATATATATATATATATATATATATATACATACACACACACACACACACACACATATATATATATATATACATATATATATATATGTGTATATGTATCTTGTATGTATATTTATATACACACACACAAACACAATATGTATACACACACACACCTACACACACACACACACAACACACACACACACACACACACACACACACACACACAGATATGTCAGTTTGATATACAGAGATTGCTAAATTAAGTATCCAGATTATAAAATTATTACTGGAGTCTAAATTTATGAAGGCTGTACCCCAGAATGGCCACAGGGCCACAGTCTGATGACTGAAACCAGTAAAAGAATCAAAGGATATATATGTGAATGAGTGTGTGTACACGTTTGATATAAGTAAAGAGATATATTCACAATCACAAGGAAACGGACAAATGTAAACTCTATTGAGCAATTTCAATTTTTACTGAAATCCCCAATAAAAAGCCTATCTTATCCTGACATAAATACTTCCACGTCTTTGGATGCTATCTTGTAGATAAATATTCTTGGGTTGTCTCACAGAACTGATATGATTTTTGGTAGGAAAGACACGTATCTTATGTTTTTATTGTCGAGATATTTGTCTGGGTGGGGCACACAGCTGAGATAAATATCCCATCTTAAGATATGTTGTTGTCACATTTATCTTAGTTAACAACACACACACACAAACACAACATGATTATGTATGATGTATATATATATATATGCATATATATATACACACACAGTCATGTACATATATGAGATGTATATATTTATGAGTTTTTCTTAATGTGCTTGGGTGACAGTATACATGCTGATGATAGGCGCAGGAGTGGCTGTGTGGTAAGTAGCTTGCTTACCAACCGCATAGTTCCGGGTTCAGTCCCATTGTGTGGAACTTTGGGCAAGTGTCTTCTACTATAGCTTTGGGCCGACCAAAGTTTTGTGAGTGGATTTGGTAGATGGAAACTGAAAGAAACCTGTTGTATATATATAAGTATATATATGTATATGCTTGTGTGCCTGTGTTTGTCCCCCTAGCATTGCTTGACAACCGATGCTGGTGTGTTTACGTCCCCGTAACTTAGCCGTTCGGCAAAAAGACCAATAGAATAAGTACTAAGCTTACAAAGAATAAGTTCTGGGGTCAACTTGTTTGACTAACGGCAGTGCTCCAGCATGGCCGCAGTCGAATGACTAAAGCAAGTAAAAGAATAAAAGAATACAACATACACACATACATATAAACTTTCCATCTACCAAATCCACACAAAAGGCCTGGAGCTATAGCAGAATATAATTTCCAAGGTGCCACACAGTGGGACTGAACCGAAGACCACATGGTTAGAAAAAAACCTTCTTAAGCATGCAACTATGTGTGTGTGTGTGTGTGTGTGTGTGTGTGTTTACCCTTGTCTCTTTTTTCATATGATGATTTCAAATGAGCATCCTTGCCACAGAAGTGATGTTGTTCGTTTCCGTTCTTCAATGGTAAATTATTACCTTGTTTGGAAACAAGTGAAAGAGAAAAGAGTGACAAGGAGGAGATCAGGCCAAAGGAAATCTGCCTCAATAAATTCCATCTGATTTATGTAAGCATGGGAAAGTGGACATTAATCGATGGTAGTAAAGATGAAGGTGATGATAATGATGATAATGACGAAGAGGCAATGAAAAATAAAGCAAAGTTTGGTGAGATAGGTTTGTATTTAGAATATAAAGGGACAAAACTAAAGACTGCAAAACATTTAGCCAAACATTTTATCATTCTGCTCCACTGCTAATCCAATGCTATTCTGCTGCCCTCATTATTGTATAATTACCAGTGATGCACAAGCATCCCACCACACACACACGTGTGGTTTTGTACACATATTAAAAAACAATATTATCTTGTGATATCATATATAAAATTATGTAAGGATAAGTTGGTTAAGACCAAAAATTGGAAAAACATCATAAGATATTTTATTTGAAGTTAATTATATTTCTTAGATAACCTAAATAGTTTTTGATGGGATCTGATAGCATAATGTAAAAGTGTTTGACATAGTTGGAATAAGTTTAGAGACGAGAAGTTATTTTTTCTGTGCAAAGTAGAAACTGTATGTGGTGCGTGTAAAAAAACTGATGCTGTACAACAGCAAAACACGGTAAATGAATAGAGAGGGGCTAAAGCAACAGTAATTCTAGAGGAATTATTTGAATATAATCTTTAAGATATCATCATCATTTAATGCTTGCTTTCAGCGTTTGTAGGGGTCAGATGGAATTTGTTGTGGCAGATTTTCTATAGGTGGATGCCTTTCCTGTCATCAATCCTCAACTGTCTCTAAATTAGGTAATATTTCCTCATGGCCAGACAGGTTTTCAGTGGAAGACTAGAAATGAATAATGTTGCATGTATGATGGTGATGTTCATTTACAACCATCATGTGACGTCAAGAGAAGGGCACACTTAATCACACACACACACACACACACACACACACACACACACACACACACACACACACACACACACACACATGTAACAAGCTTCTTTCAGTTTCCATTCACTAAATCCACTCACCAAGAATTTTGTCAGCCTGATGCTATAACAGAAGACACTGGTCCAGGGTGTTTCACAGTAGGACAGAACCTGAGAAGCAAGCTTTTTGACCACACAGCCATGTCTGCATACACACACACACACACACGTGTGTATGTATACAAATTCTATTATTATTATTATTATCAAAATTTGGCCAGTTCTTATCATCAGTCAACTCTGATCATTTTCCTATTTTCTACATAGTCATCTAAATTTTAAGTGTTTTGCACTACTAACTATTATAGCCCAAACAATATTGAGAAGAAGTTATGCTGCTTTGTACCTATATGTTTGAACATATTTCTTTACAAATGCAGACAGTATTTGAATATATTCTGCACTACAAACCATCTGAACAAGCAATATCTGAACAAAGTGATGTAGTTATGTGCCTATAAACATATTTTGCACTACAAACTACTGTAGCCCCTGGTATCTGAATGAAATTATGCAGTTATATATTTATGTGGATAGTATTTGAATATATTTTGCCTAACTAACTCTTTTAGCCACCAATATATTGGAAGCAATTTTGTTGCTATGCGTATGAACATATTTCCAGTGCATATTGTTTGTTCGTACAATTGATTTTGTTTTACTGGTCCATCATATGATGTATTGAATAGAAATGGATTATTTAATTAATAACTTGCCAGAAATGTAAGTTTTGTAAAACAGGAAAAAAATATAGAAATTTTTATATTTTGATAAAAAAAAATTGGACCTCCCAGCTTCAGTAGCACTGAAGACAACCAGAGTCACTACTCAAGCAAACAATTAAGCAAATAAATGAGAGTAGAATAGTGGCACCTAAATTTTTAGTGGTTGGCTATGAGAAGGGACATCATTGGTTAGAACTACAAGATTTCTAGTTGAACAGCCTGCTCTTAAAATTGACATATAAGGGGTTGAGTATTTCATTTACATGTGTGCCCTTAATGTTCTTGTGTTGACTCAACATGATATAGAATGTGACAGTGCTGGCCCTTTGGATCACATGCACAACTCATTTTTGCCAGCTGAGTAGACTGGAGTGATGTGAAAGAACGTGTCATGCTCAAATACACAATGTGCCACGAGGAAGTGAACTCACAACCTTATAATTGTGAGCTGAATATCCTAAGCCATGCACCATCATGGAATTTTACCTCTGTGTGGTTAAAAAGATCGCTTTGCAACTATATGGTCTCAGGTTCATTCCCATGGCATCATGGGCAAGAATCTTCTAATATAGGCCTGGCTAGACCAATGCTTTGTGAATGAATATGGTTGATGGAAACTGTGCAGAAGGCTGTCATGTGTGTGTGTGTCTTTGTGTTTTCCCCCTCTACTGCTTGACAACTGATTCTACCACATTCACTCACAAAACATTGGTCTGGCCAGAGCTACATTAGAAGACACTTGCCAAAAGAGACCGACAGAATACGTGCCAGACTTAAAAAATAACCACTGCAGAAGGGGTCAATTTGTTCCACTAAACTGTTGAAAGTGATGCCCCAGCATGGCCACAATCCAATGAATGAAGCAAGAGAAAAAAAAAAGAAAGAAAAGGAAGAACAGAAATGAATTCAGACAGTTCTTTGCTATCAAAATCATAAACCAAAGTTGTACAAGAAGAATGATTGTGTTAGTATGAACATGTAACATGAGCAGCAGATGCATGCTGGGAGATGAAATACTGGGAGATGACAATATGGATGCAGACCAAAGAAAATTTATGAAGTCATCAGGTTGAATCTAAGAACATTAGCTTTAATGAAACAGATTCAAGGTGCATAAAAAATTACAATTTTATTTTTTAGAATTGTATAATTTATTTCAGCAGGGAAAACCTGGGCACTAAAACGTTTAAACTTAGAATATCTAAGCAGGCATAGATTTGCCTATGTTTGTAGGTGTATAAGTATTTATATATGTATTTGTATATGTATACCTTCCTTTAAATTTCTCCAATAATAATAGACCCAATTTCCAACCAAGAAACAAATTCCTTCTTTGGCAACTCAACAAGAATAGCATGTAGATGGAGTCACATGTCAGATTTTGAAAACTTTTGCTTACTGTTCCTATTATATATGTGTGTGTTAGTACACACACACACACACACACACACACACACACACACACACATGCATACATACATACATACATACATGCATGCTTATATACATACATCTGTTTCTATATATGGGTGGTAGACTTAATTTTGTCATCCAATTTAAAATCACTATCTGGTATCTTCAGTGCCTTTAGCATTGTTGCAGACATTCAGGCCAGACCTCTGGTTTGAGGGTATTTTCTTTCTTCTCACCAACCTCAGAGGTTGTCCTTCCTGACTAACAGATACAAAAAATAAAATGGCATGTGTGTATATGTAATTTCACTACAAGAAGTTTCCTTCATGATAAAATACACACACACACACACACACACACACACACACACACACACGAATATTTTTGTTCATTTTATTTTAGAGGTTTGAATTCTCAACAAATTTTAACAGGTCCATGCATAGATTGGACATCTTTGGAGTTTGTAAATCATTTGTGCTTTCTAGGTTTTTGAGAACTCCATCTTTTCAAGAGTTGTGTCAACATCCTCAATTGCATGACCATTTGTTTCAATGACACCAGAAAGGAATACAAATTCATAGTCCAAGCGTACATGCATGCCTGCCTGCAAGCATACTTACATATATTTCATATCTTTGATTTAATTATATATATATATATATTTACACAAATTCATATATACATATAAATTGAGCATTTTATATATATATATATATATATATATATATATATATATATTATATATATATATATATATATATATATATATATATATACATAATTATATATATACACACACATACACATACATACGTACATACATACATTCATACATCCATACATACATATATATATATTTATTTGTATATAGGTAGTAGATTTATTTCAAGATACAGTGTAATTTGAGTGAGATTTAGCTGCTACTTCTAGCAGGTCTGGCTGCAGAACAGAGGATTCCCATCCATCATGGCTCCAGTGCTTTGTCATTAGTTTATTGTGTTGCTGATGTGTAGTAAATTCACAACAAAGCATACCAAATAATGGAACTTGAAACCCAGTCAGAGCAATAACTTCATGTAACCAGCTACAGTGAGATGCCATGCTCAGGATTTAACCACATGCTGTCTGCTAGAATGAAAATAATATTTAATAACATTTGATATCAATATAGAATTACCTCTTCTTTATTAGTTTGCTTGGGAAATGTTTATTTATCAAATTTCTTGAAATTTTAATGAGAACATTTGGTAAAACCATTTCATTTCCAGCATTTAGCATCCATATTTGGTGGTGGAATATCAAATGTGAAATAACTAGAAGTCGGTGAAATTTTGGTGCAACGTGTTTTATAGTATTTTTTCTTTTTATTTTATTTTATATAACAAAAAACTTATCTAATGTTTCCTTGAACTAGTTAACCATTTTATGGCCATTATCAAAACTGTAGAATGATTAATATGTAATGATTTCTTATATTGGAACAAAGATACATATTTTAATATATTCCTTCTATGTTTTTCCCCCATCAGATAACCGAGTGATGAAAGGCAACATTGATCAAGCAGGAGACAAACTTACAATGAGAAGAAATAAACCTAAAATCTTGTAAAGGGTTCTACCACTTTTACGAAACACCATCATTAGTAACTATTCAATGACTGGCATCTGTGCTAGTAGAGCACTAAGAGCACCATCTGAGTGTAATTGTTGCCAGAGTGGCTAACTGATGTTCATGCCAGTGGCACATACAAAGCGCCATAGAGTGTGATCATTACCAGTGTCACCTTACTGGCACTTGTGCCGGTGTGCAGGTGACATGTAAAAAAAAAACACAATTTTTCCGTGATCGTTGGCATTACCGCATGACTGGCCCTTGTGCCGGTGGCATGTAAAAGCACCTACTACACTCTAATGAGTGGTTGGCATTAGGAAGGGCATCCAGCTGTAGAAACTCTGCCAGGTCAAGATTGGAGCCTGGTGCAGCCATCTGGTTCGCCAGTCCTCAGTCAAATCATCCAACCCATGCTAGCATGGAAAGCGGACGTTAAACGATGATGATGATGAATAAAGGCTTGAATATATGTATGCCTATATACAACTATCATCGTTGTCATCATCATTGTTATCATCATCATCATCATTATTTTTAATGTTCACTTTACCATGCTTCTATGGGCTGGATGGAATTTGTTGAGGCAGACTTTCTCCAGCAAGATGTCATTATCTTTTATTTGTTTCCCAGCAAGTTAATGTTTCCCAATGGCTAAACAAGTGTCCATGGTAAACTGGAAACAAATGGTACCACTTATATGACTTTGACACACATTAACAAGTATTGTGTGCTGTCAAGGCAAGGAGACATAAACACACACACACACACACACACACATATGCAACAGGCTTCTTTCAGTTTCTATCTACCAAATCTACTCACAAGTCTTTGCCTGGCTTCAGTAAAAGAAACTTGTCTAGGGTGCCATGTTGTGGAACTGAACCCCAAAATGCATGGTTTAAAAGCAAACTTCTTAGCCACACAGTAATGCCTGTGCCTATATATATATATGTGTGTGTGTGTGTGTGTGTGTATGTGTGTGTGTGAGTGTGTGTTATACTGGGCATTTAGGTGAGGTTATGATACGTGCAGATAGCATTTTTTCCGATGGCTGGATAACTGAAGAGATGGTGGCATGGATTTCTACCCTGACATCCAAAACTCGGAGTTTTATCATGGCTACCAAATAATCGTCACATATTACATTTATATATATATATATATATATATATATATATATATATATATATATATATATATACACATATACATCAATTGTCATCATCATTTAACGTTCATTGTCCATGCTGGAATGGGTTGGACAGTTTGAGTGGGCTGGCATGTTGGAAGGCTGCACCAGGCTCCAGTCTGATTTGGCATAGTTTTCTATAGCTGGATGCCCTTCCTAATGCCAACCACTCCGAGAGTGTAATGGGTACTTTTACATACCACCAGCACAGGTACCATTTGCATGACACCAGGGTGTGTTTACATGCCAATTTTAATGATATAGTCTGTTATTGATAATACATTGTAACAATCAGTTCCACATGCAAGGACTCTAGATAATCACCGTTATAAAAAACGCCACTTGCATGAATGTCGGTAACATGTCTGTAACAGTCCTGTCTGATAAATTTTGATAGACCTAGCTAATTGATTGGTTGACTGACCAAATGATTAATCAAACAAATGATGAGTTAATTGGTTAGTAGTAGTAGAGGTAATAATAAAAGAAATGAAATAGAACCAGTGCATGTATGTTTATTATTGGCACAATGACCCTCCCAACATACAGCAAAATTTGTTTCCCAGCACAAGTTCATATCAAGAATCTTGCAAACTAAAGTACAAAAAACAAAATATTTTAGAATGTAATGAAAAATTAGAGATAAAACACTAACGAGCAATAAAAAAAAATACTTAAGATAAATAAATAATTTTCTATAAAATGTTTTCATTGCCCAAATTTGCTTCAGTATAAATAAATATGTTATTTATGTTTAACTCTAGGTGTTGGCCATTTTAATGTTGTTGGTAGCGCACCAGTGTTGTTAGTATAAACCCAAACTGAAACCAATCGCAAACCTTAACCCAAAAACCCAACCAAATTCTAAAAGCGCTTGGGGTTGGCTCTCCCTGACATTTTACTGAAGTGGATTGTCGGGTGAGGAGAAAGTGAAGAGTGAATCAGTAGTAGTGGTGGTGGTGATGGTGATGGTGTGGTGGTGGTGGTGGTGGTAGCAGTGGTGGCAATGGAGGTAGTAGAGGCAGCAGTAGTGGTGGTGGTGGTGATGTGGTGTGGTAGTGCTGGTGGTGCTGGTGGTGTTAGTGGTAGTGGTAATGGTGATGGCGACAGTGATAGTGTAGGTAGTAGTGGTAACAGCAGTAGTAGCGGTAGCAGCAGCAGCACTAGTAGTATAGTAGTAGTAGTAGTATAGTAGTAGTAGTAGTAGTAGTAGTAGTAGTAGTAGTAGTATAGTAGTAGTAGTAGCTGTTGTTGTTGTTGGCAGTGGTGATAGCGGAGGGGGGTGATGATGATAGTGGTGATGGTGATGATAGCTGCCGTAGTTGTTGTGGTAGTGATGGTTGTGGTGGTGGTGGTGGTGGTGTCAGTAGAAACCCAAATAGCAGAGTACTTGGCACTGATGGTACTGCAGAACATAATTGAGGAATGATTTAGTCTGGAGCAGAAAAACTGTACATATCAGCCATGACTGATCTTGGTAGTCGTGGTGATGGTGATGGGGGGGGGGGTGATGGTGATGGGGGGTCGTGGTTAGAGCAGTGATGGTGATATTGAACTTCGTTGGTGGCAGGGATGGTTTTGGTAGAAACGTCTGGTCTTGTTGGTGGTCTTGGAAGTGGTGGTGGTGGCGATGGTGGTGGTGGTGGTGGATTTGGTAGTGTTGTTGTTGTTATTGGTGGCGGTGGTGATTATAGCACTGATGAGAATATTGAGAGCTTTGCGTGGTTGATGGGGGGGGGTGGAGTAAGCTTGGTGGTAGTGAGGGCTTTAGTAAGAGGTGGTAGTGGAGCTATTTGGTCTTGTTGTTGTTGTTGTTGTTATTGTTGCTGGTGGTGGTGGTGGTGGTGGGGACAGTAGTGATGGTCCTTATAAAGATGATAGTTAAGATGTTTGAGCTTGTTGCTGTTGTTGTTGGTGGTGATGGTGATGGTGCAGTGGTGGTAGTGATGGTGGTGGTGGTGGAGGTGATGGTCTTGGGAAAGGTGGTAGTGGTAGTGGTGGTGGTCTTGGCAGGTATAGCAGTAGTGGGATATTAAGCTTGATGATAATGTTAGACTTAATAAAGTTGTTGTTGTTGTTGTTATTTGTGGTGGTGCTACTGTTTGTGGTGGTAGTGGTGGTAGTGGTGGTGATGGTGGTGGTGGTGGTAGTCTTAGTAGTCATAGTAACGGTAGCAATACTGATCTGGATGGTAATGTTGGTCTTAGTAAAGGTGGTAGTGGAGATGGTGGTGGTGGTGATGGTAGTGGCAGTACCAATAATGATAGTGTTAGGTCTTGGTCACGAAGGTGGTGGGGGAGGAGATGTTGATTTTTGGGTGGTGGGAGGTAGTGAAACTGGTTGAAGAATATGGTGGTGGGGGTCATGGTGGAATGGATGTTAGTGCAGTGTTCGTGGTAGTAGTGGTGTTGATGTTCGCAGAGATGGTAGTGGTGGTGGTGGTGGTAGTGGTAGTGGTGGTGGTAGTAGTAATTGTGGTGATGGCGAGGATGAAGATGGTGGTGGTGAGATGATAGAGGCTAATAAAAACAAACACAAGAGACATACTTGGCACAGATAGGAAGTAAATGTGCATTTAAGTATATCAGGTTTGTAAGATAAGACGTGTGGGCTATATACTATTAAGGTAGAAATATATACACAATCACACTCACATACACACACACACACATGCATATATACACATACACATGCATGTGCATGCATAAAAACACACACACACCACACACACACACACACACACACACACACACACACACACACAGGTTTGCTCATGTATGCAAACGTAAACATACTCATGTATGCATGCTGAAGCAAATATGCAAATTGATGGGTAATTTGCACTTGTAAATATGAAATGCATGTTTTACAAAACATATATATATATATTTATATATCATCCTCCTCCTCCTCCTCCTCCTCCTCATCATCATCATCATCATCATCATCATCACCGTCATCGTCATTTAACATCCGTTGTCCATGCTGGCATGGGTTGGACGGTTTGACCAGGGCTGTTAAACTGAGGGGCTGCACCAGACTCCAGTCTGATTTGGCATGGTTTCTATGGTTGGATGCCCTTCCTAACACCAACCACTTTACAGAGTGTAATGGGAGCTTTTACGTGCCACTGGCATGGGTGCTAGTTGTGTGACACCAGGATCTGCCATGACTAATATATATATATATGTGCGTGCGTGTGTGTGTGTGTGTGTGTGTGTGTGTGTAGTTGTATTTTAAAAATTTAATCATTTAGCAAAGAAACTTACAAGAATTTTCTTAAGTTACTTGTGTACATACACATGCACACATGTGTGCATGCACATACACACAAGAGCATGCACACATACATACATACATGAGCACATGCACACACACACATCATGATCATCATTATTTTAGTGCCTACTTTTCCCTGCTTCCATAGGTCAAACAAAATTTGGCTGAGGCAGATTTGTTTTGGACAACCCAATGCTCATCCTGTCACCAACCCTCACTTGATACTAAAAATAATATTTCTTCAAGTATTTTGAATATTGAATAGCTTGCACATGCTGTTGGGAAGTATTTTAACCAAAACGATACCATTTGCATGAATGGTGACTCTTGTTTCTAATCATGCATAAATGTTTTCTATCATAGCTCAAAGCTAACCAATGTCTTGTGGGCAAAATTGGTCAATGGAAGTCTATTATATGTGTGTGTGTGTGTGTGTGTGTGTGTCTATGTGCATGAGTCGTCTAAGAGACCATAAGTCAGAGAAAAGATGCACTTGTATATCTATCAGTAGAGTGGGTATATTATCCAAAATGTATAATATTATATATCCATCATGACTTATTTTACCAATTGGTTTCATGTAAAGAATATAATGAAGTGTTAGGTAACAATCTGATTATATGACTTTATGCTCATCAGAGTTAGCTGATATGGAAGGGAATATGGTGACTGTAGTCGCCAAATTCCCTTCCATATTGGCTAACTCTGATGTGCATAAAGTTATATAATCCAATTGTTACCTAACACTTCATTATATTCCTTATGCGAAACCAGTTGGTAAGATCAGCTGTGACAGATATTTAATACTATACTTTTCAGATAATATATATACATACATATATATAGGGAGAATTCACAAAAAAACAAAAGACGAAGACAGGTGGTGTAGACAACAAACAGATGTATTAGTATAACGCTTGGGAAGTGAAAAAGTCTTTAACATTTCGAGCCTATGCTCTTCCACAGAAACGAAGACAGAAAAAAAACAAGGAGAGAAAATAAAGAATGTGTAGTGGCTACCAGTCTATATTTAGTTAAAGATAGTTATACCCAATTTCATGTCCATAAAGTATTTAGCTTTACAACGTCTCGTCAGACCCTAATGGACAGCGACCTGTAGTCTCTCTTGAAAGTAAAAAGAGAAAAGACCTCATTGCAAGTTGATGAACACACAGACAAAGGAGAAGGGTTAAGACTGGCCATGACTATCTTTATCTAAATACTCTATTCTTCTATAACTTAGACTGTGCTTCTCTTTCAAATTTATGATTTACTGACGATATATGTATATATGTATATATATATATATATATATATATATATATATATATATATAGTTAATCCAAACATGAAAACACAAAGAGAAAACACAACAACGCGAGGACGTGGAACAAGTATAGTATTATTGGACGCTCAGGAAAGGAGGAAAGAAGGAGAGTTTAATGTTTCGAGCGGAGCTCTTTGTCAGAAACATAGGAAAAGGAAAGATCCATAGAAGGGAAGATGGAGGAACAAAACATCACCAACGGTACACACGCAGTCACATTTTGAATATATATATATACACACACACATGCACAAACATATGTTTGTGTGTGCATGTGTGTCTCAGTGTGTGCACGTGTGTATGCATGAGTTTGTGTGTATGTACATGTGTGCATCTGTGTCTTCCTGGTTGTGTTTTGACATTGTTTACATCTGCCACATAGATACGTCCAGCTGTTTAGGCAGTTCATTATTTACAAGAGCAAGGAAATAAGTACCTTACTTGGTGACAAGTATATGTTGGTGACAAGAAGGGTATCCAGCTCTATAAAAACAGTCTCAGTGAAGTCATGTTTAGACCATGCTAGCATGGAAAAGATAGAAATTAAAATTATATATTTATATATAAGAAAATAGGATGAGAAAAGAATAAAAAAAAATATGTCACGAACTTCATTGGCTTGCAGCTGTTTTTGTTATGTGATGCAAGGTAATGGTTTTCCTAAATAAAATTGCACTTCATGTTTGAAGCTTTGATCAAGCTACTGGGTGATACACAAGCATTCACCAATTAGTGCATTGCATCATATAGCAGAAACGACTGTAAGTTCATGAAAAAACTTTTTATTCCTTTGTCATTCTAATTTCTTGGATTTAGTCATTCAACCATTCATTGACACCTGCATGCCATCAGAAAATGACCATATTTGGTTTCAAGATGAAAGGTGTTCTTCCATCAGGATTATGCTTGGCCACATATAGTGGGAATGACATTCCAAAGGCTGGAGTAGTGTTAATGGGAAACGATGTCCCACCCACTTTGTTTGCTGGACATTGCCCCATCTGATTATCATTTATTCCGCAGTCTTCAAAATCATTTGGATGGAAAAAATATGAATTCTGTAGGTGAGGTCAGAACAGAACTGGAGGAGTATTTTTTGTCATGGACAAGTGAAATTTGAAAGAGGGGCCTTGCAAGTCTACCAGATTTAATGGAAGAGCATTCTAGAAAATGAAGGAGAGCATATTTTAGATTAAAAAAGAACTTTGTTTATCTTAAATTTGAAAAATAAAAGAACTATAAAAACCCACATTATTTATGGGATGATCCAATATAATGTAACCATGCTGGTACCACATAAATGCATCCGTACCAAAAACGTGTACAAGGTACCCAGCACATTCTATAAGGTGGCTGGTGTTAGGAAGGGCATCCAGCCATAGAAACCATGCCAAAACAGACAATTGGGGCCTGGACAGCTCTGCAGTGGGCCAGCTCCTTTCAAACTGTCCAGCCTGTGCCAGCATGGAAAATAGATGTTAAACAATGATGATGATATATATATATGCATATATTTCTGTATGTATGTATGTATCTATGTATGTATGTATGCATGTATGTATGTACTGTATGTATAGATTAATATTTAAAGATACACGGTAGTCTAAGAAAAACCAGAAATCTTGATAAAACCTGATCTATGAGACAAAGTATGGCATGCAAACTTCATTGCAGCATTCTTAAACTGTGGATCTTAACTGAAGCTAATCTTTGGATCTGATGGATTCTTTTTCACTGTATCTTATCAACCAATCTCTTCCAAGATTTTATTCCAACAACTTTGACATGTTCCAGTGATGTGTCATCTCCTCTAGATCTCTTCTCTTCCTAAATAAATTTCCATTAACTCAATTTTCATGTATTCTTAAGCAAATGTCACATAGAGTCATTTTTATTAAATATTCCAATCAAAATAAGAGTGTATTAGAGAGCATTTACGTGCTTGTTGGGCCTGCTAGTAATAGTAGCCAAATCAACCTCAGATCACAACTTAAACATGTTAAAAAAATTAAAACAAGACACACTATATGATGTTGTTCTACGTTCACTATGTCTAAAAACAAATTACAGGATCATTGTGGCTGGAACACCTCTAACTATTAGTATAGTTGATCATAGGAGGCACGTTGTTTAGTGGTTAGAGTGTTGGACTCTTGTTTGTAAGGTTGTGGTTTCAATTCCTGGACCAGGTTGTGCATTGAGTTCTTGAGCAAAACACTTCATTTCACATTGCTCCCAGTCCACTCAACTGTAGAAATGAGTTAAGCCTGGGGAGGGATGGGCTCTGCTAGGCTTTCTCACTCTAGATACGCTGCATGGTGGCAATGCCGCAATAACCCCCAAGGGACTTGTCAATTGTCAATACTTGATCAAAACTGACCTGTGGATAAGCAACAACAATAACAATCAGCCGTTCCTAATGTGGGATTCATGGAACCCTTTAGCATATAAAATGATCATCAGGCCCAAATATCCTTTTTTTTATGCTGGCCTCTCACACCTACCCTACAATGTTGTTTTAAATATTTATGCATCATTGATATCTTGAAGCTACAAGATAATGCGTGATTAATTAAAAACTGTGTGAAGGAAATAAATATACACTTATATATGTATTATACATACTCATCTATCTATCTGTCTGTCTATGTCCTTCAATCTATTTAGGTCTGTCTGTCTATCTATCTACCTATCTATCAATCTGTCTATCAACACACACACACATACACAACACACACACACACACACACACACAACACACACACACACACACACACAGAGTAAATACATTTGTCAGAGTAATCCAAATGCTAACAGGTTAAAGAATCTGCTGAGAGATTCTAATGATTCTGTGATCTACTGAGAAGTTCAATTCCATGTTCATGCTATTCTTCTGCTCTACACATGTTAACTTCTAACTATTCAATACACTACATTAACCATGTTGATTTCACCTCACAGGTGAGATCACAGGGGACCTAAGAAGGTCAGGTGAGTAACCCTTTGCCTTAGAGTCATTGAATTAGGAATAAAAGACAAGAACAAAAAAAAACAAAATAAAATTCTGCATTTCATTCCATACTGAATGTATCTTCTATGATTTCTACCTTTTACTTGTTTCAGTCATTAGACTGCGGCCATGCTGGAGCACTGCCTTTAAGAATTTTTAGTCAAATGAATCGATCCCAATGCTTATTTTTTTTTAAAGCACGGTGCTTATTCTACCAGTCTCTTTTGTTGAACCACTAAGTTTGGGGATGTAAACACACCAATACCAGTTGTCAAGTGATGGGGAACAAACACATACACACCAGGCGTTAAATGATGATGATAACAATGATGACAACTATGATGACAATGATGATGATATACACATACATACATATGCATATGACAGCTTTCTTTCAGTTTCTGTCAACCAAATTCACCCACAAGTCTTTGGTTAGCCCAAGGCTATCAAAGAAGACATTTGCCCAAGATGCTACTCAGTGAAAGTGAACTTGGAACCATGTGGCTGGGAAGCAAACCTACCACAGAGCCACACATGTGCCTAAATATATTTAGTTGTATAAGATATCTTTGTTTCAGACAATTATCCAAGGTATTTCAAAATTCACAAGAATTTCAAAGAAAAAAGAGAAAAGGTTAAGAACCCTAATTCTTTCACTTATTTTTTAAAGTTTAAGTCACAATTTTTGAACAGTTATATCATTGGTTACAGGTGTCTAGCAGACCAAGCGTTTGTTCACCACATCATACATTTCTGACAATAAGAGTGGGCAAGGGAGTGTTTGCAACATGATTCTGAGCAAATATCACAATGGACATTTTTATGTGGAACTTAGCAGATGAATGCTCTGCAGAAAGCCATCATCTATCTATCTGTCTGTCTGTCTGTCTGTTTGTCTGTCTGTCTGTCTGTCTTTCTTTCTATCTATCTATCTATCTATCTATCTATCTATCTATCTATCTATCTATCTATCTATCTATCTATCTATCTATCTATCTATCTATCTATATATATATATATATATATATACATATATTGATATCTATGCAATTTGCTAGCTTATATAGTCTCAAATATTCATCCCTCTATAGCACTTACAGTTACTCATACACATCTATACACGCAGACTAAACACAAACCTTCAGATACACTCACATACAAGCGTATACCACGTACATCTCCACCCACATCAGAAACAAAGAAAATTACACATCCAAGTACATATGTACTGATTCTTGTATATATTCACACACACACACACGTATACACAAATGCAAGCTCAAAGATACAGGAATACACAGATATGCCTATAGAAACATGCACACACATACACGTGCATGCACACATATGCACTGAAATACATCCAAATACGCACATATAAACATACATGCTAAAATAACACACGCAGCTAACCACACCCAAACATATATACATACCTCCACATTCCTAAACATATATACTCACAGCCACATACATATACACACATCCTTAAACATGCCCACCCCCAAAGGGCACATACATAAACACAGACACATTCACTGTCTGTCTGTTTGTCTCTCTGTCTCCGACTTTCTTTCTCTCTCTTATACACACACATGCACACATGCAAACATACTCCATACTTGTAAATGCACACGTGCTAATATACACGCATGTGTGTGTGTATGTATGTATGTGTGTGTGTGTGTATATGTATGTATGTATGTATGTATGTATGTATGTACCTATGTATGTATCCAAATATGTATACTCCCTCGCACACAAAGACACTAAAAGAAAAGTACACAGACACCCCACTCCCTGCATGAATGCACACACACACACATACACGCATGCACATACACAAAGCAAATGCAAATATACATTGACATCAATACATACATGCATACACATGCTTTAAACAAACACACAGATACGCATACATATAGAAACATAAACATACACACTTAAATAAACATATGCATACACACATGCATAAACAGATGTGTAGTTAAAACAAACACACGGCTACACACTCAACGATTGTAGCTACATACAGTCTCACAAGTATACCAAAACAAACATTGACCGATTCAGAGACACACAGACATATCTAACAGTACATCCCATTATTTCATCAAGATCAATGCTCTCATTCAGTTTTATTGGTCCACCGAGCAGGACAAGCAGGTTACCATGCCAACGCCCAAATTACACATTGACCTTTCACCTCTCAGTTTCCTTTACATCTTAAAGTGTTGTTTTGTGTTGGCTGTCAAAGTACCCAGAACTGCAGTGGGTCGAGGGTAGATAGGTTGGTGTTGTACTGATTATCTAACTCCTGGGTATGAATGGGGTAGATGTATTGGACATCGTGATTGGAAAAAAAAAAGATGTCTGCTGTCTGTGTGTGTGGGAGTAGAAATATCCAAACACACACAACTGGAACACACACACACACACACACACACTCAAACATATATACACATACATATGCATTTACATATACATATATATATATATCATTATTTATACATACATATATACATTCATACATATATATATAGATATATATAATGATATATATATATATTGATATATATGTATATGTATGTGTGTGTGTATATATATACATACATGAATGTGTGTGTATATACATACATATATGTATATGTTTCTCTCTCACTTTCTCACTCTCTCTCTTCTCTCTCACTCTCTCTCTCTCTCTCTCTCTATATATATATATATATGCATGTGTGTGTGTGTGTATGAGTTCTTTTTGTTGGTTTCAGTCATTGGATGGCAGCCAACACTGGGTCATTACCTTCAAGGTTTTTTTTTTTGCTGTTCGCACTGAACCCAACACTTGTCTCGATTTTGTATTTATTTTATTGATTTCTAACTACAACTATCCAGTGGCTATCATTTTGACACAAACCCTGGTTTTTTCTAGATGGGTGTAGTATGTCAAATTCATAAGTACATATATACACACATGCACATCTATATATTTGTGTGTGTGTGTGTTTAAGTGAGTGTTATGATTTCACTTAAGCATAGTGATATTTATGACCAGTTGTTAGAATTCAATATATTTATGCTTTAGAGTAAAGTGTTAAATGAGTACAGAGTGAAAAATTCATTAATGAATGACAAGAGAACAGCAGTTGGTCAAATTAAGGCAATAGTAAAGAGTAAATGGTCCAGCAATCACAAAGTGTCTCTTTCATAGCTATTTTAATGGCTTTGAAGAAGCATTCAGCTCTCAGTGCACTGCTTCCTATAGCAGAAACATCCATAAGCTAATGAAGTTGATTTTGTAACTTCTGTTCTCTTGTCATTCATTAATATATGTATGCTACAATAACAACAGGCATATAATTCTTTTAGTCTCTAGCTCTGATGAAAAATTTACTAAAAAATTATAATGGAGTATCCTGTATGTTGAAAACCTATATGGTCTTATGCATCCAAGGGAGGCAGTGTATTTTAAATTGATGTATTGCTTGCATTGATAGATTAAATGGAGCTGCCTGAAACGGCCGTAATGCACTAATACATTGACATCCTTGTTATTCATCTTACTTCAATTGACTTGGTACCTCAATTTAAGTACCTAATTCAACTAAATCTGAATTATTTCTCATATATATATATATATATATATATATCATCATCATCATCGTTTAACGTCCGTTTTCCATGCTAGCATGGGTTGAATGATGGTGCCCTACCAGTGAGGTGAGCAAGCCAACAATGCCCCTAATCAAAAAGCCACTTTGTCACAGGGTTACCCGTTCATAGCTGAGTGAACTGGAGCAATGGGAAACGAAGTGTTTTGCTCAATAACAAAATGCACAACCAATCTGGGAATTGAAACCGTGATCTCAAGTTTGTGAGTGCAATATGCCTAACCACAGCGCCACATGCTTTCACACACACGCCCGCACACACACACACACACACACACGCACGCACACACATAGGTGTAGCTGTGTGGTAAGGCGGCGACCTGGCAGAAATGTTAGCACACTGGTCGAAATGCTTAGCAGTATTTCATTTGTTGTTACGTTCTGAGTTCAAATTCCGCCGAGGTCGACTTTGCCTTTCATCCTTTCGGGGTCGATAAATTAAGTACCAGTTACGCACTGGGGTTGATGTAATGGACTTAATCCCTTTGTCTGTCCTTGTTTGTCCCTTCTGTGTTTAGCCCCTTGTGGGTAATAAAGAAATAAGAAGCTTGCTTCCCAACCACATGGTTCCAGGTTCAGTCCCACTGCATGGCACCTTGGGAAAGTGCCTCCTACTATAAGCCTTGGGGTGACCAAAGCCTTGTGAGTGGATCTGGTAGATGGAAATAGAAAGAAGCCCTGTGGTGCTCCAGCATGGTTGCAGTCAGCTGATTGAAACAACTAAAAGAATACACATGCACACACACACACACACACACACACACACACACACATGTATATATTAGGTGTTTGGTCATAAAGGGGACATTCCACGAACAGAAATCATACCAAAAAACAGAATGTAAAAGTGTAAAAGCAGGATAAGGACACAATCTGACCAGAGGAATAATAATTCTAAATAAGAACCAGTTATGATAATGATAATGGCAGTGTTGTATAATAATAATAATAATAATAATAATAATTGTGTACAGTGCTCAGGTGCACTACAACTCATCTAAAGTGTATATATAATCAGGTAGTTTCGGCGGATTCGGAAAGCATGAGGCCCTTAAAAGATGCAGTGTCATGGCAGTCAACAACTGACGCAGGCAGTTTATTCCATGCTTCAGCACTCTGAGCGTGAAAAATGTTTCCGAAAGTCATGGGAGCTGTATTGTTTTCTGACTTTGTAGGCATGTCCACGTGTGTTAGACACATGGAGATCAAAAGGGTTTCAGTTTGTTGGTGGTGAGGTGGTTGATACTTTGTGGGTGTTTACCAAGTCCGTCGCCAAACGCCGGAGCTTCAGTGAATCCATGCCAGGGAAACAAGGCGCTCAAATATGGTAGGTGTCTGATGGAGGGTATGCGTTTGGTTGCACGTCTCTGGACAGATTCCAGGAGGCAATGTTCTGTGCAAGATAGGGGTTCCAAACTGATGATGCGAATTCCAAGTGTGGTCGTACCATAGCTGTATACAGTTTAAATAGATGGCTGGAGAGCGGCTAACAAGACCTGCTGAGTGATGCCAAGACACCCTCGGTTCCTGACAATCTTAGAGATATGCTTTGACCAACGCAAATCACTGATGACAGTGATGCCTAGGTCACGCTCGCAAGAGGATTTCTTGATATCAGTGTTGTGGAGGGAGTAAGTGAACGCATGATAAGAGAGTCTCTGCAAGGTTTCTGTGTCCGTGATTTCTACTCTGAAGGTGTTGGTCGAATCAAGGCAATAGTAAAACAATAGCTGGTCAAACTGACCATGGAAAGTCTCTGTCATTGGTAATGGTAATGATGATGATAATCATGATCATGATGGTGCTGCTGCTGCTAATGATGATGATGATGATGATAATGATGAAGATGATGATAACGGTGGTGGATGTGGTGATGGTGGTGATGATGATGATGGTAAGGAGGATAATAATGATGTGGACAACAACAATGACTATGATAGTGGTGATGGTTACAGTAGTAGCAATAATGATGATGCTGATGATAATGGTGGTGGGGTGGTGGTGATGATGATGATGATGATGGTAATGATGATGATAATGGTAAAGAGGATGATAATGATGTGGACAACAAGGATGAATATGACAGAGGTGATGGTTACAGTAGCAGCAATAATGTTTATGATGATGATGATGATGATGACGACGATGATGATGACAAGGAGGAGGCAAAAGAGACAGAGGGGGAAGACGGTGATATTGATTATAGTGGTGGTGATGATGATGGTTGTGGTGGTTATGGAGATGGTGATGATGATGATGACTGTGAGATCGATGATGCTGGTGGTAATGATGTTGGTAAGTAGTGCTGATGCTGAATAATAATTCTGCAAAAATGTTTTTTTTACAACCACATGATTGAGTTTTGCTCAAGGGGATAAAAATTATTTATTGTTTTTTTGAGAAAGGTACCATTCGTTTGGTAGAGAAAAATCAAAGGAAATTCTAGTGAGAACAGTAGCATCTGCTAGAAATATTGGCTGGCATGTAGTGTGTTAGAGGTTCATTGGTATACAGCTACTATGTTGGTTGTGATGCTTGGGGACTGATAGTCTAGTATAAAGATTGTTTGGCAGCAGCATAGAATGAAATGTGAATAAATAAATGGTTAAACTATCTCTTGGAGGTTTCACTACACACACACCACACACACACACACACACACACACACACACACACACACACACACATGTGTATGTATATGTGTATTATTCATGGATTAACAATGCTACCAATGGTTTCATGCAGAGAGACTTTCCACCATTTTCAAGTGACCCACTTATGGGAAAATTATGGAACTTCTTTCTGACTGGGGAGAAATATTATCTTGCTGGGAAACAAGTGAGTGTTAGCAACAGGAAGAGCATCCAACTGTATAAATTGTACCTCAGCAAATTTCATCTGACCTATGCAAGCAAGGATAAGTAAACATTAAAATGATAATGCTGTTACTGATGATATACATACATGCATGTGTATGAGTGCACGTATGTGCATGTGTGTGTGTGTTTGTACACATACACACATACATATATACATATATACATACATACATACATACATACATAATACATACATATATATATATGTATGTATGTATGTGTACACACACACACACACACACGCACACTCATACATGCACATGCACACATACACATGCATGCATGTATATCATCAGCAACAGCATTATTTATCATTTTAATGTCTACTTATCCATATATATATATATATATATATATATACACACATACATGCATATATACGATTTCCCTCTTCTCTTTTAGGAAGCAAGCCATGAAAGCCCGATCATCTTCAAAGTATTGCAACTGCAACCATTCCATTCTTTTTTACTCTCAGACATAGTGTATCTTGGACTATAATATCCAGTGTGGCTCTCCTCTCACAATACAGTAGTGAGTGATTTGAGGAGACTTCACAGCTACTTCTAACAGGCTAGCATGGTTCAGCACAGGAGACCTAAGATCAAAGACATTCCAACCATGACATATCATTTGTCTATCCATAACTGCATTGTCTATGTTCCATGTGTTCCCTTTTTTAAGAAGGTATGGTTGACATTAAGAAGGGCATCCAGTCATAGAAACCATAGAAATCAGACTGTAACGAAGTGCAGCTCTCCAGCTTACCAGTTCCAAACCCATGTTGCATGAAAAACAGATGTTAAATGATGATAATGATGATGATGATGATAATGATTTAGACGGTGTAGTTTGTAGAGGATATGTCTGCCATTTCTGGCTCCATGTAAAAGCTCCTGTACATGATGGTGGTGTTTGCTTATATGTATTTCCCTATTAAGGTATTCTCCAAGGATCCATCATCTCACTAGCCCACCTTTACTTTTGTATCAATGATAGCTTTAACTTCCATCCATCCAACTTCTCCACCCATTACTCCTGTGAGGGCTGTTGGATTAGAGTCCTCAGGCACTGCTCTATAGGTCCCTATCACAAGCAACTGTCATCACATTCGCCCGTTGGATTCTCAGTTGTGACAAATGGAGACTAAGGACATTGTCCAACCATATTGTTCCTGGTTTAGCTGAACGTCTCCTGCCAGTCATTTCAGCTCAAAGAATCTGTCTTAGGATATTCTTTCCTTTAACATTCTAATCCCATGTCCACAGTATCAGAGTTGAGACCTCTCAATGCAGAAAAGTAGTGACTTGATCAGAAGAGACTCCCTGATCCCTTTTGTCTAGATACCATCATTCACCAGCTTAGGTCCTTTTTCTGTTTATAATTTTTAATGATTTTTTTTTAATGATTTTTATGATGTTTTGTTTATGATATCACGGATTAGATTTAAGACATGTCTTTTGGGTTTGTCCTAGTCCTTGTCTTTGGATACATACTATAAAGATAGAATCACAAATTCATCATTGCTGTATATAATGTGATACATAAATGCATGTGTGTGTTTGTATGTGTATATGCGTGTGTGTGTATGCGTGTGTAAATAGAGAAGAGATATAGAAAAAAACATTAATAAATACAACTAAAAATATGAATAAATGAAATTTAAAGCTTTTTCACAAGATTCTTCATGTAAAATTTGCATCTATCTTGATACATGCTCAGTTGCCATGGCAATAAGCAATAGTTTTTCTTAAATTCATGTTTCTATCTTGATCTAGCTGTTTATTATCTCTCTTATCTTCTGTTCATAAAATTTCCATTCACATACACAAAATAATAGTCATCATCATCATCGTCATCATTGTCGTTATTGTTGTCACCGTCACCACCGTCACCACCATCATTATCATCAGCATCATAAGGGTGGTGAGCTTGCAGAATCATTAGCACACTAGGCTAAATGCTTAGAAGAATTTTGTCTGTCTGTATGTCCTGGATTCAAATTCTGCCAAGGTTGACTTTACCTTTAATCCTTTCAGAGTTGATAAAACAAAAACCAGTTGCACACTGGGGTCAATATAATCGACTCCCCACTCTGCCCTGAAATTTCAGGTCTTGTGCTAATAGTTAAAAAAGATTATTATTATTATTATTATTATTATTATTATTATTATTATTATTGTTGTTATTAGGGAGTGAGCCGACAATATTGTCAGAAAAAAATACATTGTTGCATCTCTTCCAGATGAAAAGATGAAATAAATACCAGTTGAGCAATGGGGGTTGAAGTAATTGATTAAACCCTCCCCTCAAAATTTCAGGCCTTGTACTCAAATTTAGAAACAGTTGTTATTATTATTATTATTATCATTATTATTATTATTATTATTATTATTATCAATATTGTTGTTGTTGTTGTTGCTGTTGCTGCTGCTGCTGCTGCTGTTATTATTATTGTTATTTTCTTATGGCACGTAAAAAGCACCATTCAAGCGTGATTGTTACCAGCGTCACCTTACTGGCACATGAAAAACATTCAAGCGAGGACATTGCCAGTGCCACTGGACAGGCTCCTGTGCAAGTGACATGTAAAGACCACCACTTGAGCGTGGCTGTTGTCAGTACCGCCTAACTGGCACGTGAAAGCATCCACTACACTCTCAGAGTGGTTGGCATTAGGAAGGGCATCCAGCTGTAGAAACTCTGCCAGATCAAGATTGGAGCCTGGTGCAACCATCTGGTTCGCCAGTCCTCAGTCAAATTGTCCAACCCATACCAGCATGGAAAGCAGACGTTAAACAACGATGATGATGATGATGATGATGATGATGAGGAGGAGGAGGAGGAGGAGGAGGATTATTATTGTTGTTGTTGTTGTTGATATTATTATTATTGTCATTATTATTATTATTATTATTATTGACAGTCACAGTAGAATGCCTTGCCCTATTTGGCTACATGTTCTTTCACAGTTTGAATTTGAATCCTGCCAAAGTCGACCTTGCTTTCATTACCCGGGGTGGATAAAACAAGTACCAGCAAAATACTGAGGTCAATTTAACCAACTGTATTTCCGCCCCCCCCATTATCATCATCATTTAATGTCCATTGCCCATGCTGGTATGGGTTTGATGGTTTGACCAGGGCTGGCAAGCTAGAAGGCTGCACCAGACTGCACCAGATTCCAGTCTGATTTTGCATGGTTTCTACAGCTGGATGCCCCTCCTAATGCCAACCACTCTGAGAGTGTAATGAGTGCTTTTATGTGCCACAGGCATGGGTGCCATTTGCGTGACACCAGTATCTGCCATGACTGTGATTTTGCTTGCCTTGATGGGTCTTCTTCTCAAGCATGACATAATGCCAAAGGTCTCGGCCATTGTCTCTGTGAGGTTCAACACTCAAAAGGAGATTTCCACATGCCACTAGCATCAGCCACTTTGCCTCTGTGAAGCCCAACGCTTGAAAGGTGCCAGTTACGTGACATCAGCATCAGCCATGACTATGATTTCACTCGGGTTGATGGGTCTTCTCAACCTTACAAAATTATAATTTTGTACCTAAGTTTGAAATCATCATCATCATCATCGTTGTTATCATCATCATCATCATCACCAATATAGGTGTCATTATTGTTTTCATTGTTATCATCATTCGGTGGCAAGCTGGCAGAGTTGTTCAAGAATTAGAAAAAAAACGGTTTGTGATTCTGGTTCTTTAAATTCCGAGTTAAAATTCTGTTGCAATCAACTTTGCTTTTCATCTTTTCAGGGTCAATAAAATAAAGTTCCTGTCTGAGGTTGACAGAAATGATTAACCTACCTCCCCTCAGAAACTGCTGGCCTTGTGCTTAAATCAGAAACTATTCTGAGATAGTGAGCTGACAGAATTGTCAGAGAGTCAGAATAGATGCTTTGTCATAGTTCTTCTGGTTCCTTATGTTCTGAGTTCAAATCCTGTTGAGGTCAGTTTTGGTCTTTCATGCCTCTGGGGTTGATGAAATAAAGTACTGGTCAAGTACTGGAGTTGATGGTATCATCTCCACAATGGCCTCACAACTCTGAGATAAAAACGAGGGAATGACAGCAATGATAGCAAGGATAGCTAATAGATGGTGATAGGTGCATCATCATCCATATCATCATCGTCGTCATCGTTTTCGTCATCATCATCATCATAGCAATCATCCTGATTGCCACTGTCATCGTCACCACCACCACCACCACCACCACCACCACCACCACCACCACTACGACTGCCTCAACAACTACTGTCACTACCACCCACACCCTATGCTCTGTGTCAGCATCCTCTGTGTCAGTGTTGGGTAGCTGACTTTGCACTGCCTTCATTTGGCACCCGTCCAAAAACATACCCACCAGGAGTGTAAAACTAGGTCAGTGCTGTGCAGTGGGTGGGGTAACCTTTTTTTGTGATTTTTAGCATATTTAATTGGCTTCAGCAGGTTTTTTTGGCATGGCGCCCTCACTCAACAGCTGCCACTTTATAAGGGTAGAAACTCTTATAACAGTTAATAAATTCTACTTTTCAATATCATCATCATCATCATCATCATCGTCGTCATCGTCGTTGTTGTTGTTGTTGTCATCACCAGCATGTCTTCCCCCACTGCCATCATTGTCATCACTGTTATCATTATTAATATCATTGTCAATATCATGATTATACTGATCAAAATAATTGTCATGGTCATACTCACCTATAGTACAATAATGACGCTGTCTTTGACCATCACTCACAAGATCCTCCTCCTCCCCCCCACCATCATCATTATTGTTGTTACTTTATCATCAATGTTGTTCAACATTTATTCATTTTCCAACTGGAACCTGAGCAGGAAGAGTCACCTACACAATAATATCTGATTAATTTTCCTATTCGTTACTGTCTTACCTCACTCCAACTTTGACTGTTCTTCACAGAACCTGATCTGTGCAATTTAATCTCTGTCTCCCCACAATATGGCCCTGTTTTACTGACAGCACAGCACAGAAGATTTTTCATGGAGAAAATACTGCTTGACCAGTTTTATATAAATTACATGTAACACTGTGAAGTATTCTTGGACAACAGGCTGAGGCCATGAACATACTTGGATCTCTGTAATTATCCATGTAACTCTTGCTGTTAAATTCTTGAATGATCCTGAATGAATTGATGATGACCAAAGGCCTTCTGGCCATGACTATCCAATCTTTTGTCAGGTAGTTGGTACTGCTGATCATGATGGAGTGGAGTTGATGATCAATAGCACTAACCCTAATATAGCTAACTTGCTGTCTTAGTTTGTGATGCTTTGTGATCCTGTGGCTTATATGACTTTCTCAACTCATTATTTTCTCGTGGTTCTCCTATTGCGGTTCCCCTATCGTGGTTTATTATTCAAGCACAAGGCCAGCACCTTTGAAGAGATGGGGTCAGTTGATTATATCAACCCTAATACTTGATTGGTATTTTATTTTATTGGCCCCAGAAGGATGAAAGGCAAAACCTCAGCAAGATTTGAACTCAGATTGTAAAGAACCAAAGCAACTACCGCAAGGCGATTTTTCCAATATTCTAATGATCTTGCTGACTTGTTGCCTAAAGTTGTTTCTAATTTAGGAACAAGACCAATAATTTTGAGAGGTAAGTTTTGGATGACCTACCCCAGTACGTGACTGGTAATTTATTTTATTAAGCCTGGAAGGATAAAAGGCCAAGCTGACCTCAGAATGTAAAGGGCTGAAAGAAATTCCAGGAAGCATGTTGTCCAATGCATTAATGATTCTGCTAGTTCAATAATAATGATTAACACTTAATAGATCTGACATAATTTTCCATTATGAAAATGGCAAAAGCCCACTAATTATTGACATACTAATGCCAAATGACTATAATGTTGTGCAGAAGTCACCAGTAAGGCTAAGGAGTTACACTAGCTTAGTGATGGACTTCAAAGCATTGTGGCAATTAAGGAATGAGCCTATTGTTCTATTTGTAAGTGATATAACTAGAGTGTCATGCAATCAAGATAATGACGATGATATGATTATGGTGATGATGAGGCTGATTCATAAATTCAGCCAAGACATAGAAGTGAATATGACATAACTAAAACTGAGAACATTTAATTAGATATACAGACACTGAAATCAGAAAATTAACCAAATTGATCCGTACAAATAATAAGAGGTTAATGAAATTGATATGATTACAATACATAGAAAATTATGAAGATTTCATCTAATTTTAAAAACTGAATCCAAAGCTAGAAATGAGGTAATACACTAGCTAACCAAGTTACAAATTACGGTTTCATCATATTAAGCAAAAAGTTAAGTAAACTGAAGAGCTTAACCCTTTCAATACCCACCCGGCTGAAACCACCCCTGCTTCTGTAGTACATATGTCTTGTTTTCATAAGTTTTGTAGTAAAATCTTCTACAAACCTTAGTCACAATTTATTTTCCTAACACCAGCTTAATGATAACTAAGTTATTTTACTAAATTCTTTCTATATTTAAAATTAATTGGAAAAAAAAAAAACACAGAGTATTTCAAAATAGATTTGATAACAAATGGGTTAATTAGGAAATTACCAACAGCATTCAAGAGTCATCTCTTCAAAGCTGATTTAGTGTGGAAATATTCCTATCCTACAGGATACAGGTTGATACAAATAGAAAAGTACTATAAAATAACAACAGTGGGACTAAAAAAATGCTGAAAATAAGGGCTGCCCTGGCATACACTCTGGCTACACTACTAAGAAACTGTTGTCAATGTTTCATGCACTGAAACTAAAATATGCAGGTTGTGAAGCAGGAAAGTTAAAACAACACCAATAATAATTAGAACACTAGATATGGTAAAAAGTATGAGCAAAACCATGGAAACCATATCAGGGTCCATAGCTTTATACACAAACCAAAAAATAACTCTGCTAGGTACAACCCTTATTTTATACAAGACACTTTCAGCTCAGTTGCACAACCCCAAAGATATGCTCTCTCTTCACAACACTTACCCAATATAATAACCACTGAATAATATCCCTTCTATTAATGGTACAATGCCTGAAATTTCAGTAGGAAGGGGTCTAGTCATTACATCAATCCCCACCCCATTCTTGACTAGTACTATTTCATCAACCCTGGAAGAACAAAATGCAAAGCTAACCTCAGTGGAATTTGAACTCAGAACATAGACACA
>NC_043004.1:105773824-105793824 GCF_006345805.1 Octopus sinensis | reverse complement strand
TGATGATCATGATGATGATTGTCGGAAGTGGGAGACTGGTTGGTACTAATGACTTCAGGGCCCTTGAGATTGATGGGAAGAAGTTTTCCTCACCTGTCTTTAATGCATGCAACAAAACAGTTTCTGATAAAGTCACTTAAGGGCCGAGTTCCAGTCTAAAAGTGGGTGACAAACCAAATCTAACACCAAAAGTTCCAGAAAATAAATAAAGGTATAGATATAAGTGCAGGAGTGGCCGTGTGGTAAGTAGCTTGCTTTGCAACCATGTGGCTTTTGGTTCAGTCTCACTGCGTGATACTTTGGGCAAGTGACTCCTAATATAACCCTAGGCCAATTAATACCTTATAGATAGAAACTGTGCAGGAGTCAGTTGTACGCATATGAATGCATGTGTCTGTTTTTGTGTTTATCCACAACCATCACTTAATGAACAGTGTTGGTTTGTTTATATCCTCCATGTCTAATTGTTTCAGTATAAAAGACCAATAAAAGAAGTATCAGACTTCAGAAAATTAGTCAGAACAGGGGGGGGATTTCATTGACTAAAAACCTTCAAGGCAGTGCTCCAGAATGGCCAAAGCCCAATGAATGAAACAAGTAAAAGACAAAAATAAAGTAAATAAAAGTTTTAAAAAATGGAGGGATTTACTATTTAGTAAAATGATTTTCTGCATCATAATTCATCTGATGTTTGGAATATAATAATAAAATTTTCTTACATAAAGTTACGAGGGAACAGTTTTTTTTTTCTTTTGTAATTTAAATCTGAACGTTTTAAAGTAGAGAGTTTTTCTGTTGTACTGCTAGGGGGCGTTCTCAGGCGGGTTCATATCAAAAGGATTTACATACAGCTGCTCTCTGTGTCCACATTTTATCATCTTTGCATACAAGTAAACACTAGACATCTAATAAATCATGATCGTCCAATTTCTCACCAAGCTACACACAGTCAATGCTTATGTTTTGTGACCATGAAGTCTCACACTTTTCATGCATGCACAAAACAGGGCCATGGACATGCTGCCCCTTTATTGCACTGGTAAATAAAAACTTTGATACAGCCAGCCACCACTGGCATTAATTAAATCGCTTAGGAAACATAAAATACCTTATTAATTATATCTGGTAAAGAACCTGGCCAGTTCATGGAGTTTATTTTAAGGATGCTTCAACTGTAAGATACACCCGTGCATATATATATATAATATAGATAGATAGATAGATAGATAGATAGATAGATAGATGGATGGATGTTTTGATGGATGGATGGGTAGGTAGGTAAATAGATAGATAGATAGATAGATAGAGATAGATAGATAGATAGATAGATAGATAGATAGATAGATAGAGATAAATAGATAGATAGATAGATAGATAGATAGATAAATAGATAGATGTATTTATTATTCTTTAACAAGAATAGTATGGACATTGACTTTAAAGTTTCATATTTCTTTACTGCCCACAAGGGCACTACACACAGAGGGGACAAATGAGAACAGACAAATGGATTAAGTCAATTATATCGACCCCAGTGCGTAACTGATACTTATTTAATTGACCCCGAAAAGGTGAAAGGCAAAGTCGACCTCAGCAGTATTTGAACTCAGAACGTAGCAGCAGACGAAATACTGCTAAGCATTTCACCTGGCGTGCTAACGTTTCTGCCAGCTCGAGGGCCTTAAAAGACTTCAAAGTTTCGGCCAGCTAAACCATCATCAGATCGTAATGTGATCTGATAATGGCTTAGTTGGCCATACTATTCTTGTTAAAGAATAATAAATATGTTCTCTACCAAATGTATTGAGTAATTCTTCAATTTAATGTAAAATTGTTATGATTGGCATAAAAAATCAAACACAAATAAGAACTTGAAGAAAGAGTTTCAACCATCTTTAATGACCAGTTGCAATTGTTTCAGTACCATTCTGTTTTGAACACTATTGCATGCAAAACTTCCACATGGAAAGTTATGTAGGTTTGCAGTTCTAAACATTAGAATGACACTTCACTAGACTCGCATCAAAACGTGCACTATGTATAGAACTCAATACAGGAGTATGTGTAAACATATTTTATTTTTAATTGACAAAATTTACAAAAGTGACTTGAGAGCACCGAGAGTTTTGTGCCTATTATTCACATATTAAACTGAACATGTGTGTGTGTATCACATACACACACACAGACATGCATCTGGCATTCTGTTGCTTATAACGATGGGGGTTCCAATTAATCTGATCAATGGAACAGCTTGCTTATGAGATTAACGTGCAAGTGGCTGAGCACTCCATAGACACATGCCCCTTCACATACTTCCCAGTGAGATTCAGCGTGACACAGAATGTGACAAGGCTGGTCTCTTGAAATACAGCTACCACTTGTTTTTGCCAGCTGAGTGGACAGGAGCAATGTGAAATCAAGTATCTTGGTCAAGGACACAACATGTCGCCAGGAATCGAACTTGTGACCCTATGATCATGAGTCGAATGCCCTAACCACTAAGCCACACTCCTTCACACATACATACCAGGGATGTGATGCCTGGGTAGGCAAGGTAGGCAGTGCCTACTCTGAATAAAATAGATTGATAGTAATATTTTCCTTTTATGTCAAAATATGCACCTAATTCTATAAAATTATGAATGTTACTCTGATTACTATGCATAAAATACAAAATATTTAATTTTTTTTGTAGATTAGGTAGACATAATTCACCCCTGCTTTTCAATCTCAGTATTAAAGCTATGCATAGAACTGCTGTAGTACACATGCTGCATACATTCCTACAACAACATTTTCTTTATGCACTATAAAGGTAAAAGTAATTCTGCCTCCAACTCAGTCATGCACCTGTATTTTGCTTATTTTTTTGTGCATTTTACTACATAAACGTCACCAACTGCCTACCCTGAGTAATTACTGATGGCACGTACCTGGCACATACATACACACACAAATTGTATCTTGGAAAAGTCTGAGACTGAACAACTTTGATTTGAATTCTATTCAGGACTTGAGGGAAGGCAGAACAAAGTTTTTCAACCTGAGATACAAAAGAAATACCTGTTGTGGAATGGAACACCTGATTCACGAGCAGGTAGCCCAATACCTTACTCACCTTACCTTTGTCTGTCTCTAAACATAAACACATACAGATACATAAATATATATGTCTGAATGTAAGTATATAAACATATACACACATATGTATAATAATTCACTTCTGCACATACACACACATTTGCATACACACTTATACACACATGAAATGCAAAGAAAAAAATTCTAAATAAAATACAAAGGAATTAACAATTACAGAATACTACAGGGTGCTGTGCACAAAGTGCCAAATATGAAATTAAGGATAAATATCTTAAATGCTTCCAGTGAAGCATATTTATTTGTTTACTTTAATTTCTGTACACCTTATTTATTCATTCAAATATTAATTAAATCCAAATACATAGTGCTTCCTTAGCTTGAAGAAATCAAGTAAGCCCCAATGAAAATTGCTTTAAAAGTTTCACCTTAAATTGGCAAAAAAAAAAAAAAATTATCCAGATAAGAAAAACATAAATGATCATTATGTAAAACTAGTTAAAAATGATGATTCAAGAGTTTTAATGAATAAGATGAAGTAATTATAAATCATAAAATTAACTGTCTATCTGAACAACGCCCCTGCATTCTTTGAGTACCAAACTATTAACTCTTAGGTATGTAGGAGGTTTACTTGAATCAAAACTTTCCTTATCATGATCTTTTTAACACCAAATGTGGCAGAAGAAATTCTTTGGTCTTTGGAAGTAATTAGGGTTTTCTAATAGTAGAGAGGGAAATTATGCTTTTGTAGAAGAACGGATTCTTTGGAAACATCAACAGATTTTTTGGTGGTGCTGTACATTTTTAATCTTCTTCTTTAATGAGTTAATAACAAAAGACAAAAACAAGAAGGTTTAAAAAGAAAAATAATATATTTTGTATTTAATGACTTGAACAAATTTTTCTCGGTCAGCAAGAAATGAGGTGGGATATGATTGTTAGAAATATTTTGATTATTTTCAGATTTCTTTGTTTTGGAATTTATATTGTGGTTATGCATGTGAATGTTTATTTAACTGTGTGTATGTGTGTGTATAAACACACTTACAAATACATATATTATATACATATATATATATATATATATATATATACATATGCACATGATGTTGATGATGATGATACACACACACACACACATATATATGTATGTATGTATGTATGTATGTATGTATGTATTTACATATACATGTATTTGTATGTGTGTATGTATATATATATATATAATATATATATATATATATATATATATCCATAAATATATCCATATATATACACACACACATGCATGCGCACACACATACACATATACATATACACACACACACACATATATATACATGCATACACACACACATATACATATACACACAGACACACATACAATTATCTATGCATATGTGTGTGTGTGTGTGTGTGTGTGTGTGTGTAAGTGCATGTGTAGGTATTTCTGTCTGCATATTTACCCAAATACATTCATATTCATGTCAGTAAATGTTTTTTTTCCTTTTTTTCCTTTTTTTTTTTACAATGATGGCAATTCCCCAACTCACATGGTTAATTTCTGGCCATCCATCAATATTTATTTATCTCTTGTAAACGTGGAGATAAACAATTACAGTGGATAGATACTCTATTTATCTTTCAGTTAGTCTTTTATTTACAAGAGTGGCCATAGCTTAATGCAGGCCATCCAAGACCAGCAGCAATGATGCTGCTAATGTCCAGCTTAAATGCTGTCAAATGACACTAACAGGGAAGACATAAATTCTGGGAGGATGTCATGTTGGGGAAGAAAAATAGGGTTTAGTGGTTAGTGTGGGGTTAAGTCATGGCTGTTGGACACAACATTGGTGATGAGAGGAAGAGAAAGAATAAGAGAAGCAAGTGCAACCAAGAAACTGCTTCACCTAGTTGTCAGTGCAGGGGTTCTTAACCATTTAAAAAAATCTATGGACCCCTTTCATTACTATTTTATTCTGGTGGGCCCCCATAGCCATTTGATGTTAGTTTTATAGAAATCCCTTTCAAAATTCCTATTTTGCTTTTCACATGTTCACTTGTGTAGGTTGAACTATGTAAAATGTTAAAGAAAGAAACCTCACTATTTCTTGCAATAAATACCAAAACACATCATCATCATCATCATCATCGTTTAGCGTCCGCTTTCCATGCTAGCATGGGTTGGACGGTTCAACTGGGGTCTGCCAGTTTGATCTGGCAGAGTTTCTACAGCTGGATGCCCTTCCTAACGCCAACCACTCCGTGAGTGTAGTTGGTGCTTTTTATGTGCCACCGGCACAGGTGCCAAATGAGTCTGGCAAACGGACACGATCGAATGGTGCTTTTTGTGTGCCACCGGCACGGGGGCCAGGCGAGGCTGGCAATGGCCACGAATGGATGGTGCTTTTTACGTGCCACCGGCACATCTAAAGCAAAATTTTTGCAGGGGCCCTTAAAATATTATTGTGAACCCCCAGTTAACTATTTTGTTGTGTGGGCCCCTGAGAATCTAATATGGGCCCTCAGGAGCCATATAGACCCTGGTTGAGAACCACTGGGCTTGGGTGTTGCTCTCATAATCATGAGAGCATGGTTTCTATCCTTAGGCTAGCTGTTTGCTGTGTTCTTGAGCAAAACACTTTATTTCACATTGCTCCAGTCCACCAGGCTGTAAATGGATAACTTTGTGATGGATTGGCATCAGGGGCATATATTCTGGGTGTGCTAGGTGTGCACTGCACATCCATCGAAAATGGTAAATATAAAACCTCACTGTATTGTGCTGTGCCAAGCTCAATCATTTTTCAATTCTTTGTGGTTAATTAAAAATCACCATCATTATCGTTATTATAAAAATAGATAACTAAATAAAAATATAAAAGAAATCATCATCATTATTATTATTATTATTATTATTATTATTATTATTATTATTATTATTATTATTATACAACATGCTTCTTTCAGTTTCCATCTACCAACTCCACTTACAGAGCTTTGATCTGCTCAAGGCTGTAGTAGAAAACACTTGACCAAAGTGCCACACAGTGGGACTGAATCCAGAGCTACATGGTTGGGAAGCAAGTTGCTTACCACATAGCCATGTACCTACACCTATAAAAAATTCTTCTGTGGAGATGTCAGGGATTGAACCTAGGGCCTTTCACTTAATTATTATTATTGTTTCTACTATTGGCACGGGGGAAAGTATTGGGAAAATGTTTTGCAGTGTGTTTTATCACTTCAGTTTTTGAACTTAATTCCTGCTGAGGTCAGTTTTGTTTTTCATTCTGAGGGCAGTTGTCCTCAGTGGGATTCAAGTTCAAAACATTAAGCTTGAAGAAATGCTACTAAGCATTACATCGACACCAATACTTAGCTGATACTTTGTTTTAGCAATCCCAAAAGGTTGAAATGCAAAAGAGAAGTTGGCAGGATTTGAACTCACCTCTAAGCATTTTTTCTAACATGCTTGCAATTCTGCTGGCACATTTTACCAAATTATTAATATTCTTATTCCCATGACACATTTGTTTACTATATTTAGTAATGCTGAATAAATTCTAAACACCAACAAAACAAATATAACATACATTAATATATACAGTATACCTCTATTACATATGTGATCGTTGGGGGTCCATAAATGTCATAGTGAATAAAAAAAAGAAGAGGCGTGTGAAATAAGGTTCAAGAAAATCTATTTAGAGAAAAATAAAGAAATAAAATAAATCCAATGAGTCAGTTTTATATATGAATTTATGTCAAATTGAGGGGCATTGCAACGGGGCTGTGCTATCGTCATAATACTGAATATTAAATGTAAACAGGAGACGGCTTTCTCTAGTTATATTGTGAGATACATAGATCTTTATTTAATTCCCTAGTTTTAGATGGATTCCCCCAGCTATTTTTTTTAAAGACTATTTGAAAGCATCTGGTATCTGAAGTAGTAGGTTTATGGTACACATCTGGAGTGTATTGGTGTTACAGAATAAAAGAAGCAGTCACTTTCGGAAAAGAAAAAAAGAAGTAAAAGTAATATTGGGTAAATAAAGATTCTAACAAGGATGAAAGAAATATAATACTTCTGTCTATTTAATATCATATTCTCTTCATTTCTCTCTCTCTCTGTCTCTCTGTCTGTCTCTCTCTCTCTCTCTCTCTCTCTCTCTATATATATATATATATATATATATATATATATAGTAGATATTTATCTATCTTTTATTTTTTGGTTCCAAGAAATATTTTTATTTCTTACACCCACAGTTTATTTATTTTACAACACTCCCTCCCATACTAAACACTTCCTTGCATATTTCTTCTCTGGAAATACATATTTTATTGTAAAATAAATCTTTGCCATGAATTCTACATTTCTTTAAATACCTACACTTCATATAAATTGCAGAAATATCATTAAGCGTTTTAGGTTGCCAATTTTGGTCAAATTTACAGGCTTCAAGTCAGGGTTTAGTTATATACTTCTGTATATCCATGACCATTTCACAATCACTTTTACTCATACACATATTTCTGTCTCCATAATGTTATCCCCATCCCACATAGGAATTATCCACAATTCACCAAGACACTGCATTCATTTACTTCCACCCCATTCCAGTAAATAATTATCTTCCAATGTGGACATGAAAACCTGGACAGTTTCAACTGCACCAAAATATATTAACTACACCCACCTAGGAGACACATTTTCAATTCAAGTCAACAACAGAGCTTTTAGCATGTTAGTGCTAGCAGCCAGATTCCACTCTACACCTCCCTACCGTTTTAACCATTTTACTGAGGAAATCAGATATATTTACTCAAAATTTCATTACCCTTGACAGCAGAAGGTAGTTTTACATACCAACCTATCTTCTGTTGAGGAATGTCATGTTTGAAAGTATGTTTTGTTGAGATATGTCAAGTTTACTGAGGCAACATGACTTGCAGAAAATACTAATTCTATTTTTTGGTAAATATCTAAAATCATTACTGGAATAACCATGAAATTTAATTTTGCAGATGGAGGGTCAAAAAGGAAAGAAACAAAATAATGTAAAATTTTATTTGGTTCATGGCTTCCTTATTGGGTCATAGTCAGATGAGCAAGGTGATGCGCTCACCATCCTCTAGTGTCTGCTTTCCATACTAGCATGGGTTAAATAGTTTGACTGGAACTGGTAAGCTGAAGAGCTGTACCAGGCTCCACTCTGGTTTCACATGGTTTTTATGGCTGGATGCTCTTGCTAACACCAGCCACTCCAAGAGTGTAATGGCTGCCTTTTACATGCCTCCAGCATGGGCGCTTTTTACATACCACCAGCATGGGTGCCATTCACGTGACACCAGCAACAGCCTTGACTACGATTTCACTTGCCTTGATGAGTCTTCTCAAGCACAGCATATAGCCAAAAGTTTCAATCACTTGTCATCACCTGTGTAAGGTCCAACATTCAAAGACTATGTGTCACCACCTTGTCTGATGTCTTCCTGGGTCTACCTCTTCCACAGGCTCCATCCACAGTTGTGATCCGCGTATTTAGTACTATTGAATCTACTGAGGACCATACTGTGTACTCTAATGTCTAGTGGAGAGCATTGGGAGGAGGGCCCACATCACAGATCAAGTATGTTGTTGCTGTTGTTGATTGCTTTTTCTTTCTCACTGCCCAGTCAGTTTTTGTATACCCATAGATTCTGTTAGTTTCCACAGTGAAGAGGGAAGCAAAATGGACTTAGTCAGAGCATTGATTTTGCTGTCCCCTTTCTTTTATCATAAATTGAGTACATCACAAGAGAGCCTCTACGTAGTCACTCAACCTACGAAAGGAAAAATAGGAAGTAACAGCCAAATCTTCTGCAAATGATGGTCATATAGTCTTAACTGTATGAATAGATTGAAATGGTATGAACAAGGAATTAAAACCATGTCCCAGACCTAGGTTATATCCATTCAAGGGTACTAACTACAAAAGTCACAAAGCCTTACGAAAACATTCTCACATCTACATCACAACATTCACACAACCATACTCTAATACTGACACACCTCAACTACACTCATACAGCCACACTGAAACATTCCTGTACCTATTACAATGATACTCACATTTATATTATTAACTTAGACTAGCTGACCCTGTGGATATTCTGCAGTTTAATTAGAATTTTCTACCATAGTTTTCAATTACAGTTCACAATATCAAAATCAAATGTCGACATTTTAGGTTTTCAATATTTGATGGAAAAATGCACAATGGTGGAACAATGTGCAATTGATTTTTTTTTTTTTAAAAAAAAAGCTTTGTTAAAGTTTGTTTTATAAATAATGGAAATGTTACCCACTTTTTGAGAGTTGAAAATTATGAAAATAATACCTTTGTTCAATTTTCATGACAATGACTTGCCTCAAGATGTATGTGTTAAATTTTCAGGTAGAGAGAGAGAGAGAGACAGACAGATACAGAGAGAGAAAGAGAGAGAGAGAGACAGACAGATACAGAGAGATAAAGAGAGAGAGAGCAAAAGAGAGAGAAAGTCCAACTAATGCTACAGGGGCATGGACACATACACACAAACACATGGTGTTTGTATATACACACACACAATTTACACTTCACACACATACATGCACAGTTCACACAATTCACACAAACACATACACAGCTAATTGTTGTGAGCTTATGTGTGTGCATCAGTAGCATTCATGTGTGTGTGTGTGTGTGTGTGTGCCAGTAGCATTCATTTGAATCTCTCTCTCTCTCTTTCATTCCCTCTCTATTGAAGACACACTTTTATTATGCTCTTAACACATTAATATAATAGAAGACAGAAATTAGTTAGAGAGATGTGTGAGTGAATATATGCACCTGTAGCATTCATTTGGATCTCTCTCTGTCACACACATACTTTTACTTTCCCCTTCCCACATAGTGACAGATTACCATGACAGATTGTTTACACCACAGGAATCTGTCGTTAACACTTTATAGTATAATAGAATAATTAAAAGTTGGGTGATCAAAAACTTTCTAAAGGCACTCGATAGATGGAAACTGAAAGAAGCCTGTCATGTGTGTGTGTTTGTGTTTGCATGCCTCCTCATCTAAAATAAACTGCCTATGGTATATATCATGACAAGACCCCCTACAATTCCATTAAGGTGTTGAGAGCCCAAAGCAAGGCAAGTTAATAGACATATCAGTAACAAATCCCACCTTGAAGTTCAGTTCAGGTGGAGGGTTTCATGGGTCCAGAAATTCTACGGACATTTGGTGTGAGAAACTTGTTGATCTGGCGAAAAAATAATGAAAGCAAAAAGAAAAGAACAGAAGGAAGAAAAGGTAGAATAGGAAAATATAAGCACAGACAAATTTTAAAAATTGTTTTTAGAAGAGGAGAGGATGAAATAAAATACATAAAAATTATGATAAAAAACAGGAGAAAATACCAAAAAATAGTATCAAAATAAAAGGGAAAATGAGAAATTAAGCTGAGAGATGAACAGAAGAAGGAATAGAGAAAAAGAAATGTAGAACAAGTTTAAATATAACGTAACACCCTATTTGTTGTGTTTAAACAAGAAGCTAAAATCATATTTTCCATCATAGATTTTGACAGAAATGCACAAGCTTTAAGTAATTGGCTATAAACCATCATGGTGTCTCAAAGACAATGGAACTGATGGATAACTGTCCATTTCGAATTAAAAATTTAGAATAAAAGATGGTCTCCTTCCTTTTCATTTTTTAATATTGTATTTTAACACAATCCCATCACACTTCATGATAAAATAAGCAACTTTCATCCATTTTTGTCCTTGAAATAATGCTTCTTTCAGATTTTATTGTGGTTTAAGAAATAGAAATGATGAAAAGAAAAATACAAATGGCGACCATGAAATGGCTGGTGTGGGTAGGGAAGTGTCTGTTATGTAAATATGACGTGATTCATTGTTCATGGTTATTTTCAGTTCATCAGACATGTGTATGTATGTATATATTTTGTATTTGTGAAGATGTTTACATATCTGTGTATGTACGTATGTGTATCTTTGTGTGTTTGCGTGTACATTTATGTATCTTTCTATGCATGCATGCGTGCGTGTGTGTGTATGTATGGAATAGTTTGTCTTTGTATATACGTTTTTGTATATAGGAATATGTATATGGCGTTGCTTTTATGTGTGAGCTTGTACGTAAAATTTTGTGTATACATGTAAGAGTTCTTTTATGCATGCTTATTTATGATTTTGCATGTGTGTATGCATGCATATATATAGATAGATATAGATAGATAGATAGATAGATAGATAGATAGATAGATAGATAGATAGATAGACAGACAGACAGATATAGGTATATGTGTCTGCATTTATGTAATTACTCGTGTATAAGATTACTCAGAATAGCGAGTGATAATACATCATTAATATATCTGATGTCTGCAAAGTAGGCTTACGGCCAAACTTTTGTACCAAAGGGTGTACATGTGCATGTGTATATGCACATGCACATGTATGTGTATGTGAATGTGCATATCATCATTATTGCATATCATCATTATCAACATTCACTTTTCCATGCTTGCATGGGTCAAACAGAGTTTATTTGAGGCAGATTTTCTGTGGCTGGATGCCCTTCCTGTCACCAACCTCACTTGTTTCTAAGGTAGGTAATATTTCCCCATGGCCAAACATGTTCTCATAGAATGTTAGAAAGGAATGATACTGCTTGTGAGACAGTGACACTTGTTTACAACTATCACATGATGTCAAGACAAAAATGCACAAGCGTGCGCACACAAACACACACATGTACATACACACACATGCACATACACACACACACAGGCACATACACACAGTTGCCCCTACCCAGACCCACAGACATGATAATGATAATAATGATAACAACATGATAATGATAATAATGATAACAACAACAACAACAATTCTTTCTAATTTTGGCACAAGGCCAGCAATTTAAGGATGAGGGCTTGTTGGTCACATCATCTCCAGTACTTGATTGGTACTCTATTTTATTGATCTTCAAAGGAGGAAATTCAAAGTTGACCTCGGCAGGATTTGAACTCAGGATGTAAAGACTCAGGAGAAATGTCACTAGGTATTTTGTCCAACACACTAATGATTCTAATTTACAGCATATGCAATATCAATCTAAACATGAAAATCAGAGTCGATCAGGGTGAGATTTGAACTCAAAATACAAAGATTCCAACCAAGATACTATAAAGCAGGGGACAGCAAACTGGGGTAAATTACCTCAAGTGGGGTAAAAATGAAATTCTTGGGGGTAATGAGGACTCATTAGACATAAGTAAAATTATATAAAAAAAACATGTTCCTTGCTACAACAGAAATTTTTCTTCTGGCAACATTGCATCTGTCCAATGTAATGGACATCTAAATAGATTCATATAAATTGATTCACTGAAATAGATTCAATAAACCTTTTGAGTTCAGAGAATCTATGAATTTCTTCCTTTCAAATGAAGTGGGTAACATTGGTGTAAATAAATATAATATGGAGTAACTGGTTAAAAAAGTTCCCTGATCCCTGCTATAAAGCATGGATGTCATGCATTCAGAAACTCAAGCCATTTTTAACTAAACTCCAGTAATAATATATGAAATTCATAAATTATACAAATTTGTTGACAAAATGGTCAACTGTAGTATTTTCTTTTCCCCAAGGCAGAAAAGCTTGCCTAAATTTACAGTCAACACTAAATGATTTTTGCCAATACAGATCTCCACTAGTTTCATTGGAGTCTTCTTTTTTTATTTTTGCTTATTTCCTGTAATAGTAGTATACCAATTCTTTCAATGTGGTACTTCAGCATGGCTGCAGTCCAATGGCCAATGCAAGTTAAAAAAATAAAGAGAATATATATTCGTTTGTGTGTGCGCACATGCACATGCATGTGTGTGTGTGAAGAAATGTGACCTGGTAGTTTGGGACATTATTCTGACAATCAGAAAAATCATGGTTTTGATTCTCAGACTGGTTGGCATTGTGTTCTTCAGCAAAACACTTCATTTCATATTGCTCTTGTCCACTTAAGAGGGTGTGCTGAAAAGTTCCTAGCTTTGGATAAAAGAAAATACAGGAGGATTAGTTAATTATGATTTTATTTAACATATTTCCCTCTCAGATTCACACACTTACTGCAGCAGTCCTTCAGTTTTTTTAAGCCCTGTAAAAGAACTTGGAATGTTGGGCTTCCAACCAAGCCTTTTGCGACACCCTTAAAGCCATGAACCTTTCAGCATCACCTCATTTATATATATATATATATTATATATATATATATATATATATATATATATATATATATATATATATATGAGGGGTGCTGAAAAAGTTCCTGGTTTTAGGTAAAAGAAAATATAGGAGGATCAGTTGATTATGATTTTATTCAACATATTCCCTTCTCAGATTCACACATCTATCGCAGCGGTCCTTCAATTTTACTAAGTGCTGTAAAAGAACTTGGAAATTTGGGCTTCCAACCTGGCCTTTTGTGATACCCCTAAAGCCATAAACCTTTCAGCACCCCCTCTTTTATATATATATGAGGGGGTGCTGAAAAGTTCCTGGTTTTAGGTAAAAGAAAATACAGGAGGATCAGTTAATTATGATTTTATTCAACATATTCCCCTCTCAGCAGTCCTTCAGGTTTTCTAAGTATTGTAAAAGAACTTGGAAGGTTGGACTTCCAGCCAAGCCTTCTGTGATACCCTAAAAGCCAAAAACTTTTCAGCATCCCCTTGTAGCTGTAACAGACTGGTGTTCTAATTCAGGAAGAACTGGGATGGCATTATGTGAAAAATATAACAATGCAAAGAAGATCATTTTGACCTGTGATGTATAACCACATCTGTTACTCTGGTTGATACACTGGTAAAGTGATACAAACACATAACTTATTATTTAGAAAATGATGAACACTAATTCTTATAAAATGAATTTTTATTAAATGTTATTAATAGTCACCTTATACTGCAGAACACCAGAATTTTTATGTGAAACCATGGAATTCCTTGATGCCCACTTTCAGAAAAACCAATGTAGGGAAATGAAAAGCACACACTATAAGGCAACTAGTCTGGTGTTTTACTGTTCCACAGTTTCTGCCTAATCATCACCCAATCTCACTTCTGTTAATATATTGTTATAGACAAGATATTTATAACATAAATGTTTGATATAATGAGAAGAGAGAGGAGAGAACCATCAATCAATCTCTATATGTCAATATTGATGGAGAGAGAGAGAGAGAGATGCAGAGACATAAAGGCTGATACACAGAACTGTCTCTGCTGCACAAACAGAGAATATATAAAGTTACACAGCAATAGGGATATCAACACACACACACACACACACACACACACACACGTGTGCGCAATACACACACATACATTCACACACACATGCATCACACAAATATGAAAAGCTATATGCTCACGCATGTAGACACACATGGACATAAGCACACGTAGTCACGGAGAAAAATCACATAATACTTGAATATATACACTCATACATGCAAATATTTAATACATATATACATATCCATCAACACACGCATACACAGGCTAGCATAGAATTACTAATACTCATAGATAGGTGGATAATTATGTGTATAGTGTATGTATGTATGAATGTATGTATACACACACACACACACATAAACATAGATGTTTGCATGTGGCCATGTATATATATATGTGTGTGTGTGTGTATGTATGTATATATATATATTATATAATTATATATATATTATATATATATACAATATATATATATACGTCTGTGTGTGTGTGTGTATGTATATATATATATATATATATTATTATATAATTATATATATATATACATACACACACACACACAGACGTATATATATATATATATATATTGTATATATATAATAATATATATATATATATATATATATATATATTATTATATTATATATATATATTATAATTATATATATATATATATATATACGTCTGTGTGTATGTGTGCATGTATGTATGTATGTACGTATGTATGTATGTATGTATGCATATACCTATATATGTATATATATATATTATATATATATATATATGTATATATATATATATGTATATATATGCAGATGTCCATGTATGTATGTGTATATACCTATATGTATGTGTGTGTATACATATATAAATACATATATGTGTGCATGTATATATATATATATATATATATATATACATGCACACATACACATATACACACAGATACACACACACACTTAGGCTTTAAAAGTTATTGAAAAAGTTATGGCTCAACTGTAACACACACACACACACACACACCACACACACACCACACACACACATATACATACATATACAGAAGGTTTAAAAGTTATTGGAAAAGTTATAGCACAATTGATTAGAAAGAAAATTAGACTCGATGAGATGCAGTTGGGCTTTCTGCCAGGAACAGACACCACTGTTGACCTCTAACTAGTGAGACAACTGCAGGAGAACTCTTTAGCTAAAAATAAGTTGCTGTACCCAGCATTTGTCAACCCGGTTAAAGACATTGTCAGGGTTTCTTTCTGTTATAATCTGGTGAACTCAGAGGAAACTAGCGAAAGCTGATTGGCATTGAATGGCTGTGGAAACTATGTATAGGGGTGAGAGTTAGAAAGGAGATTAGCAATGAATTTAGTATAGAGGTAGGGACCTGTTTTAAGCTTTTGTTTGTAAACCCCCTTCTATTTATTTCAAGTCTTTCTGGTCATAACAGAAGTGTTTAAGGCCAGCTGTCCATGAAAACTCCTATATACTAAAGACAGCATCGTCATCATCATCATCATTTAAAGTCTGTTTTCCATGCTGGCATGGGTTACATGATTAAGTCGGAGCTGGTAAGCAGGAGAGCTGCACCAAGCTCCACTTGTCTGTTTTGGTTAACTTTTTACAGCTGGATGCCCTTCCTCATGCCAACCACCCTATCACAATCTCTCTTCCATTACTCATCCTCTACCATGCTCTCTCCACACCTATCCCACTATTTCTCCCATCACATTCACCCTTTTTTTCACCCTCTCACTCTCAGGTTCTTCTTCTCTCATGCTCTTTTCTCTCTCTTTATATACCCTTTCAGTCATGTTTCTGTGATTATACAGAGGCAGTGTTGTGTACTGAGGACTTCTTTGTTTTGCAGAGGTTAAGACACACACATAAAAAAAAAAGAACTGCACGCAGTACACTCTGCAAAGCGATTGCATTAGAAAGGGCATCGAGCCAAAGAAAATGTGCCAAAAATGAAAACTCTGAGCAAAATGTAGACCCTGACCTATCGACAAGTGCAGTAACTTCAAATAAGAACTGATTTGGACTGCGACAACTCATCTGAATCATGCTAGTATGGGAAATAGATGTAAAATGATGATGACGATGACGATGATGATGAGGATGATGATGATGATGATGATGATGATGATGATGATGATGATGATGATGATGACAATGATGATGATGATGATGATGACAATGATGATGATGATGATGACGATGATGTAAATATGTGTATGCGTGTGTATGTGTAACTGTGTGTGTGTGTGCGTGCATGTGTGCGTGTGTGTATGTGTGTGCTTGTTTTTGTGTGTGTGTGTGTGTGTGTGTGTAACTGCAAATGTAGATATCTAAGTTGATAAGGTACTGGTACAACCAGCTCAGCAATAAATAGACCAGAGACGTTGTATAATGTTCTTAATGTCAATGATTAATGTCCACTCCTCCTCCCCCTCTCTCTCCCCCTCCACAAAATTATATATTGTTCCTGGAGCCATCATATTCAATGAAGGACTCCATCTATGAAAGATTTTTAGATGCATGATTGACACATTGTTGGCTATGATGTATATCTATATTGTGATGTACAGTATATATATATATAACTGCTCCACAAACAATGCATTATAGCTGTGTACAACGCAAATGATATAGCTACACACCACTAATGATACGGCCAGACTCAGAAGTAGTAGTAGTAGTGGTGGTGGGTGGGTGTGGGGGGTCTTAATTCATATTTTTTCCTATACTACTATTATGCTACATACAAAAACCTTTCTTTTAAGTATGAGATATGGCTGTGTTGCCGAGAAGTTTGCTTCCTGACCATGTAGTGGTTTTGGGTTCAATCTCACCGTGCAGCACCTTGGACAAATGATTCTGTTGTAGCACCAAGCTGACCAAAAACGTATGAATGGGTTTGATAGACGGAAACTGAAGGAAGCCTGTCACATGCATATATGTGATTGGAGATGAGCTGTATGTTATATGGCCTGGTTCTCTGTTAATTATGATGGTCAGTGGTCCAGCTGACATGATCAACCAAACAGCCTCATCATCATTATCATCATCATCACTTAACGTCCATTTTCCATGCTGGCATGAGTTGGATGGTTTGACCAAGGTCTGAAGAGCCAACGGCTGCACCAGGCTCCAATCTGATCTGGCAGTGTTTCTACAATTGGATGCCCTTCCTAATACCAACCACTCTGAGAGTGTAGTGGGTGCCTTTTATGTGCCACTGGCACGGTGGCCAGTCAGTGGGTACTGGCATCAGCCAAGTTTGGATGGTGCATTTTATGTGCCACGGAATGGGAGCCAGTCAGTGGATACCATTGCGAAATTAATGTGCAAGTGGCTGAGCACTCCACAGACACGTGTACCCTTAACATAGTTCTCAGGGAGATTCAGCGTGACACAGAATGTGACAAGGCTGATCCTTTAAATTACTGGTTACAACTCAGTTTTGCCAGCTGAGTGAAATGGAAGAACATGAAATAAAGTGTCTTGTTTAAGGACACAAGGTCCCAGTAGAAATTGAACTTACGACTGTATGATAATGAACCAAATACCGTAACCACTAAGCCAGGTACCTTCCCTATTTTATACGGAATAACAAATTAACTCGATTTAGCTGTTAAATAAGAACTGCGGGAACTTCATAGTTGAGTAGGTGTTGTAAGAACAACAACAACCATATGAAGATGTTGATACAATGAGAAAGAGAAATGTCAATAAAGAAGAAGCAAAAGAAAGTTGGACAGAAAGAAAATCTGTTGCTATTTCCAAAATTTATACGACAAAATATCCAAATTTGCAGAACTCTCCGGTTAGTGAGGAGAATAATAACGAAAGCAAAAGCAACAGCGTCAGAGCTGTAAAAACAAAATGAAGGAGAGAAAAATGATACAACTTTCACAGCCAGCAGTCCACCCCTACAGGAACATACCTCAGAATATATCTTGTTGCTGTACCGAGCTGTTTGCTGGTGAACTGGAATGTTATTTCCTTGTGAGTTATCTGACATACATATTTCTGTCACAAACAGGTGGGTTATATATATACCTAAATACTTACAAACAAACTTATATATGTGTGAGTGTGTGTGTGTGCATATATATATATATATATATATACACACACACACACATATATATACACATATAAACATACATACATATATATATGTATACATATACATATATACATACATACATACATATATATATATGTATACATACATACATACATACATACATACATACATGTATATGATGAATCATTATAACAGTGGGACTATAACATGACAATGGCTGTAAAGTTGCATGCAGGGTGGATATTTGGTAACTGGTTGGTGTGCAACTGACACCAGGTTGATGGTGCACAGTTTCTCCTCTTCTATGAAACCTCACATCTCTCCCTCTCCCCCTCTCTCATATTCTTTCTTCTCATCCTTTTACTTCCACAACTACTCTTACACATGAGATTGGTTTTGGGTTTAACATCATCCAACACCATATACAGCAATTATAAAAATTCAAACTAAAATGTCCTAAATTGAGAAAAAATATAACTGAAAATATATTAGAGTATGGCGCAGGAGTGGCTGTGTGGTAAGTAGCTTGCTTACCAACCACATGGTTCCGGGTTCAGTCCCACTGCGTGGCATCTTGGGCAAGTGTCTTCTGCTATAACCCCGGGCCGACCAAAGCCTTGTGAGTGGATTTGGTAGACGGAAACTGAAAGAAGCCTGTTGTATATATGTATATATATATATGTGTATGTGTGTGTGTTTGTCCCACTAGCATTGCTTGACAACCGATGCTGGTGTGTTTACGTCCCCTTCACTTAGCGGTTCGGCAAAAGAGACTGATAGAATAAGTACTAGGCTTACAAAGAATAAGTTCCGGGGTCGATGTGCTCGACTAAAGGCGGTGCTCCAGCATGGCTGCAGTCAAATGACTGAAACAAGTAAAAGAGTAAAGAGTAGAGTAAGACCGAGAGCTGTTAATCCTATAAAATCTACTCTAAACTTTCAAATAAATAGGATAGCAGGATGCATAAGAAATAACAGTTTAATTTACTCCAACGAAAGCAGTACTTGAGTGACACACAACAGTGAAATCAAGAACCACATCAAACAATACAGACATTCTTTGCAAATGATATGGCCACACATCATAAGCAACAGAGTAATACATCATAAACAATATAGCTACACATCATAAACAGTATAGTCACACATCATAAGCAACAGAGTAATACATTGCAACCAATATAGTCACACATCATAAACAATATAGTCACATATTGTAGATAATTCTTTCTACAGTAGGCATAAATGAAGGTGCATGGCTTAGTGGTTAGGGTGTTGCACTCACAAATGCTAGGTGGTGAGTTTGATTCCCAGATCAAGTAGCGGGTTATATTCTTGAGAAAAATGCTTTATTTCATGCTGTTTCAGTCCACACAGCTGTAAATGAAAAGAGTAAGCCTGTGATGGACCAGCATC
>NC_043004.1:105766324-105768824 GCF_006345805.1 Octopus sinensis | reverse complement strand
GCCACTACCCTTGACCTTTTTGCTCTATGGTGCTTGTGATCATTACTATGTATCATACCTATGTACCAATATTTATACGAAGAATCTTGTCTGTTAGCACTAATACTTTCAGGCATTGTAAAGCATACTATGAACAACATCTTGCATGTAAATATTTCTTACAGCAGTTGTTTTATCTCTCTCTCTTGCTGTCTTACTCTTTCTTTCTTTCTTTCTTTCTTTCTTCCATTCTTAATTTCTTTCTTCTTTTCTTTCTCTTTGCTGATTTTGTGTTTTGATCTTTTCTGATGTTGTGAGCAATGCTTTGACAGAAAACATGAGCAGAAAAATCCTTTACCTAATGAAAACATTTCTTGAGAGCCGTAAATATTGTCTTACAGGTAAATGAAAGCTTGACTCTAGCCTGTCTCTTTTAATAACAACCTACCCAATACTGTTCCTGGTTCCATCGTACCATCTTACCAACTCTCCCACAACAGCCCATCATTTCACACAATGAGCCCATTCATGAGGATCTCTGTTCTCATATTACCGAATTACCAACCAATCCACTACTAAACTATGGTCCTATGTAGCATCTTTTCTAAGGCAGTCCCTGACCCAAAAAGTTAACATACTTGAGACCACCCATGCTCCTATGCTTATTAGCTCAACCAAGATCATCCATAATTAAAATGTTTGTAATTAGATTGAATTCTCTATCAAAATCCCATCCATTACATGAATGATGAGATACGATTTCTGTGGCTAAAAGTTCCATCATAGTTTTACAGAAGAATCCATTTGTTGAGTTCCAAACACCAACCAAGGGAGCGATTATATGTTATTTCAATATGCTAGAAATAGCAATCAAATCTCCCTCAAATTACAAGTTGTTGTCTTAAACAAAGGAGAAAACACAGATGGCTTGCCTTTGAACACAGGTCTACTCAAGCAGAGCAGACCTGGGACTAAACACCACCACCAGCTAATAAATAAATTTACACATATTTTACCAAATCCTTGGCAAATGTTGATTAATTTGAAATTATTGACTGTCTTGGTAATCAGTGACTGATTGATGTTCCACAGACAGCTGGGTTTACAGGGTGCTTGATAACCAATTAAAGGGTTACTAGTTGCTATATCCCCACAGATGCTGGTCTGCCTCTGTGGTCAAGAACCTAACTCTCTGTGCTGATGTCCATATAGCTCTACAGGATTATAAAACTCACTGCTGTACTGATAGTACTGCAAAAATCATGTATAATGTTGTTATTCATTACTTGGAGGTAGTCTTGATTGGACAGACCTATGATCAAAATCACAGTCACCCCATCTTTTTGTCTATCAATTATTACAAGTCCAGTGCATCCTTCTTTTTTATAAGATGGTTATATTTTATTTCAGGGAGATTTGTCAGCTAGTTCTAGCAGGTCAAGTGAGTATGGCTAGAAGTGGTGTTGGGTGACTCTCATGAGCCACTGGATTTCATCTGTATGTTTAAATAAACCACTGAGACAGTAGCTATAACCAGGGCCCGATTAAGACCCATACCCATAGAGGCCCTAAGCACTAAAAACATTTTGGTACCCTCAAGTATATGTAAATGGTTCAAAATGTAAACAAAAATAATTTAAAATGTAAACAATAATAAACCATAATTTTTTTATTTTTCAAAATGAAACAAAACCACCGGTAAGATGGAAAATATTTTTGTTTGCTTCCATTTTATTTATATTTGAAAAGTTTTCTCATTCATTCTTTTCATTTAATTGTAAAGTCATCGATGATGTTAAAATTAATTTTGCATAAAACTTCTGCTTCTATACTTAGTAGAGATAAGGCATTACAAATATCATTTTAGCAAATTTAAAGTGATTTCTTTTGTGCCGTAAACCATTTTCATTTCTGTAGTGCCCCTATCCCTTGATGCCCTAAGCATGTGCTTATTTTGATTAATGGGTTAATCCAGCGCTGGCTATAATCCCCAATTCTCAGGTGTGAGGATGAAGCAAGTTTCCGTCTTCACTTTGCAATTTACTCCCACTCACTCACTACAGGTATCACCTATTTCCCCAATACTTTGGACCTGCAGGAAATAGCAACCAAATCTCCCTTCAAAATACACCTTTGTCATCATCATCATTATTGGTTTACATGTCTGTGTATGTGTCTTTGTGTCTGTATTTGTCTTCCACTACTGCTTGATAACGTAACTTAGCAGTTCAGTAAAAGAGACTGATAGAATAAGTACCATACTTTAAAAAGAATTAAACAAGTAATGGGGTCAAATCGTTTGGCTAAAATTCTTCAAAGCAGTGTCCCAGCATGGCCACAGTCTGATGACTAAAACAAGTCAAGGCTAAAAGATAAATGGTACATAGTTATAAGGGTGCCGCATAAAAAGCACCCAGTACATGCTGTAAAGGGGTTGGTGTTAGGAAAGGTATGCAACCACAAAAACCATGCCAGAACAAAATAAAAGAGACTATGAAACCTGGTGTGACCCCTGACCTTG
>NC_043004.1:105733824-105763824 GCF_006345805.1 Octopus sinensis | reverse complement strand
AATAACCTGTCCTGTGAGCGCTAAGTGGCTGACAGAATTATCTGTGAAACATATACAATACTTGAAGTGATTGAAATGGTAAGTTAGACAGCAGCACAGGCATGGCTGTGAGGTTAAGAAGCTTGCTTTGCAACTGCGTGCATTCAGGTTCAGTCCCACTGTGTGGAACTCTGCACAAATGTCTTCTACTGTCGCTCCAGGATGACCAGTGACTTGTGAGTGAATTTGGTAGGCAGAAACTATGTGGAAGTCTGTCTTGTATGTATGTACGTATGTACGTATGTATGTATATACATATGTATATATGTATAGATAAAGATATATACATATGTGTGTATATATATGTATATATATGTATACACACACACATATATGTACGTGTGCATGTACGTACACATGCATGTATGCGTGCATGTATGTATGTGTGTGTGTGTGTGTATTGTGTGTATGCTTTTTTGTTTCTCCCACCACAGCCACTTGATAACCGGTGTTAGTTTGTTTATATCCCCATAACTTAGTAGTTCAGCAAAAGAGTAAATAAAATAAGCACCAGACTTAAAAAGTATGTACTGGGTTTGATTGTTTTTGTTACTAAACCCTTCAAAGTGTTGTCCTAGCATAGTCGCAGATCAATACCTGAAATTAGTACAAGATAAATATAAAACTAATTGCAGAAGAAAAGCACCATTAACACAGTGTCAAGAATACAGGTGCCAAGCGATCAATAGATATACATTTTGAGCCTTATTAGTGGGTTAGCCGAGTGGTTAGTGTGCAGCTATATGATTCCAGGTTCAATTTCATGGCTAAGCTTCTGATTAATATAACAATGACAAATTCTTAACAATTATATCATTATAAGAGATTCGTTTTAAACATAGGCCATTATGGTTTAAATCATCCTCTTCATTATCCTCATCATAATTTAACGTCTGTTTTTTTTATGCTGGCATGGGTCAGATGGTTTGACAAGAGCTGGACAACTGGAGAGTGACTCCAGGCTCCAATTGTCTGTTTCAGCATAGTTTCTGTGGCTTAGTGCTCTTTTTATAATAAAAAACAAGTGCAAACTATTATATATTATGCTCAGATGGAGATTTGGTGGAAGCTCTTTGAAAGGATCGTTCCATTTTTTGTGGGGGTTTTTTTGTGGTAGACACTTAATCCTTTGTTCAGTTTTTCACCACCACCAGGTACTTGGGTGCCTCTGTTGGAGTACACTCTATAGCAAACATTTGGGCAAAATCTCTAATTTGAAGACAACTTTATTCTCTTGTAATGCTTAAATAATTAGTTCAAACATAGGCAGAGACCCTGAAATTTTGAGGACAGGGGTTTAATTGGCTTTATCAATACTGAAGGGATGAAAGGCAAAGGGGATTTCAGCAGGATTTGGACCCAAAATGTAAAGAGTCAGAACAAAAACAGCAAGGAATGTTTTCCAATACTTTACTGATTCTGTCAATCTTCTACAATGGTTAAATAATAGTTTCAAATTTTAGCACAAGGCCAGCAATTTCAGGAGAGTGGGTAAGTCAATTACATCAACCCCAATGTTCAACTGCTACTTATTTTATCAACCCCAGAAGGATAGAAGGCAAAGTTGACTATAGCAGAATTTGAACTTAGAACATAAAGACAGAGGTAATGCTGCCAAGCATTTCAACTGAAATGCTAATGATTCCACCAGGTTGCAATCTTAACAACGTTTAAATAATGATTGCCTGTGTTGTATCTGTAACAGAGTATTATTGCATGGGTGAAGTGTGTGTGTGTGTGTGTGTGTGCACGTGTGTATATACTGGTTTCTAATTTTCTTGTGGTGTTTAGGTGAGTATCGCTTATGTATGTAGCTTCCTTTTCTCTCTCTCTCTCTCTCTGTCTCTCTCTTTCTGTCATGACATTTAACCGGTGATTGCTTCATCTGGGCTAACCTGTGGTTGGACAACAATGATTAAAACAGCAGTGTGCGAGAGAATCAAATCAAAATAAATAAATATATTTGAAATTAAATAAATATTCAATAAGAGCTATAAAATTAGAATGTTATTTATTTTTCAATATTTTGTAGTTAAACTGAATTCCAATTAAAATTTAAATATAAATATATATGAATGTCTCTGTGTAAGTATGTATGATATGGGTGTGTGCGTACCCGGGTGGTTGAGTGACAGAATCAGAGAAACTGCAGAAACATTATTTTCTTAAATATAGCTCTGTTGCTTTACATTATGAGTTCAAATATTGCCAAGCTAACTAAGCTTTCATTCTTATGGGGCTGACGTACACTGATGTACGGCCTTGGATCTATCAGAAATCCATATATATATATATATATATATATATATATATATATATATATATCACAGTGACTGACCAGGCTATCAGATGTTGCTACACATCGCTGGTCACAATGTGCTTCGCATTCAAATGACGCCACCCTGCTGGCTAAGCGAGCAGGCCAACAGAAGAAAGAGTAAAAGAAAGTTGTGGCGAAAGAGTACAGCATGGATTGCCAACACTCCCTGCCGGAGCCTTGTGGGAAAGGAGTAATGCAAATGGTTAATGGTGTGGACAGGGGTAAATGCAAGGAATGGTGGAGGCATGGCCAATGGTCTGTTTTAATTTGGTGGGAGAGGTATAGAAGAATCATTCATTTTGTTTAAAGTCTACATTTTCATGCTAGCATGGGTGGGAAAGGGGAATACGCAGGGCAACATTTTATGGCTAGATGCACTTCCTGTTACCAATCCTTACCTATTTTGCAAATAAAGGATATTTTTATTCCACTGGTTTTTGAAAACTTGGTGATGTCAATAAGGAATGTAAACATCATATCACCGTTTCACAAGTTTCACCATGGTGACAAGTGAAGCTTTGTAATGTCAATATCTGCATACCTATGCTCTCACACACACACACACACACACACACAGGTGTATAAACAACATGCACAAACACTCTCACCTACAATATGCACAGGTGCATATATAAGTTGTTTCTTTTAAACACCCATCTGCAACTGTTCCATGAATAGCTCTGTGAATGAGTGAATGAGTGTGATTGTAGATGGGAATATTTTCCATTCAGCTGCTGTTTATGTACTGCTGGAATAAAGCCGAAGTTTGCAATATTGCCAGCTTATCTATCCTAAATATAAGCCTATCTATCCTCATTGGTGAATTCCAGGCTGGATGGAATGCTTCTGTATTCAGGTAATTATCCCTGACCATTAACCCCAAGTGGGAATTTGGATGCAAAAGTGCAAAGAGCCTGAATATATACTACTAAAACATTTCATACAACACTATAACAAATCTACCCAAGTGTGTGTGTATATACTATATACACACGTGTACACACACACAAAAATTCAGATATACATACATACATATATATGTGTGTGCATATTTTCTTCATATCTTATTCTGTATTTATTGTGCTCCATTTAAATCATCATCATCATAATCATCATCATTTAACGTCCGCTGTCCATGCTAGCATGGGTTGGATGATTTGACTGAGGGCTGGCGAGCCAGATGGCTGCACCAGGCTCCAATCTTTATCTGGCAGTTTCTACACCTGGATGCCCTTCCTAACGCCAACCACTCTGAGAGTGTAGTGGGTGCTTTTACGTGCCATTGGCACGAGGGCTAGTCAGGCAGTACTGGCAATGGCCACACTGAAATGGTGTTTTTTACGTGCCACCAGCACAGGAGCCAGTCCAGCAACCTATCTATCTATCTATCTATCTATCTATCTATCTATCTATCTCTATATATATATATTCATATATATATTATAATGGGGGAGGCTGGTTTATGGGGTTACCCTGGGTTTCTCGTCCATAAGGAGTTTCGCCTTACGACATATCATGAAACCACAAAACCTACTGGCCTAAGACCTCTATGAAATATGGAGAGGGAAATGCCTCATAAACAATGGGTGATTATCTCCCTTTGCCATTGGCTCTCAAGTTCCGGCCATGTCATCATCTTGCAGTCTCCAAAAACCATGAAGGTAAACAATTGTCTTCCCTTTGGCTTTGGCTGTCAACTTTCAGTTGTGCCTCCATACTGCAGATTTCCCATCAGATGAGTTATACCACAAAAGATACCAGCCTGGTGCTTATCTCTGTTGTAAGTATATGTGCAGGTGTATGCTTGTTCAGACATATACATACATGTCTTTCCTTGGGCCCTCAAATCCGCACAGAGTTATAAGGGCACTGTTATCAGAGGAAGAGGAGGGGGGAGGTAATACCAGTATTGAATTTTTATTCATTGATGTCTTGAGAGTGAGAGGCAAAGACGACCTTTCTGCTGAATTTGTACTTAAAACACAAAAAAAGCCAGAAGAGCATTTTAGCTAATGAGTCTGCCAATCCATTGCCTTATACATACACACATACACGAATGTGTGTGTGTGTATGCAAGTACATATATATGGTAAATGGTCATTAAAGAAAATTTACCTCCTGTTGTTTCATAGTTCTAGAGGCAACAGCAACAACTACAGCAACATCAAGAACAAAAAGGAATATTGAATAGATGGATTGATTTTGTTCAATTTTTGCTGATTTTTTTTTTTAGTTCTTTAATTGTTTCTTTTGTGGTTGCCTGTTCTTTGCTTTGTTTTGTTATTTTTTTGTTTGTTTGAAAGCTTGAATGTAAAATAAATGATGTTTTCATGTATAAACTTCACTATTTATTTGACTTATAAATGTCAAAGACTTCATTTTCTATGATGCCATTTGATGTTACTCATTAACCGAGAAAAAAGAAGAAAGAGAAAGTGAAGGGGGGGAAGAGTATAGGAGAAGGATGAGACGGGTGCCAGAGATGGAAGAATGACGGGGAAGTATGGATGGTATTCAGTTCAGAGCAGTTTGGAAACTTTCAAACTTGTTCAGTTCCATGTTAAGGACAACGGAGGGTTTCGTTAAGGGATTTCGCTGCTATGTTGCTAGCAGGAAATGCAACATAGGTTCTTCAGCTCAATGATGGAGCATCTGCAGGGTTACTCAACTTGCTGGAGATAGGAGCCAAACTTGTGTCAGATCATAAGAAGGATGGACTGGATAATGTAGCCCTAGATGGAATGGTCATGGGCGAAATGTATTTTAGTGATAACTTTTCTTGATCAGGACTAACATGGACATGGAGAGGAGGAGGAATAAACAACAGCAACAGCAACAACAACAACAACAACAGGAGTAGCAGCAATATCTAATAACAATTGAAAAGGAGCAGAAATTGTCACATTTTAACCCAGTTGTGTATCTCTATTGTGTGTCCTCTACTAGAATCTCTAGGATTTATGAGGGGGTGCTCAAAAGTTCCTGGCTTTAAGGGTATCATGAAAAGCCTCATTCAAGGCCCAACCTTCTGAGACAGGGATATGTTGAATACGATCATAATTAACTGATCCTCCTGTATATGTTTTTACCCAAAGCCAGGCACTTTTCAGCACTCCCTCATACAGAAATAGACTAGACAATGAGCAATATGCCCAGATTGTCACATTGTGCTCTTTTATGGTCCCTCATTCCATGTCAGACAATACAATAGAATTCTCAGCTCATAGAAAAAATGGTATAATTTAAACAAGAGAAACTTGGGGCACACTCAGATGTAAGAGAAGCTTGGGACACACTCAGATGTCCATCAAACAACCTGCAATACCATAGGACTGTTCAGTCTGAGCTGATGTGGTGCTAACAAAATGTTAACATAGCAGATCCCAGATTGCTTTTTTTTTAACCTGTAGAATTAGTTATCATGATTAATGATTTCATTAGGAAATTAAGTGTTTATAAATAACAGGAATGCTAACAAGGTTTTTCATTTTGTTTTGTTTTTAAATAGAAAATGGAGGTGAGATTTAAGATTTTGATCATCTATATTGTTATATGTTCTTTAGATTTATGAGATTAAAGTCTGATATAAAGTTTGATATGACATTGAAGGTTGATATAAGGGGTGTGAGGATATATTATAATTATTATTATTATTTTTTAATAAATTATTAAGTTTTTAAATTTTGTTGAGGGTTAGTAGAATGGGGTTCAGTGTATGAGTGTGCTGTAATTCTATTAAAAGTAATGGTAATAAAGTTAAATTTTTTTATCTATATGATATATTTAGCATATGTCATATAGAAAAACCTGTAGCTGCAGTGGTCATCAGGGAAAAGATCCTTTTACAGACATATTGTGTTTAAAAAGTCAGTATTCTTCAGAACTAGACAATCTAAAATTGCCCTGGAAGCATCTGTGAGAGTGACAGATACACATTTTGCTATTTTTGTGACTTGTCAGTGCCATGCACTCACATCCCTTCTGATAAAAATTGTCTCACCCAGCCTGATGTATAAAGATACTAAATAAACAATTCATTAGTTTTGCAAAGAAACTGTTAGGCTGAATAAAATTCAAATTATGCAATAAAATCAGCTTTAGATTAAAATCTTTAACTGTTTGACTTACTTAACAATATTTTTCTTGTATTAATTTTTTTGTTTAATAATAATTATTTTTTGTTTAATAATAATAATACTATTTTCATTTTTTTTTTTTGGTGGAGAATTGATTGATATTTTATTTGTCTTTGAAATATCTTAATTCCTACTTTGTTATCAATTTTAAGTTGGGGTCTATCAGGTTATCAACCTGACTGATCACAGGCTCGTGTATAATATAATATTATATATTGTACTAACTCTGTTGTTCCTGGGTTTATCTGTGTTAATGAGAAAAACAAGGATGTTGACACACAGAACTGTTTTTGTTTGCAAAGTGGCTTGGAGTGCCATACTTGTCTTTGGAATTTGTCGTAGGTTGATGCAACAAAGGATCTGAATTTTGTCAGCACATCCAGTCTTAACTAACAAGAATCAGTAAAGTGGTAGCCACCCTAGAACACTCAGATAAAATCAATGAAATTAAATCGTCAACACCCTACAGTTTTAAAATGGTCTGCTGTTTAATCAGGTTTAGTATAAACAGCAACAATGATACTAATGCTAATACCATCAGTCAAAACAATATCAACAAGTTGCTGTGTGGTAAGTAGCTTGCTTACGAACCACATGTTTCCGGGTTCAGTCCCACTGCATGGCACCTTGGACAAGTGTCTTCTACTATAGCCTTGGGCTAACCAAAGCCTTGTGAGTGGATTTGTTAGATGGAAACTGAAAGAAGCCCGTCGTATAGTTGTAAATATATATATATGTATGTGTGTGTGTGTGTGTGTGTGTGTGTATATGTTTGTGTGTCTGTGTTTGTCCCCCCAACATTGCTTGACAACCGATGCTGGTGTGTTTACGTCCCTGTAACTTAGTGGTTCGGCAAAAGGGGCCGACAGAATAAGTACTTGGCTTACAAAGAATAAGTCCTGGGGTTGATTTGCTTGACTAAAGGCGGTGCTCCAGTATGGCCACAGTCAAATGACTGAAACATGTAAAAGAGTAAAAGAGTAATATAGCTACAATAACAAAGGAGATTCTCTGCATGGTTATATGACCAGCTAGAAATAGCACTTGAATATCTTTTAAATCATAACTTGATGTCTTTAACCCTTTAGTGTTCAGATTACTTTGTCAAATGTGATGTTTGTTTATTTATATTGTTTTGAATTAATCCTGCATTATCTTGTAGTTTAGAGATTGCAGTGATGTGATTTTTTTAGTTTTAGAATGACATGGTAGGGCTGAGGTGAGAGGCGAGCTCTGGTCAGTTTCAATATAAAACAGGTTAAATATTTTGGCCGGATATGGCCGGTTTGAACGCTAAAGGGTTAAACCTTCTTTTATCTTTTACTTGTTATCTTATTGGACAGCAGCCATGCTGAGGCACTGCCTCAAAAGGCTCAATTGTATGAATTAATCCCAGTAATTAATTTTTTAAATTCTGGTACTTATTTTATCAGATGCTTTTGCTGAATTGCAAAGTTGTGAGTTTGTAAACAAACCAACGTCAATTGTTAAATGATGAGGCCAAACGCAAACATACACATATATACATAAATGATGGGTTTCACACAGTTTCTGTCTGCCATATTCACTCACAAGTCATTGGCTGACCTGAGGCTATAATAGAGTTGCAAAGGGAGCTGCTTAACTACACAGCCATGCCTGCATCTAACAGAGAACAATGTATTGAATGCTATTATCAGAAATAAAGAATATACTTCAAAAGAAGGGATAATCATGGCTGGAATGCCTGCCTGATCAGGACTGACTTGGGGCTAACAGTAACCAGAAAAACAGAAACTACTTCAAGAGCAACAACAGCAATGTCAAAAACATGAACAATTTTATGCAGTAATAAAGGCTAAAAATCTTTCTCCATGCATTGAAGGATCTCTTAAATTCCTGTCCAGTTCTTTATCAAGTTCCATCAAAGAAGTTTATAGTGACATTTTCCTGAATTTAGACTATCATTAAAACTTGAGATATCATTTGAAAGTCTCTAAGATGACAATTTCACCTAACTTTCAATGACATTATGTGACATATTGGTTCTTCCTCTGGAATATTACATGTAGAATTCAATGATCCCCTGGTCTTTTATGGAAGAAATGTTACTGATTGGCAATATGAATTTTTAAAAAATGATAGTAATAAAAAAAATATATATACACATATTTCTGAAAGTGAACTGAAATATTTTTGACAAATTCTAAGAATGAAAAATATGAAAAGAAAAAGAAAAAAGTAATGGAAAAAAAAAAAGGGAAAAAATGGAATAAAGGAAGAAAAAGGAAGCATTAATAGATCATATAAGAGGAAAAAATGAAGGAAAAATGTTTTTAAAAAAAATCCCATAAAAACATGATATGGCTCTTAGATATTGATGATTACATAATTTTGTAATGGAATGACTGTTATGGGAATGAGAAGAGTTAAGTGTCTTCAACCAAGACAGAAGAACTGAAACATTAGATTTCCAATATTGATTTCTAAATATGGTACCAAGGCCACAAAAATTGAAAGGAAGTGATGCCAGTTGATAGGGTAATCCTTACTAAATTACTGGTATTTATTTTAGTGCAGTCAGAGGAAATGATATGTAAAGTTGATCCTGGTGAGATTTGAACTCAAGAAGCATAAAAAAGTATCACAAACTCTTTAGTCTGGTACTTAACCATCTCTGCTATGTGACCTTCCCTCAGACATTCAAACTTCAAGTATCAAAGGGTTTAGTACTCCACATAGCAAAGGGATCATCATCATCATCATCATAATCCTTTAATGTCTGCTTTCCATGCTAGCATGGGTTGGACGATTTGACTGAGGACTGGTAAACCAGATGGCTGCACCAGGCTCCAATCTTGATCTAGCAGAGTTTCTACAGCTGGATGCCCTTCCTAGTGCCAACCACTCTGAGAGTGTAGTGGGTTCTTTTACGTGCCAGTCAGGCAGTACTGGCAATGGCCATGATCAAATGGTGTTTTTTACATGCCATCTGCACAGGAGCCAGTCCAGTGGCACTGGCGACAACCTCACTCGAATGTTTTTTTCCCATGCCACAGGCACAAGTGCGAGTAAGGTGACGCTGGTAACAATCACAGTCGAATGGTGCTTTTTACGTGCCACTGGCATGGAAGCCAGTTAACCACACTGGCAACGATTATGCTTGGATGGTGCTCTTAGCGCTCCACTAGCACGGATGGCAGTCATCGAATTTGATTTCGATTTCAATATCACTTGCCTCAACAGGTCTTTGCAAACAGAGTTTAGTGTCCAATGAAGGAAAAGTACGCATAAGTGGGTTGGTTACACCCTTGGCATAGGCCAAAAGGTTATGGTCTTATTTGGCTTGCCGGGTCCTCTCAAGCACAGCATATTTCCAAAGGTCTCAGTCATTAGTCATTGCCTTGGTGAAGCCTAATGTTCAAAGGTTGTGCTTCACCACTTCATCCCAGGTCTTCCTGGGTCTACCTCTTCCACAGGTTCTCTTAACCACTAGGATGTTGCACTTTTTTACACAGTTATCCACATCCATTCTTGCTACATGACCATACCAGCGCAGTCGTCTCTCTTGCACACCACATCTGATGCTTCTTAGGTTCAACTTTTCTCTCAAGGTACTTACACTCTGTCAAGTATGCACATGGACATTACACATCCATCAGATCATACTGGCTTCATTCCTTGCGAGCTTACGCATGTCCTCAGCAAATCAAAATTTTTCTCTATTCATGAGTACTGTCCAATCAAATTATAGTATAAATATTAACATTATCCACCTCAAAATGTACCTTTTCCTGATTAAGTAGGTCTATGATCAAAAGTATTCCAGCTGTGACCATCCCACTTTTTTCACACAGTATATCCAAAGCCATATTGTCTGGTATATCCACTTTTGCCAACAATCTGACGGAAACTTGGTTGCTATTTTCCACAAGTTGAACAAGTGCTTAGAGACGCTCACTGGCTCACAAAAGAAATGACATAAGATGTCCCAATATGGGGACTGACACTTGGCGGGGTCAAACAAAAACCTCTTCAGATTCAGATTATTCTTACTACCAAAGATAAGTGCTCTCTCCTATCTGTGTTCTCTGGCCTATAGGCATATACTGAGAATAATGAATTCATGCAAACCATTCTCCCATCAAACTTTCGAAAAATTGGTTAGAGAGCAGCACAGCCCCACTTCAACTCCAGCTTTCTTTATCAAGTGAAATGTGAAGTTGAAGAAAGCTTGATTGAAGAGGAAAGTATGTTACCTTGTCCTTTCAAGTTTGTCACCATTACAACCTTCTTCTTGGTGGCTGGCTGCCAAAGAGATGGGAACTACATGCCTTTTCCAATGAAAGTAAAGCATAACACAGCTAGGCAGTCCTTAATCTTTACAATGGACTCGGTTGATAGCTAGAACCATCCCAAACATAACAACAGCTGTCTGACTTAGTGCAAGATTCAAATATTTTAGTCCAGACCATTTGTAGCTCTCTCTCTATATATATTTGTCACTCAGGCATCTATATTTATGGACATAGAGAGAGGAGAAAGTGAAAATAGATGTTGCATCTATCACATTTTGTCATGGCTAACATATGAGGTGAGGGCAAACCACACAAGGAAAATGTTGGAATTTGATAAATATTTCAGTCAAAAGCCAAACATTACAGTAAAAATAACTCATCTTCCATTTATCAAAAATTGACATTTAACACGTGTTATACACTTGAGTAAATATATCAGTATATAAACATATATGAGTGTGTGTGTGTGTGTGATTTATATATATATATTTATATATATATATGCATGTATGTGTGAGTGTGAATGTGTGTGCCTCTGTGTGTGTGTGTGTGTGTGTGTGCAGGACTCAGCTGGTACATTTTTATCAACCCTGAAAGGATGAAAAGTCAAAGTCGACCATGGTGGACTTGGAACTCAGAATACAAGCAGCTGGAAGAAATACTGTTAAGCATTCTGTCCAGCACAGTTACAACTCCGTCGTTCCACTGCCTTAATAATAATAATAATAATAATAATAATAATAATAATAATAATAATCCTTTCTAGTAAAGGCACAAGGCCTGAAATTTTGGGGAAGGGGACTAGTTGATCACATCAAACCTAGTGTTTCACTGGTACTTAATTTATTGACCCTTAAAGGATGAAAGGCAAATTCAACCCCAGCAGAATTTGAACTCAGAATGTAAAGATGGATGAAATGCTGCTAAGCATTTTGCCCAGCATGCGAATGATTCTGCCAGCTCACTGCCTTAATAATAATGATAATAATAATAATAATAATAATGACCAGTAAACAAGCGTCACATTAGTCTGCTGGCTGTGGACAGCTGATACTTTCCATCATACCCAGCAATATAAGCTGTGAGTTTTCATTTAATAATAATCCTTTCTACTAAAGGAACAAGACCTGAAATTTTGGGTGAGTGGGTGAGTTGATTACATTGACCCCCCCCCCCCCAGTGTCTCAATGGTATTCAATTTATTGACCCTGAAAAGATGAAAGGCAAAGTTGACTCCGGCAGAGTTTGAACTCAGGACACAAGGACAGACGAAAAGCTGCTAAGCATTTTAACTGGTGTGCTAACGTTTCTGCCAGCTCGCCACCTTAATAACAACAACAACGATGATGATGATGATGATGATGATGGTGATGGTGATGATGATGATGATGATGATGATGGTTTCAAAGTTCGGCACAAGGCCAGCAATTTGGGGGAGAGGATAAGTTGATGTCATCAACCCCAGCACTCAACTGGTGCTTATTTTATTGATCCTGAAAAGATGAAAGGCAAAGTCGACCTCGGTGGAATTTGGATTCAGAATGTAAAGATGAATGAAATACCACTAAATATTTTTCCCGGGGCAGAAACAATTCTGCCAGTTCACCTCCTTGCAAATATTAATTATTATTATGAAAACTCATTGGAGATATTTAGATTTTTAAAGAAAATTACTCTCAATAAATTGTATGAAGAATGGTTGAGATTATATTCTTTTGCATCTCTCCAACACAAATCTTGTGCCTCATCAAATATTCCTGACACTTCAGAAAGAACTTAGTTCCGGAATGATAAATTATTTCATCCGGTCTCACTATTTGCTCACTGACCTCAGCTATATTATATGTAATTTCCATATAGAACTACTTAACATTTCTTTATCTGACAAAAAGCATTTCCCAGTGTCTTTTGTATCGTGTTAAAATGGGGGTCATTTTAGGTGTAGTTCACTGTTGTTCTTACATGCACACCTCATTCATTCCTTCTCTCTCTCTCTCTCTTTCTTTTAATCTTTTATATCAATATTTATATCCATCTCTATTTCTTGTGAACTTTTCACCTTCTTCACAGTCTTTATCAGATTCACTTCTCATTGCATCTTTCCATATTTCTGGTCACTTGACTATTTCAGAATTCTCTCTTTTACATATAATCATGGGTTGATCACACTTCTCCACAAAGCTTGTACTGCTCAATTTAATATATACAAACACAAGCTACAATGCATGACTCATAATGAAGCAACATCTACAGAGTTACTGATCCTGACAGAAATGTCAGGCAAATCTGAAAATCATACCTTACTATCTTGAAAAAAAAGAAGGAACCATTCAATAATGGTTTCTTTTTTGATACCTTTTTTTAAAAAGATGTTCTTGTTAAAAGACTTTTGTTTGTAGGTTTTTTCATTCAAGGTTGACATGGGGCTATGTAGAAAGCACCCTTGGAGTGGTTGGCTTTAGGAAGGGCATCTAGTTGTAGAAATCATGCCAAATCAGACTGGAACCTGGTGCAGCTCTCTGGCTTACCAGTTTTCAGTCAAACCATCCAACCCATGCCAGCATGGAAATTAGACACTAAATGATGATAATGACGATGACAACGACGATGATGATAATGATGATGACAATGATGTGTATAAGCTGGTGTGAGCACTGACCAGCTAAATCAACCTGCTGTATCAAGTAGAGAAAGCACTTTGATAAATCCTACAATTTCTAATGGATGTGTGGTAATTATTATTGTCTAACTCAGCCCATAATAAGAAAACATGATCAAAAGCATTTCAGCTGTGACCAGCCTAGTTTTTAGGAACTGTGTTATGTGAACCAAATGTGTCCTTTCTCATTGCTAATAGTTAGGGAGTAGTTTGATTTTGGGGTACCAGAAACTTTGAATGAAAGGTGGCAAGGAGTTACCTTGTGGTTACCTTTTGCAATAGAACTGAAAGTCAACAAGAGTGAGCAGTGAACTAAAACATTTTTGAAAATCTCAAGAGAAACTGAAATAGTACTTATAGAGGGCAACAATGAAATCAAGGAGAAAGTATAGAATAAAATCAATGTGAACCTCACTCCTTGTATACACACAATCCAAATAACATTTAAGTATAAACGAAAATGTTAATTCTTTCTAATTCACAAGGATCTCAATAGTAGGGGCCAACATGGTTTTTCTGAAATTTCAAGTGCGTAAGAGAGAAATTTTCTTCTAGATAAGAATTCAGCTTATTGCAGGTAATCTCACCAGAGGGGAAAAAGGGAGTCAATTGTACAAGCTAGCAACATATACTGATTAATTCTACTGTATTTTTGCTACTGTCTTCGCAATTAATTATATCACTTGTAGGCCTCTACATGGTTATTCGACTTGCTAGAAATAACAACCAAATGTCTTTCAAATCAAACTACATTCTATTTTATAAAGGATAATGGAGTCCTAGATACATTATGACCTAAATTAAGATCATAGATCTGTTCAAATCAATGCTAACCTGGGGATAAACAACACCATTTTGAACTTGATGTATTTAGCCACTGAGAAATCAATGTCCTCACTAGGACCACAATGAAAGCTGGTCACTAGATACAGAAGGTCGAGTGGTCACATGTAGGCATTCCTCATAAACTCATTGTTTAATAAGTGTGATGGAATGGCAGAAATGGTAAAATATTGATCAAAATACCACATGGTATTTAGTTACTTAAGTCCCTTTTCATTTCCAGTCCAGCTAATTACCTCAGAAATCATGAATCTGTATTTTATGCAAATCACTGCACTCTAAGTACAAATCTCTCTGAGGTTATCATCAACTCCAATGGAGCTTGAATCTAAACTATTAACCTTACAACATGTCAAGTTCTGTTGCAATTTTTTTTATTTACTTTAAATTTACAATATTCATTTAGATTTACTATATTTGATAAAAGATAGCATTTATTGGGTTTGTATACATATTAGTTTATACATATTAACATTGACACACTTTTCCATATCACAGAGAATTTTAGATGCTTAGAGTAAATTAGACTAATGACCAAAATAATTAGGGTAATGTAAAATTAATTAGAAAAGCCTTCCAATGAATAAAGGGGTTGGGAAGGGAATTGAAGAACAGCACTTTTAGTGGAGTCTGGTTCTACAAACATATGGTAACACTCCACGCCCACCTCTTCAAATATATGTAAAAGATCATCAAAAAAATTAATCCCTTTATTTGACTAAGCCCTGTTGCAATGACAAATATTAATAATAATAAAAATAAAAATAATAATAATAATAATAATAATAATGATGATGATGATGATGATGATGATGATGATGATAATGATAATAATAATAATAATAATAATAATATAATAATAATAACAACAACAATAATTATAATAATGATAACAATAAAGATTGCCACAATTGGCCTAAACATCTACCTGAAAAACTCTGATGACTGGATGTTAAAACTTGTCTTAAAGCATGAAAACAAGAAAGCATCTTACTCAGTAACAAAACAGGCAAAGGAATATCTAAATGAATTCCAAATACAACAAATCCCAGAATTAGATGTACTGGAAACAAGCACAGAAAAAGTTAAATGTATGAAAACCTGCTAAAATTGCTGCCTTTGATATTCTTACTGATAAATGGCAAGAAAAACCTCTCAATGGCAAATACCCAAAAAGAGCTAATAATATCCATGTTGACAAAGCCCTTACCCATCAATGGTTAGTGTATTCTGGCTTAAAATCAGAAACAGAAGGGTTTATCATAGCAGCCCAAGATCAATGCCTACCTACAAGGAGCTACCAGGCCAACATATTAAAGAACTGGAGTAGCTCATGTCGTGTATGTAAACAACAAAATGAAACCATTGATCATGTTGTCTCCATGTGCAGTCTTCTTGTGCCTACAAAGTATCTCAACAGGCATGTTAGAGCAGCACAGTATATTCACTGAGTAATTTGCAAATACCTGGACCTACCCCATGATAAAAACTGGTGGGAACACAAACCACTGCCAGTGCTTGAAAATGATTACATCTCACTCCTATGGAACTTCACCATTCAAACTGACAGAAAGATAGATGCGAATAGGCCAGACATTATATTGAAAGACTTCAGACAAATCCCATGCTTCCTCATTGATATGACTGTCCCAATCGACATAAATGTATCTGTCAAGACCCACCAGAAACTGAGCAAGTATAAAGATCTTGAAACAGAAATTGGCAAAATGTGGAACCTCAAGACTAAAACAATACCTGTTGTCATAGGTGCCCTAGGAATGATAGCAAAAGGAGCTGATTGCTACATAACTCAGATACCAGGAAACCCCAAAATGGCAGAAATTCAAAAGATAGTGCTCATGGGAACTGCCTATATCCTACGTAAAATGCTGTCTGTGTAATCTCAAAGTTTAAAACAAAGTTAAACTTTTTTAATATTTTCTTAAACATTCTCTAGAATAATACTGTGTGCAAAACGATATACATAATACCCTAGGCATAACACCAACTTGAACTTCTAACTTGTCTCTTGAGGTCTCTGGATGAGACTTCGAGTCAACTTGTACAAATACAAAGCAAAAGTCAAACATATAATAATAATAATAATATAATAATAATAATAATAATAATAATAAAGAGACATCAAACTTTGTTTCTCATTTAGAGGCTTAATGAAGGAAGTTTAAATATATTGAGAGTCTAATGAAAATGTTTATTTTTAAAAATACAACACCTGGAAAAAGATTTTATTAATTAGTCTGAGGGGAGAAAGAGAAAGCAGAAGCTGCCTCAAAGGCTCCATGGGGTCTCTCCTGAATAGATAGGGTGGTACTACTATTATGGGAGGTTGATGGTGGTTATTTCTCCTTAGTCTGAAATGCCGATGTGAACAAGTATGGGGTTACTGAAGGATATAGTTGTCTTGAGGAAAAGCATAGAGAAACTTGTTTAAGAGGAGGTGATGGATGTGTAATGTAATATGAGATCTTATATAGATGACAAAAACAACAGAAGTGGGTGAGTTGGGTTATTTTAAGTAGGAGGAAGTATGCCAGATTCCAGGAGAGCAGAAGTTGATAAGAAATGGTAGCAGAGAATAAAGGAAGAAGCTGCTTAAGTGTGAGTGAGTAATAAGTGTTTGGAATGTTTGATGATGCTTCTAAGTAAGATTAAGATGAGATTTAAGTGCTAGGGTGTCACCCAAGATAGCTTATGTGGTAGATTCAATCTGTCGCTCAGTTAAACAATACCACTGAGCGCCTTTTGTGAAGGTCGCTTTGTTGTAAGCATTTAAGCAATTTATCTTGTCTGAGAATAACATTCTCTCTTCTACCAAATACTCTCAGAGTTGTGGGGGGCTGTCTTTCTACCTCTGGCTAAACCACTTTTTAGATAAATAACATAATATAGATACAGGCATGTCTGTGTGGTAAGCTTGTTTTGCAACCATGTGGTTTTGAGTTCAGTACCACTACACAGCACCTTGGGCAAGTGTCTTCTACTGTGCTTTGTAAGTGAATTTGGTAGATAGAAACTGTGTGGAAGCCTGATGTAGATATGTAAATATGTGTGCATCTCTTGGTTTTTGTGTTGCTCCCACACAAATGGTGTTGGTTTGTTTATATCGGGGTTGATTTGTTCAACTAAACTCTACAAGGCAATGACACTGTATGGCTGCAGTATAATGAATGAGACAAATAAAAGATAAAAGATATAATTGCGAAACCAATTAACCAGTAAAGAGATAATAATGTCCATTCTATCACAAGAGCAGCAGCTCTCTGTGTATAACTACTAAGACATTTAAATCTCATTCAATTACCATTCCTTCAAAGCTGTAATCAGTGGTTCTCAATCATTTTTTATCTATGGAGCCCTTTGATTACTATTCTAGTCTGGTAGACCCCCCCATAGCCATTCAATGTTTAAAATTTATTTTTATAGATTCTTCTTTCAAATTTCCTGTTTTGTTTTTCATACATTAATTTGTAATCAACATCAAAATAAAAATCAAATAGAAATTGTAGTTGTGATACCCGTACCGGTGGCACGTAAAAGGCACCACCTGAACATGGCCGATGCCATTGCCACCTTGATTGGCTTCTGTGCCGGTGGCATGTAAAAAGCAGCCACTACACTCATGGAGTGGTTGGCGTTAGGAAGGGCATCCAGCTGTAGAAACACTGCCAGATCAGATTGGAGCCTGGTGCAGCCTCCTGGCTTCCCAGACCCCAATTGAACTGTCCAACCCATGCTAGCATGGAAAGCGGACATTAAACGATCATGATAATGATGATGATGATGAACTATGTAAACCATTTGAGAAAGAAATTTAGCTGTTTCTTGCATTAACTACATCCAAAACAAATTTTTTTCATGGACCCTTAATATACTACTGTGGGTCCCAGTTTACTATTTTGTTTGCGAGGACCCCTGAAAGTCCTGGTTGAGAACCACAGCTGTAAATAGACAGTACAAGGTGGAATTACTCATCACTGTAGGCAGTGGCAGCACTGTAAATCTGATGAGAGTTTTGTATCTTACACAGTTAAGTTCATACCATCCCATGGAATCAGGCCATGATAGAAGCACTGACAATATGGTTCTATATCCAGCTACATGTATGCAGAGGTTTAGTAACCAACTTGAATGCATGTGCAGTAAGGAGGTTACATACACTGGAGAAAAAAGTTGTAGGTAGAAACCTTCAGAGAGCAAACATTTTGGTGGGGAGGAAGGCAATGTGTGAGGTTACAATATTTACTTTTACTTTATAAGTGTAAGGAAGATACAAGCAAGAAGGATGGTAAAGAGGAAAATAGAAGGAAGAGAACAGATTGCACAATGTTTAGTGCATGGTCCCAGGAGGGAAAGTGTAGGTAGCTTGTTATGAAAAGCAAAAGCAAATTCTGGTGGTGAGTAGTTTTTTTGGGATTGAGCCAGCTAATCTAGATGGGTGGGTGTGGAGGTGATAGGTGGTGTAATTATGATAGAAGAGACAGATGGAATAGGTAGCTTGAAAGTAAGTCAAAACACTGAATGCTGTCAACAAGGATTTGCTAGTAAACTGGATTGCCTCATATATATATATACATATATATATATATATATATATATATATATAATATATAATATATATACATATATATATATATATATATATATATATATATATATAATATATATATATAATATATATATATATATATATATATATATATATATATATATATATATACATATATATACATATATATACATATATATACATATATATAGGTACAGGCATGGCTGTGTGGTAAGTTTGTTTCCAAACCACACAGAGCCAGATACAGTCTCACTTCAGGGTACCTTTGGCCGGTGGGTTCTATAGTAGCCCTAGGCTTACCAAAGCTTTGTGAATGGATTTGGTAGATGGAAACTGAAAGAAGCCCATCATCTATATAATTGTGGCTTTGTATTAGTCCACTACCATCGCTTGAAAACCGTTGTTGGTTTGTTTACATTACCCTTTACTTAGCAGTTCAGTTAAAAGAGACTGATAGAACCAGTGCCAATTTATTCAACTAAACCCTTTAAGGTGGTGCCCCAGCATAGCCACAGTCTAGTGGCTGAAACAAGTAAAAGATAGATTATATATATGTTGTATGGGGAATCTGTACATCCTTGCGATTGACTAAGTGAACAATACTAGTCAGTATAAAAGAGCAAGCAGAGAACAGTCTGAGAAGAGTGTCATATGTGCAGTCATATAGTGTACAGGCTGCAGGAATTATTGAATAAAGATATCGTAGAGTGCTTGTTGAAGATACACAGTTGGAGAGTAATAAGAGAACATCAGAGAATGTTAAATATTATAACAGTTCAGATATAACAGTGACGATGAGAAGTCATACATCAATATATATATTATATATCTGGATCACCTCATACATGTGTGTGTGTGTGTTTATACATGTGTATATGTACATGTGTTTGTTGTAGTTGTAGTTTAGGATCAATCCATCTATGATCAATCAGTCAACCAGCTATGACTATCCTTGCATTTTCTCACATGCAGAGAGCTCAGGACCACACTATATTATATATATTCCCCCACCCACTTTTTTAAGGAAGTAGAGTATGATTTAAGAAAATATTTTGGCTGCTATTTCCAGTAAATCGACCAACTACATGAATGTTCCCTCATTAGCAACTCAAGTTGTACAACAGGTGATAAAAGAAGGGTTTTACCTTATAATGCAACTGAGGCACAAATATGTTTCAAATTTTGGTACTAGGCCAGCAATTTCAAAGTAGAGGGTAAACTGGTAAAATTAACCCCCAGTGCTCTACTGGTACCTATTTTATCATCTTCAAAAGGATGAAAGGCAAAGTTGACCTTGGAATTTGAACACAGAATGTAAAGACAAATGAAACACTAAGCTTTTTGCCCACCACAGCAACAATTCTGCAAGCTTGCTGCCCTTCTGATTGCACGAGTGTAACTCTTAACCCATATTCTTTTATTCTTTTACTTGTTTCTGTCATTTGACTGTGGCCATGCTGGAGTACCACCTTTAGTCGAGCAAATTGACCCCAGGACTTATTCTTTGTAAGCCTAGTACTTATTCTATCAGTCTCTTTTGCTGAACCACTAAGTTACAGGGACGTAAATACATCAGCATCGGTTGTCACAAGCACAAACACACTTACACATATATATACACATATATATATATGACAGGCTTCTTTCAGTTTCCGTCTATCAAATCCACTCACAAGGCTTTGGTCAGCTCGAGGCTATAGAAGAAGACACTTGCCCAAGGTGCCACGCAGTGGGACTGAACCCAGAACTATGTGGTTGGTAAGCAAACTACTTACCACACAATGCCCTTAAAAAAATGAAGTATTCACTGTATTTAGATCAAACATTATGGTAAGAGAAGGACAGTATGCAACTGTTAGCTACGGGTGTCGACTACTTACTGAACATTTTGTATGCTCTGTCAGATACTTCCCGGTGAGTTCATGTCCAAACAAGTAGGAGCAGGTTTTACCTTGCAAAAACGTAACCAGGGGTATATATGGGGTATTATCAATATCCTGTATATTGCTTTCAAATTTTGGCACAAGGCCAGCAATTTTAAGGAAGAGGATAAACTGAGAAAATGAACGCCAATGCTCAACTGGTACTTATTTTATCAACTTTGAAAGGATAAAATACATTGCATTCAAATTTTGGCACAAGGCCAGCAATTTCAGGGGTGGGACTAGGTCAGTTACATCAACCCCAGTGCTCAACTCATACTTATTTCATTGACTCTGAAAAGATGAGAAGCAAAGTTGACCTCAGATGGATGAAATGTCAGTAAACACTTTGTCCAGTCGTTCTGTCAGCCCGTTGCCTTCCTGATGGCACAAATATAAACTCTTAATTATCAATATCCTGCATATTGATGGATGTCTTAAAATTGATCACCATGAAAACTGGTGATTAATTACAGAATTAACCAATACCTCGTAATTGTTCATGAACATTTGGAAACATGGAGAACAGCCATTTACCTACATTCTTAGACAGATACTTGTAAACCTGTATTGAGAAACATGAAGGCATGGAAATGGACAGACATAAATATGTAAAACTATCTTTCTCTCTCAGCTCCACATGTTTGTGTGTGTATGTGTGTGTGTGGATATGTGTATATATGTACATACTTACATACATGCATACATACATATATTCCTTCCTGTATATTCATCTACTTACCTACACACACACATGGAGCATTCTGGTTTGATATTCATAATACTTGACCATTATGGAAGAACTTGTGGTTGAACACCAAGTAATCACAGGGTAAAAAAAATACAGGGTGCTATTAATTCTACTTGTAACATAGGAATTCTCACTTGATGAGAAGAAAAGGAGATTGTATGATGCACACATATGAAGAATTATGTCATATGGTAGTGAAACATAGGCATCGAACTCAGAGGATATTGAAAGGGTGGAGAGAAGTGAGACCAGCATGATTAACTGGATGTGTAATGTCAGTGTGTATGAATGATGGAGTACGGTTGAGCTGAGAGTAAAGCTGAATGTAGGAAGAATCAGTTGTGGTGTGCAAGAGATGAGGCAGTACAGGTATGGGACATGGGATTCACGTGATGGATGACATTTGGATAAAGAATTAATAAGAAATCCAAGGGAATGGAGGCCGTAGAAGAGGAAGACTGAGGAAGACATGAACAGAATTGGTGAATGCTAAATGAATGATGTCAAGAAGTAGGATCTCACACAGGATATGACAAGGGATTGTGGGAAGGGTAGAGATGCACTGGATGTGTCCAGTGCAACCCCATCAGACATAGAAAAGCAGATGGATGGTGATGATGATGATGATGATGATGATGGTGGTGGTGGTAATACATTCTATTTTGCTCTTTTGTTTTTTTAACAGTCTCAGTCATCAGACTGTGCCCATGTTGGGGCACTTCTTTCAAAGGTGAATTCAATCACATTGACTCACACTTCAGTACTTACTATATCAATCTTTATTGTCAGACTGCTATGTTATGGGATAAAATATGGGCACAGCATAAACAAATCCAGTTGAGACACAAGCATATGAGAAATTATGACAAACACAAGTGTACATCATTTAATCTCTATACACAGTTCACTGTTGTGGTTATTTGTATCCTCTGCTTTGGATGTTCCAAATGCAATTAGATGCTAAACCATAACAGAATATCAGGGCAATGTCTCATTGCATCATGTTACACAGATAAAATGTTGTGTGTGTGTGTGTGTGTGTATATATATATATATATATATATGACGGGTTTCTTTTCAGTTTCTGTCTACCAAATCCACTTACAAAGCTTTGGTTGGCCTGAGGCTATAGTAGAAGACACTTGCCCAAAGGTGCTACACAGTGGGACTGAACCCGGAACTATGTAGTTAGGAAGCAAGTTTCTTACCATACAGCCACTCCTGCACCCATATATATATATATATATATATATATATATATATATATATATATATATATATAACTAATACACCTGCTTGCTGTTCCTTCACCTGTCTCTGTCTTTCGTGTTTTGTAAATTTGAACTATACACACATATATATATATATATATGTATATATATGTATATGTATATATATATATATCTATATATATATATATATACGTACGTCTATATATATATATATGTATGGTTCAAATTTACAGAAAGCAAAATACAAAGACAGGTGAGAGAAGAACAAGCAGGTGTATTAGTTTGACACTTGGGAAGAATGGAAAAGTCTTTGATGTTTTGAGCCTACACTCTTCAACAGAAAGGGTGGAGAGGGAACGAAAAAAAACAGAGAAAAACAACGTGTAGGGATTAATGGTTCTACATGATACGTACATATATAAATATATATATATAATGTTGACAGGGTTAAACTCCAAGCTGTGTTCTCTGGAAGTACATCTGTTTATTCCAGTATTACAGTTCAATATGTAGTTGTTATATTTATGTGAGTTATGCATAAGAGTTAAAAATACTGTGAAATATTTTTTGTTGAGTAATATCAGGAGATTGTACAATAATACCAAATAATTTTCCAGTCCCCTTTTTTGATATAAATATGTGTGTGTGTGTATGTGTGTGTGTATGTGTTTGTATAACTAAGTCATTTAAAAATCTGTAAGTCAGGAAAAAGATGCACTTCATTCCATGTTGACTACCTCTGATGAATGTAGGGTTATATAATCAGATTGTTACCTAACACTCCTTTGTAATCATAGCATGAAACCTATTGGTAAAGTCAGCCATGATGGATGTATAATACTGTACACTTTGGTTTGGATAATATATATATATATATATTATATATATATATACGATGCCGGACCCCCCTGGCACCTGTGCAGGTGGCACGTAAAAAGCACCCACTACACTCGCGGAGTGGTTGGCGTTTGGAAGGGCATCCAGCTGTAGAAACTCTGCCAGATCAGACTGGAGCCTGGTGCAGCCCCTGGCTTCCCAGACCCCGGTCGAACCGTCCAACCCATGCTAGCGCGGAAAACAGATGTTAAACGATGATGATGATGATGATGATATATATACATATATAATATATATGGACTTCTACACAGATTTTGTCTATTAACTCACTCATAAAATATTCAAAATACTGTTAATTTGAGATTCAAGTAGAAGATACTAAATTGTGTCATGTAGGAAGATCAAGTCTAGAGCCTCAGAGTAATGCCTATGCACAGATGCGTGCCTGTAGTGTGTGTGTGTAGTGTGTGTGTGTGTGTGTGTAAGTGTGTGTGTGTGTGTGTAAGTGTGTGTGTGTTTTCAGGAAGGAAATTTATTTTGGTAATGAAATTATTAAAAAAAGCATTAAGAAAACATTATAATACATATCAAAAGTGTCAGAGGTCAGAAGTCAGAGGTCAGAGATGCTTGAGATATAGGAAAAGGAAACATTCAACAAATTATTGGCTGTTTGAACGAAAACAGCTTTACTTGAAATATTTTATGAGTTGTAGTTGTTGTTGTTGCTGTTGTTGTTGTTGTTGCTGTCATTGTTGTCGTTGTTATTGTCATCATCGTCGGTGTTGTTGTTTAACCCCAGGTCAGCTCTTGTAGAGCAAACCTATGATTAATGGCATTCCGGCAAAGACCGTGCCATCCTACTTTCAAGAACTGTGTATCATGGTCTTATATTATGCATCCTTTCCTTTCAAGATGCTAAAGAATAGTTTGGCTGCTATTTCCTGTAGATCAATAAGCAGAATGCTTTGTAGTTATGGTTATGTTATGTCACTGTATGTCCTGGGTTCGAATCTCACCAGGGTTTGACTATGCTTTTTATCTAGCCAGAGGGTTGATAAAACAAAACATCAAACACAAAATCTATTTAACCCTTTGACATTCAAACTGGTTATATCCTACTCGTTGTATTCAAACCAGCCAGATCAAACCTGTCACACCTACCCTACAATATCATTCTAATAATAAACAATCATTGAAATCTTGAAGCTAGGAGATAAAGCATGATTAATTCAAAACGATGTGAATAAATAAGCATTACATTTGACAGAATAATCTGAATGCTAAAAGTTTGTTGTTGCTTAGCCCTAGATAAAACTTGATCAAAGGCATTCCAGCTTCCCAAATACATGGTTCCAGATGGTTCAGTCCCACTGTGTGCACCTTGGACGAGAGCCTTCGACTACAGCCTTGGGCCAACCAAGGCTGAAGCAGAAATGTTCGTCCCACACCACTGCTTGACAACCAGTGTTTGTGTGTTTATGTCCTCTTAACTTAAGTCCTGCAGAAGAGATTGATAGAAATAGAATAAGTATCAGGATATATACATTAGTTGATATATATATATATTTTTCTTTTTCAAAGACGAAGACAAGAGTGTGTGATTTGAGGAAAATTTGACTGCTATTTCTAGCAAGCTAAGCAAACATGAAGAGGTTCACAGCTCGCTTGTAGCTGTAGTTATTATTATTATTATTGGAGGTAGTAGTAATGGTGGTGGTGGTGGGGGGGGGTCTAGTACTCTATCACCACCACCCTCACCACCATACCAACCTACCAGTGTATCACAGTGGCTGGGCACGTGGGTTGTATAGAGGCACATGACAGTGTGCATATAAACATGAGGTAGGTTTGTAAATAAATATATATAGATTTGTATACAGAAACATCTGTCAATATCTGGATACATATGTTGAGAAGCATTGAGTATATATGTGTGCCTTTGTGTGCATGTGTGTGTGTAAATGCATACACCATCCCAATACACGTACACATAGCATAGAAATATACATAGATATACCTTCAAGATGATGATGATGATGATGATACCAGTGGAGGTGGTATACATCAAGATTAAAATAACTGTATATGGGCTTGAAGATTTCGTCGGTAAAATGTGTTGGATAAGTAATTTATAACATTTTGCTCTTCTTTATTCTAATGCTTTCTCTAATTTAATAATAATAATAATAATAATCCTTTCTACAGTAGGCACAACGCCTGAAATTTTGGGGGAGGGGACTAGTCGATTATATCGACCCCAGAATTTCACTGGTGCTTAATTTATCGACCCCAAAACGATGAAAGGTAAAGTCAACCTCAGTGGAATTTGAACTCAGAATGTAGTGATGGGTTAAATATTGCTAAGCGTTTCGTCCAGCATGCTAACAAGTCTGCCAGCTTTCCACCTTTCAATAATAGTAATAATAATAATAATAATAATAATAATAATAATAATAATAATAATAATAATAATAATAATTATTATTATTATTATTATTATTATTATTATTATTATTATTATTATAATGAGCTTATTATAAATACAATGTTCAAGAGCGCAACATGTCAGACAAGGGTAAAAGAGGGGCCAGATAGCAGCAATAAGCCAATAAAAAAACGAGACAGCAATGAAAGCATGAAATGAAAGCTCATAGAATAATGTCAAATAATATTCTCTTTTAAGTGAATTGGTAAACTTAAATGAGTAGATAATCTACCCAATACTGAGAAGATTTAATTTCATATATGTGTATGCATAACAGATAATCATGTTCAGCAGTATTGAGTACATTTAAGATCAGATATATCCTGTATATAGATATATCCTTTATATAGATATATCCTTAAGATATTAAAATGGCTTTAATAACAGATAATCCATTCAGTATTGAGCAGTAGCTTTAATAACAAGTATAATGTCTCTGTAGCAAATGATTTTAATAACAGATAATCGACTTGATATTTAGTAGCTCTAGCAAATAATATCCTTTATACAACAAATGACTTTTTAATAATAGATAATCTACTCCATACTGAATGGCTTTAATGCAGTATAATCCACCACTAATCTCATTGATTTTATAAGATAATCTGCTTCTCAATGATTGTCATTTGTAATAGAGAAGATGTGTAAGGACATTGATTAAGTAAAAATGGTAGAGCAGAGATGTTGAGTATCAGGAGACTCTGTAGAGTAACTAAGTAAATGCATTCTAGTATTTAGTTTTGTATCTCCAAGTTCAAACCTTATTGATACTGATCTTCTTTAATATCACTTCAAAAACAATGAAATAAATACCAGTTATATATTGTTATCACTCTAATCGCCAATACCATTTTCATTATAGTCTTTGGTTCATCGTCATCATCATCACCATCATCATCATTGTTTAATGTTTGTTTTCCATGCTGGCATGGGTTGGACGGTTTGACTGAGGTCTGCAAAGCTTTTGTTTATAAAGTACCAAGGTTGATTTCTTTGACTAAAAACCCTTCAAGGCAGTGCCCCAGCATGGCTGCTGTCCAATGACTGAAGCAAGTAAAAGATACATAATAAAAGATGTAAATGCTGATCTATATCTTCAGGCTTTCTAAGCTGACATAAATAACAGGCAAACAGCAGTTAGAAGAACATTAGTGACATGCTTGAGGAAGGAAGTATCAAGAAATTCAATTACATCTTGATGAGAAGTTGATGGAAGACAAGAACAAAAAGACTGATGGAAGAGCAAGTAAATATTTTGGGGTCCTGTTACATCCATCAAGTAAATAGCTGTGTTGTAGTAAAAACTATATTTGTCATTTAAAACATACACATATGATTTAATAGTCACTCTAGTGTTGTTTTTAAAGTATTGTTTTATATCAGGACTGTCAAGTTATTTAAAACTGGGTCTTGGGATTCCCTATGCTACATTCCTAAAAATAATTACTTTTGATACCTTTTCAGGCTTCCCTTTAATTGCAGCAGAGCTTGATGGGATGGGTGTAAAAATAGACTATGTTAAAAGTTCCTGTGAATGAGAGGTGGGACTCTCATTCTTAACAAACCAACTTTTTATGCATAATAATAATAATAATAATAATAATAATAATAATAATAATAATAATAATAATAATCATAATAATGAAGTTATTGTATACTGTGCTCAAATGCACTACAACTCATCAGAAAAAATAGTTAAAAGTGCATGAACAGCACATAGAATAAGCACAGGAAGTGAAGAGTGAAAGAGTCATTTAAAAAAACAGATGGGGAATCAGGTGTAGTGTTGGCAAATTTCAGAAAGTATAGAAGTTTTGAAGGATGTAGTGACCCAACAGCTAATAACTGATGTGTGTAGTTTATTCCATGTGTCAGCATTTCCAAGTGTGAAAATATGTTTCCAAAAGTCATGGGTGCTGTGTTGATTTTTTGATTTTGTAAGCATTTCCACAAGTGTTAAACACATGAAATTCAAAGAGGTACCCAAAAGGTGGTGGATAATCTTGTGGGCGTCTACTAAGTCAGTTGCCAAATGTTGGAGCTTTAATGTGTCCAGCCCCAGGGAAGCAAGGCATTCAGAGTGTGGTAGATGCCTGATAGTGGGTATTCATCTGGTTGAATATTTCTGAACAGTTTCCAGGAGATTGATATGCTGAACATTTTCAATGATATACATTATTTTAAATGGCCAATATATGATCAAATCATTAGCTAAAGAAAAAGTCAAAGCAAAGGATATTGGATACCAAACCAGATTTCCAATCAGGTACACAAACGAATGACAAATAAGGACATCACTGGTTCTGGTTAGGTGATCTTAAAACATAAGTCAAACAGAACCTTTATGCTGTTGTAGCAGTAGCAGTTTCAGCCATTTTGAAATGTGGCTGTAGCGGTCTCTGATATCCTCACTGTTTGAGAGACACGGCAGGAATGATCTTGTCTGAGATTACAGCCATCTTTGGCCGAGCTGTTCCTGTTGTGTCCACTGAATTGATTGGTTGACAGGTGGCGCGATTTGTCTCTACTTATTTTGCGCCACTGTCCAAAGCCAACCAATCACGGCCTTTGGTTAAGGTCCCTTCTCCTAGGCTCTGTTGAGCCACCCTACTTGTATATAAAGGAAGGTTCTCAGTATACTGTCATACAACATATGAGAAATATAAAGAGAAGCGAAATCTCACTCAAGTCACACTCTGCCATCCTAAATAAATAAATAATTAAATAAATAAATAAAAGTACAATACTCTTACTCTTTTACTCTTTTACTCTTTTACTTGTTTCAGTCATTTGACTGCGGCCATGCTGGAGCACCGCCTTTAGTCGAGCAAATCGACCCCGGGACTTATTCTTTGTAAGCCCAGTACTTATTCTATCGGTCTCTTTTGCCGAACCGCTAAGTGACGGGGATGTAAACACACCAGCATCGGTTGTCAAGCAATGCTAGGGGGACAAACACAGACACACAAACACACATATACATATATATATATATACGACGGGCTTCTTTTCAGTTTCCATCTACCAAATCCACTCACAAGGCATCGGTCGGCCCGGGGCTATAGCAGAAGACACTTGCCCAAGGTGCCATGCAGTGGGACTGAACCCGGAACCATGTGGTTGGTTAGCAAGCTACTTACCACACAGCCACTAATGCAATTAGTTCTTTAAAAAAAAAAAAACACTGTCTAGATAAGGAATGGAATGGAACACCTTTGACTGTAAATGGTTTTATTTGCCAGAGATGATTTGGGGTTAAACAACAGCTGAAGTTAATAAGAAAGCTTTTGTATTGGAATGGCTGTGTGGTAAGAAGTTTGCTTCCCAAATACATGGTTCCAGGTGGTTCAGTCCCACTGTGTGGCACCTTGGACGAGAGCCTTCGACTACAGCCTTGGGCCAACCAAGGCTGTAGCAGAAATGTTCGTCCAACACCACTGCTTGACAACCAGTGTTTGTGTGTTTATGTCCTCTTAACTTAAGTTCTGCAGAAGAGATTGATAGAAATAGAATAAGTATCAGGTTACAAAAAAAAAAAAATACTGCGATTGATTTGTTTGATTAAAATCCTTCAAGCGTGACCACAGTCTAATGACTGAAACAAGTAAATGACAAAAGATAAAAGATGGTTACTCGGTTTACTAAAAATAGCAACTAATTCACCCTCAAGTCACACCTTATTGACTTAAAGGAAATACATTGAATGATGTAACCTCAGATATACTGCATAGAAATAACAAAGGATGGTAACAGTTGCAAATAATAGGGGATGGCCACTTTGGAAAGCATTTGATTTTAGACCTATTTGATTAGGGTTGACCTGGGATTAAAGCACACCAGCAACAAAATAAGCCAAAACTTGCTGAGTCAGTAGAATGTTGGACAACTAACTGGGGGGTCAGCAGTCTATA
>NC_043004.1:105713824-105728824 GCF_006345805.1 Octopus sinensis | reverse complement strand
GAAATGCAACACTCAAAAGCATGCATGTACATATACACGCACATATTCACAAACCCATCTAGACATATATGTGTGTGTGTGTGTGTGTGTACACATACAGCCATATGCAAACACATACACATATACACACACACACAGACTACAGGACACCAGAGAGATAATATAGTAGAGAGGTAAACAGTCAGTGAAAGATATCACCATCTGCTAATCACATACACACACACACATACATGTACATGCACGCACACACACACACACACACACACACACACACACACATAAATCTTCATATCCATGCAACTCAAAAATACTACAAAACCAAATAAAACAGGTACTTACAAAGGGGGGCGGAAAAGACACATAAACTAAACAAGAAGATTGTGATGATGATGATGATGATAATGATGATTATGACAATGATGATGATGTCGACGATGTCTGTGGAGAAGATGAAGGGGAAATGAAGGAGAGGAAGACTTGCTACCCATCCTTGATTCATCGCATTCAAAAAACACACATATACAAATACATACAACCAGTGAAGGTACAAACCTGTCACTAACACATTTCCCACTTCACTAATTGTACATACACACATACATATACACACATAATTTTATATAGATATATATAAATAAAAATATGAATACATATATATATATGTGTCGGTGGCACATAAAAAACACCATCCGAGCGTGGCCGTTCACCAGCCTCGTCTAGCACCTGTGTCGGTGGCACATAAAAAGCACCCACTACACTCACGGAGTGGTTGGCGTTAGGAAGGGCATCCAGCTGTAGAAACACTGCCAGATCTGACTGGCCTGGTGCAGCCTTCAGGCTTCCCAGACCCCAGTTGAACCGTCCAACCCATGCTAGCATGGAACGGACGTTAAACGATGATGATGATGATGATATATATATATATATGGTGGCAACAACACCAGTACTTTGGTGATGTTACTAGTGCTGGTGCCACGGAAAAAGCACCTGGTACACTCTGTAAAGTGGTTGGCAGTAGGAGGGGTACCCGACCACAGAAAATCCCACTAAGCAGACATTGGAGCTCGGTGCAGAGCCCAGACTTGTTGGATCCTGTCAAAATATCCTCTCCATGCCACCATGGAAGGCAGAAGTTAAGGGATGATAAGGTTGATGTTATGCATGGACTCTTTCTCTTTTTAATTCAGAATGAATTTTGATGGGCCACCTGCATCTTGTTTTGTTCATCATCTTTAAATCTTTAGAAGGTCTTGCAGATGTCTATAGTCCCAGATAACGTTTTCATTTGTAGTGTAGGAATTAAGGATTTACCTTCTCGTTCCAAGAACCCAAGTTCAGCCATACTTTGCTTCAGATGGGTTGGTATGTTGTGTATGTATGTATGTATGAGTGCTACTGGTAACATGTAACCCAGTACAACCTGTTGCATGGTCGGGTCGTTGGCGACTAAACTGGCAACCCCACCAAGCTTGCTTGGTGAGGAGGGTGATTATTGGACACCCTGCGGGATGAAAAACAAAACCCGTCAAAGGGCGGAGGAACTCTTGAGAGTCAATGGCCATCCAATAAATGCCTTAAGGCTGTATCATGTGCGGGTACATAGAAATAATCGGACTGAATACCCGATCGCGCGGTTAAACCATTGGGAGTGAAGGACTCCTAGCCTTTGGTAGGGCATCTTTCAAGGAGAAGGTAACTCAGGAAACTGGGATAACTCCGACATAAAACCTGTGGCTCAGTGGTTACCGATGATGTTGACTTGTTCTTCTTTTCGGATTATGGCTGCTGTTGCTTAGTGAGTGGGATTGACTCAGTGCACAGCCTTTCCTCACTTTAAAAAAAATCTTCTTGCACAGGCATTGCACGATAACAACATTGATTAAGCTCCATCTCAAACCATCCAACCCATGCCAGCATGGAAAGCTGGTGTTTAACAACGATGAAGGTGATGATGGAGTTCAAGTCAGTCTCTAACAAAGCAACGAAACATTTTGAGTTGAAGGAGAGTTCCCAGAGTTTGTAAATATGTGGTTGAATTGGTGTGTGTATATACGACTTAGGTGTTTGTCCATGTGTGTGTATGTATACATCATTACCTTTTACATGTGTGCTCTTGTAGCTGTGCACAACTAAGTATGAGCATATATCCATTTAAAGAATCTCGGGTGTTTAGAATGTCTTACAAATGTGCTTACGTCTTAGTACCAGCCAAAAAAGACAGTCTTTTTTATGAGTGTACAATAAGTTATGTGAAGGAAGTATTTATGAAAAAGTAATGTAGAGACAATGACATCGGATGACAAAGATATACAGAGAGAGCTAAGCTGGTGGCAGAAGTAAGAATAATTAGTTAAGAGAGAAAACAAGGAAGAGGGTAACATAACTCATTGTGGGGACGTAAGGTAACTTAGACAAACTCTCTTTCCTTTTCACCCTCTTACCTAACATTCTATCTACCTACCCACTTGCCTACTTACATACCTACCTATGTATGTATGTATGTATGTATGTGTATGTATGTATGTATGTATGTATGTATGTATGTATGTACGTATGCATGTATGTACGTATGTATGTATGTATGTACGTATGTATGTGTGTATGTATGTATGTATGTATGTACGTACGTACGTACGTACGTATGTATGTATGTATGAATGTATGTATGTATGTGTGTATGTATGCATGTATATATGTATGTATGTGTCTGTCTGTCAGCCTATGTATGTATTTATCTGTCTGTCTGTCTGTCCGTCTGTCTATCTGTCTGTCTTATAAGCCTATTAATAAAGAAAGGGCAAAAAGAAATGAATACTTCAAAAAAGTAAGAAAAATATGGTCAAAGGAGCTCTCATTGCACAACAAATGCATCATTCGCAACACTTTTGCAGTGCCTATCCCAACAGCTACAGTTGGCCTTCTCAGTTGGTCACTGCATGAACTCAGTGAGATGGATACAAGAACTCATAAACTACTGGAAATTCCAACATGACTCAAAGATATATTCACCACACTTGGTGAGTGGAGAAGCTGTGGCCTTAAATCTATATTCACATCATATCAAAAGACTGAAGTAACATCTCCAACAGAGAAAAAGCTCAGTAAATATCTCAGCCAAGTTTCTGAGCATCAAAATATAAATATTGCAATTGTTACTGAACTTGGGAAAAGATATGAAAAGCAAGTTTGCCCTGGCACAGTTAGCATGGAGGCCTGCATTACCTTATTGCAGCTGTGCTGCACAGGAGGTGTTTGCAGGATGGAAGACAGCAGGCTACCAAAGACAGTTTTCTGTACTGAACTGCATCAGGGCAGGAGAAGCCCTGGTGGCTGAGGTTGCAATACAGAGATGAACTGAAGAGACATGAAGAGCTCCAGCATCTCCCCAGACACTTGGGAGGAGAAGGCCTGGTGATGTAATGAGTGGCACCAATCACTGAAGCTTGTAATTCCAGTCATTGAAGAGAAACAAAAAAAGAGAAAAAAGAAAGAACACACGAGAGTAGTCACTTCTCCATTGCATCAAGCAGCTCTACCTGCAGCAGATGTCATCGCTGTTGCAGATCAGGAGCAGATCTTGTAGCCCCCGTGCAAGCCTGCCAGAGATACTTACTGAACATGAACAGTTAACGTCGACCTACAACGGAGAGCTGCTGCTGATGAAATGCGGTACCCCATCATGGCTGCAGTCTGGTAATTAAAAATGTGTGTATATATATATATATATATATATATTTTATTACTACCTCAGTCCATCTAAATGTATATATTTGTCGTTACCTTTCATAAAAAGCCTTTTTTATTTTTTTATTTACAATGTGCATTTTCGTTGATTTTTCATATTTTACCCTTACATTTCCACGTGTATTTTATATTTTCTTTTTGTAACATATTTTTACTATCTATATATAATCAAAATAAGCAACAAGGATATCCAGAAGTAATGCAGTACAATCGTTTCATGCAACTCCATTTAATTGAACAACGCAATCATTACATCAATTTAAAATCCAGAGCATTTTAAATTGATGTAATGATTGCATCGTTCAATTAAATGAAGTTGCATGAAATGATCGGACTGCATTACCTCTGGATATCCTTGTTGCTTATTTTGATTTTAATCACCTTACTTTGAAATTGTATGGATAACACCATACTAAATTCTGGTGCCTCAACTTATTCATCTGAATCTATATATATATATATATATATATATATATATGTGTGTGTGTGTGTGTGTATATAAAATCACCCACTACACTCAAGGAGTGGTTGATGTCAGGAAGGGCGTCCAGCTGTAGAAACATTGCCAGATCAGATTGGAGCTTGGTGTAGCCGTTGCCTCTCCAGACCTCAGTCGAACTGTCCAACCCATGCCAGCATAGAAAATGGACGTTAAACAATGATATATGTATATATGTAACACTTTTTTCACTGGATTGTGTGTTCATTTCTCTTTTTTCCATCTGTGATTTTATTTTTGATCTTCTATATAAATGAAGATATTTCCTCTGCCTGACTGCTTTTCTTTCTACAAAACAAGAAGTTATATTGTGGAACTGTTATTTTAACAGGTTGTGTCTACACCCAACGAGATACATCTACACTGCCGGATGCTCTTGAACCAGTTGTTGAGTGTCACACCCACGAGGGATTGATGCTAGGTGTGTCAAAAATATTGTTGTGATCAATAAATTCTCATATATTTCATCTTCCATCTTTCATTTGCCACATATATATATATATATATATATATATAATTATATATATATATATATATTATATATATATATATTATATATATATATATATACACATATATATATATATATGGCACGTAAAAAGCATCCACTACACTCACGGAGTGGTTGGCGTTAGGAAGGGCATCCAGCTGTAGAAACTCTGCCGGATCAAGACTGGAGCCTGGTGCAGCCTTCTGGCTTCCCAGATCCCCGGTTGAACCGTCCAACCCATGCTAGCATGGAGAACGGACGTTAAACGATGATGATGATGATGATGATATATATATATATATATAGAGAGAGAGAGATAGATAGATATAGATAGATAGATAGATAGATAGATAGATAGATAGATAGATAGATAGATAGATAGATAGATAGATAGACAGAAAGATAGATAGATAGGCTTGTGTATGTGTGTGTGTGTGTTTGTCCCCCAACCACCACTTTACAACCAGTGCCAATATGTTTATGTTCCTGTAACTTAGCAGTTTGAATATGTACCAGGCTTTAAAAAATAAGTACTGGGGTCGCTTCATTCTACTAAAATTTATCAAATCAGAGCCTCAGCATGGCTGCCGTCTAATAAGGGAAATAAGTAAAAGATGGAAATTGAATATTAGGAGAGAAAAACCTCAAATGACAAAGAGAATAAACAACACTAAGAGCCTGCCATGAAGAATCAACAATTCTATAATGTCATATCTCGAAGGGTACCTTCATTTAATCCAAGAGCAAGGCATCCCTACCAAGTACCTTCTACTCAAAAGACAGAATTCATAACTTGACAACAAATGTAGGTTACAGGAAAACCAAATCTGAAGACATTAACCGCATTGCTGCCAGCTGATACTACCATCTCCTATGAGACATAATGGGGTATCCAGAACAATCAGAAATAGACTGAGAAGGAAAACAATGACAAAGGATAAAGATGAATATATTTAAACTGAAGAAGTGAACAAATATATCGTTGGAACCAAAAGACTAATAAATAAATAAAAATGGCAATGAAATTAGAGCACAACTGACCCATATTGGTGTTAGTAGTGTGATTGGCATTCTGTTGGTTATGACAATGAGTGTTCCAGTTGGTCTAATCAATGGAACAGCCTGCTCATGAAATAACATGGAAGTGGCTGAGTACTCCACAGACAAGCATATACCTTATGTAGTTCTCGGGAGGATTCAGCGCGACACAATGTGACAAGGGTGGCACTTTGAAATACAGGCACAACACATTTTTGCAAGATAAGTGGACTGTAGCAATGTGAAATAAAGCATCTTGTCCAAGGGCTCAAAACAACACCAGGAATTGAACCCATAACTTTATGATCATGAACCGGATATCTCTAACCACTAAGCCATGCAACACATATTGTTGTATGTTGTAGAAATCTATAAATCAAAAACATTCCCTTTGGTTATATTTAGCTGCCCACTTGATGTCAATCATAATCAGCTTCATTTAACATCCATGTTCCAGCTGGCATGGATCAGATGGAATTTGATGAAGCAGATTTTTAATGTGGTAAGAAATATACAGACGGACGTTATACATGGGCCATTGACGAAGAGTTTGTAAATGTTTGTTATGCTGAATCTTCCTGGGAAATACACTTTCAGTTTTAAACAGCATGGCTTTATGGTTAAGAAGTTGGCTCCCCAACCACAGGGCTTCAGGTTCAGTGCCACAGTGTAGAACCTTGGGCTGTCTTCTACTATAGTCCTGGGATGGCCAAAGCCTTGTTTGTAGATTTGGTAGATGGACACTGAAAAATGCCAGCCGTGTGTGTGGGTGAATATGTGCGTGAGGGAGAGTGTATGAGAGTGAATGTGTGTGTGTGTGAGAGAGAGAGAGAGAGAGTGTGCGTGAGAGTGAGTTGTGTGTGTGTGTGTGTGTGTGTGTGTGTGTGTGTGCATGCATGCATTTGTGTGTTTAAGTGTGAATGTGGTTATGTCTGTGTCTCCTTGTCTTGACATCGTAAATTGTAAATGAATGTTTCATTTCTGATATTCTGCAAAAATATGTCTGCCCATGGGGAGATATTATCTATGTTGGAAACAGGTTCTGACAGTAAGTGCATCCAAACATAGAAAATCTGCTTCTAAGAATTCTATCTGACCTCTGCAAGCATGGAAAAGTGGATATAAACCCTTAACAATGATTGAGAGGATGTGTATTAATATCAGTTCCTTGGATCAAAGTATGGGTGAACTTGGATTCATGGAGAAAGAATGTAGGCCCATAATTCATACACTGCAGATAATAATAAAATCCGCTTACTTGTTTCATGTTCTTTGCACTATGAGGCTGGGGCCATCCTAGATTGGTGGTCCCAGAGGTGTCATTGTGAATAGAGCTGACCAGGTGCAGCAGTGCTTCCCATTACTTCCCAGTCCTGTGCCAACCCCACTGCATTCTCCTCTGGAGATCTTCCTTAATTACATCCATCCATGTGGTGCAGGGCCTGTCACAGGGCCTCTTCCAGCCTGCAGCTAGTGCATTGAATGAGAGTAAGGCCCTGGTAGGATGGTCAGGTGGGAAGTGGAGGACATGTTCTTACCTGCGCATGGGGCAGTTAGCTATGAGGTGGGAGGCTGCAGGCTGATGTGTGTGCACATGCTTTCATTCTTTTACTTGTTTCTGTCATTTGACTATGGCCTTGCTGGAGCACCACCTTAGAAGGGTTTTTTAGTTGAAGAAATCAAGTCCAGGACTTATTCTTTGTAAGCCTAGCACTAATTCTATCATTCTCTTTTGCTGAACCGCTAAGTTACAGAGACGTAACCACACCAACACCAGTTTTCAAGCGATGATGGGGGAACAAACACAGACACAAAAACACATACACGTAAATATGTGTGTGTGTGTGTGTGTGTGTGTGATGGTCATCTTTCAGTTCCCGTCTACCAAATCCATTCACAAGGTTTTGGTCAGCCTGAGGCTATAGTGGGACTGAACTTGGAACCATGTGGTTGGAAAGTAAGCTTCTTACCACACAACCACACCTGTGCCTGCAGCTTTTTGTTTGATGGTGCAATAGGTTCAAATCAAATCTGGGTACCCCTTTCTTTGACTCAATAACTATAAATGGTGAAAGATTTTACCTGTCTGCTATAGAACAACACATTGTCCAACTAAATCCATGTCTGACATCTCTCAACAATTCTTAACAATTCTCTCTCTCTCTCTGATTTTGTATTTACATCACACACACAAATAGAAAAAAGAATGTTTTCACATTGATTCAAACAGGTTTTCAAAACGGTTTCTAAAAACATCTATCTTTGAACAAGTAATTTTACCTGCCATGCCAATTTCATTTTTAACTCTTTGAAATTCTATCTGCTTGGACATTTTATGTCTTTGCTGCTCCTTACCTGCCATGTTTTACTGCTATTTCTTACATGAAATTGTTCAACTTTATTTACATCTTTGAACAATTTATTTAATACCATGTTGATGATGAGAGAGAGAGAGAGAATGGAGAGAGAGAGGGGGGAGAGAGAATGAAGTGAGAGAGATAGAGGAAGAGGAACAGGGTTGGGAGAAATGTAGTATATGTTTCTCAGGTACCTTTGTTTTTACATCTCCAGTGAATACTGCTTCAGGCAAAATAAAGCTGAAGCCTAAAATTATCTTGGGAGTTGCACAAATTAGCTTGAATGCAAGGCCACCATTGACATATACCTTTAAGAGATGAAGGCAGCTGGATGTCAAGTGATAGTCCCTTGATGCAGAAATGTAGGTCACATGTTAATCGCATGTTTAGCCAATCAAACAGTTCAGGGAGGTAGAACTGATTTATACTGTTGTTGGCATTAACTGAAGATGTTGCTGAGCATATATTGCATACAAAAGTAGCTAGATGTCCCCTCCTTCATGACTACAATGAAGTTCTGGTTGAAGTACTGCTTTCATCACTTCATGGTACTTGACCATTTACCATGCGTGAAGCACATGTGTTACATTCTTGTACACATTTGTCAGACACTTCTTCCAAACATGGAAATGAGAACCCAAAAGTAATTCATTCCTTACTCTTGCTAGCACAAAGGATCTTTCGATGGAATCATTGTTTTTGGTTTGTATTATCTGGTTGAATTTTGAGAAATTGTATTCATTGGTGCAAGTGCGGCTGTGTGATTAAGAAGGTTACTTCCCAACCATGTGGTCTTGGATTCAATCTCACTGAGCAGTATTTTAAGCATGGGTTTTCTGCTATAACTCTGTGTCTTCTACTACAACCTTTTGATGGTTGTAAATGAACATCTTTGTCGTACAAGTGAGATTGTTCATTCCTAGTCTTTTATGAAAATGTATATCTTGCTATGGGAAAATACTACTGTTGTGGAAGGATTCCAACCCCCCACCCCCACTTGAGTGACTAAAGGTGGACTGACACATTGTTATAAAATAAAGAACTGTGAGCGATTGGCAGTTTGGATTGGTAAACAGTTCTCTGTGAACCGTTGATTGAGAGCAGTGAGTCTTGTGTAATAGTAATCGAATTGCATTGTGTAAATACTTTCTTTCCGCTCTGCTTTGTTAAATTATGTATCCAACCCCAGGATATAAAAGTGGTGACGAGTTGTTCGAAGCTTGCATTGGACATTTAAAATTTTATCTGATACAAACCCAAAGAAAAAATTGTTTAACCTGGAAGATTTATTGACCTCCGTAATGCAGTTACAAAGGCAACAGCAGCACCAACAGCAGCAACAGTAGCAACTACAGCAACAACTGCAGCAGCAGCAACAACAACAGCAAAACCAACCGTTGCTAGAATTAATTTTGAAGAAGTCTGAAAATACTTTAGGTTCATACTTGCCAGACAGTGTAGCAAACTCAGTGGAAGAATTCAGCTATAATCCAGAAGGGATTGCCTTCTCTGCACATATTCAAAGATATGAAGAAATCTTCAAAGAAGAATGTAAAAGTTGGTCAAACAAGAAAAAGGCGTGACTGCTTTTAAGAAAATTATCCCTTGCCAAACACAAAAAAATAGTAACTATGTTCTGCTGAGGAACCAGATGAGATTTATTTTGATGAAACAATTCACTTTTTATCGAAAATTTCCAGTGAAAATGCTCCCTCTTCAATACTCACTGGCAATGTTTAAATTTGGTCAAAAAAGATATTGTCACCTATACTGAAGTGGTTAAAAGAGTGTAAGAAATTCAAATTGAAAGAGTTGACCCCAGACATGTTCAAGTGTTTAAATTTTGTTTAAGGGATCACTGCAAGCAAAAAATGCAGATATACATTCCCAGATATTAACAAATTTAGAACAGGACCAAATTTTAACTCTGCAGACAGTAGCAGAAGAACATCAGAGGATTATAAATCTGCAACATGATGCAGATAAAATTGAAGAGAAAGGAGGAATCCCTACCCATACTGCCCTTAGGTTGCAGCACTGGGGTATGATATTATTAAACTATGATTTTAAGATTTTTTTACCATCCAAGAAATTAGGTCATGCTGATTGTTTATCAAGACTGCTTTCAAAAAATACTGAACCATTTGAAAATACCATGATTGCTGCTTTGTAAGCAGAAGATGAAATTAAAAATGCTTTGTGTAACGTCATACGTGAACTACCAGCTACTTTATGAGACATAAAATTAAAATTGGAAAATGATAAATACATTAAAAAGATGAAAGGAATACTGAAGGCTAGAAGAGATAAAAATGCAAGCTATTTCTCAATGTGTGACAATATGTTGATGTATGCACAAAGAGTTATAGTACAAGCCACACTGCAAAAGTGATTATTAAAGGAATTTCCTATTGGTCACCCAGGGATTTTGAGAATGAAATCATTAATGGAAAGTTATGTATATTGGCGAGCAATGGACCATGACATTGAAGAATCAGTGAAAGCATACAGAGGGTGTGCCTTAGCTGCTATAGTACCCACCACTAAATAGCAACCATGGCCAAAAGCAGATATTCCATGGTCCAGACTGCATGTTCGTTATGTTGGACCACTTAAAGGTTTATATTACCTTGTTGTGGTGGACAGTTTCTCAAAGTGGCTGGAAATGCATAAATGTTAAAAGCCAACATCTGCAGTTACAGTAAGCTTTTTACACAAATTATTCACAAGATATGGTATTCCTGATACCATTGTGTCTGATAATAGAACTCAATTTACATCAGATGACTTCAGAAAATTTTGTAAAATGTTCATCATTGAAGAAGTCACCACTCCACTGCATCATCCTCGATCAAATGGACAAGAAGAATGTTTTGTTGACACTTAGAAAGAGGGCAATTGTAAAAGGTGAACAATGAAGTAATGGATGATCTTGCACTTCAATAATTTCTAAGAGTGTACCAAGTAGCACCTAATCTGAATACCCTGTCTGGAATGAAACCCACAGAATTGATGAAAGGTTACTAGAAAGATCAGATCCGTTTTTGATAAGTTGATACTGAGTGAAAATAGAAAAAAAGCCAAAAACAAATCTACTTCACAAATTCTTCAAGTTAGGTGACAACGTTTTTTTTTTTTTTAAACCTGTAGATATGGTAAAAAAAAAAAAACAGCTGGGAGGATGGTGTAATTATTAAACGGGGTCAATAAAATAATTACCAGAAGAGCACTGGAATTGGTGTAATCAACCTACTCCCTTCCCCAAACTTTCTGGCCTTGTGCCAAAGATTGAAACCAGCATTCTGCAACTTTGCAATGAACTGGAAACATTACAAGCAGTTTCCTATCAACTTTTAATGACATCGGCTTTTCTTTTAAGCTTCTTTTTAGTCACTTCAAATGATGCAAGATCTTGATGCTCAATTGAATTGAAGAAGGCCATTAATTTCCTGTTGCAGTCTTTCTTTACTGAAGAATGTAAAGTTGCTGACACTAACTTTTTCTGCTTTTATTGAAATTCACTTCACCTTTGCAGGAATAACAACATCTAAAGCAGGTGACAATTTCATTCTACCATTTGGATCCAAGTTTAGCTACATTGCTGCAATGTTGACAAGTTATTCCCAGATTAATGTACAATTTTTATTGATGAAGATAATCAGTTTTGAGATCTCTTTTACTCTTTACTCGTTTCAGCCATGCAGCTGTGGTCATGCTGGAGCACCACCATCTTTTACTTGTTATAGTCATTGGACTGTGCTAGTGCTGGGGCACTAATTTCAAAAGGTTTATTTCTTTTAAATCAAACAGGTGGAGGTGTGGTTGTGTGGTAAGAAGCTTGCTTCCCAACCACATTGTTCCAGGTTCAGTCCCACTGTATGAGACCTCGGGCAAATATCTAATATATAGCTTTGGGCCAACCAAAGCCTAGTGAGAAAATTTGGTAGATGGAAACTGAAAGGAGCCCATGGTATATATATATGTGTATGGCTCGCCAACATACACGTATATATACCAAGGCGGTGAGCTGGCAGAATCGTTAGCACACTGGGCGAAATGCTTAGTGGTATTTTGTCTGCCGCTAAGTTCTGAGTTCAAATTCCGCTGAGGTCGACTTTACCTTTCATCCTTTCGGGGTCGATTAAATAAGTACCAGTTACGTACTGTGGTCGATATAATCGACTTGATCGGTTTGTCTGTCCTTGTTTGTCCTCTCTGTGTTTAGCCCCTTGTGGGTAGTAAAAAAATAGGTATATATATGTGTATGTGTGTGTGTGTGTGTGCGCGCGCGTGCGTGCATGTGTGTGTTTGCATGTCTGCGTCTGTCTTTGTCCTCCCATCATTGCTTGACAACCAATGCTGGTGTTTTTAGGTCCCTGTAACTTAGAGGTTCGGTGAAAGACACTGATAGAAAAAGTACTAGGCATAAGTCCTGCAGTTGATTTCTTTGACTAAAACCCTTTAAGATGGTGCTCCAGCATAGCAGCAGTCAAATGACTGAAACAAGTAAAAGAGTAAAAGAGAGCATTATTCTAAAATTTGGTATTTATTCTGTTGGTCTTTTATGCCATTGAGACACAGGAATGTTAGGAAACCAACAACAGTTGTCAAACAGTTGGCTGGGAGCAAAAGCAGACACACATATACACACAAACACATACATGTATACGCACACAGCAGACTTCTACACAATTTCTGTCGACTAAATTCTTTTCTGCTTTAGGCACAAGGCCCGTAATTTTGGGGGAGGGGGCCAGTTGAATAGATCGACCCCAGTACACAACTAGTACCTAATTTATTGATCCAAAAAGGATGAAAGACAAAATTGACCTCAGCAGAAATTGAACTCAATTTCTGCTAGCTCACTAAATTCACTCACAAGGAATTGGTTGGTGTAGGGCTATAGTAGAAGACACTCATCCAAAGTGTCACACTGTGGGATTGAACACAAAACAATCTGGTTCAAGGTGAACTTCTTTAACCATATAACTATGCCTTCATACACACACCCACACACACACACACACATTTATATATAATGAGCATGATAAATAATTAATAGCGATCGGTATGAATTAAGTTATCCTCAGATGTTTTTGCAAACATGATAAGCTTAAAGCTGGATGGCCTAAGATTAAGAATGAGAAAGATCAAGTTTAAGGAATTATTTCAGCCACCAGCAACAAAGGGATCCTTTTTCTAAGTGAAATAAACATTGTATGATCGAAGAGCATGAAGTGAAACACTTGTGCATGGAAGTGAGACGTGAGCAATGAATAGGAAGGATTTGTGAATGCTGAACACAGAATAAGAATGATTATGGACAAATGAAATACAGGTGGAAAATGGGTATAAGAGGAATCAAAATCAGTTTGCAGGAGAGAAGGCTACTCTGGTACAGGTGCCATGATACTTATGGACAATAAAATATGGTTAAAGAAATGTTATGCTATCCAGGTGGAAGACACCCCAGGATGGGGTAAACATGAGAGGTGTGGGAAGAATTGGTGAAAGCTGGGGTCATCTCTTTCCTTTTGTCCCTCCCAATAATGTTTTCTCAGTTACTATTCCCGTTTCCACCTTTCACAACAATAAATCACTTCTGCTTATTATAATTTACCATCTCTCATCACCTTACCAAAAGCCATCACTCTCTCTCTCTCTCTCTCTCTCTCTCTCTCTTCTACTCATTTTTCTGTCATGGTGTATTCTGTAACCTTGCAAGTTACATTTATGCAGGTGCCGTGGAAAAGTATTAAGTATACTACAAAAAGAGGTGAGCGTTAGGAGAGCCATCCAGCCATGGAAACCATGCTTAAAACGAGACACCGGAGTACAATGCAGTTGTCCAGTCTGTCAGATATGCAGATATATGTAGACATATTTAAGAATATGTGTATGTATGCATGTGTATATATTTGTGTATGTGAATGTATATATATATATATATATATATATAATCAATATAGGGTGGCAAGGAAAAATTTTGTAGAATTTTATTGCCACCAGCGGCCCAGTGGGAAAAAATTAAATAGTCATAGACCATTTTTAAGTTCAACATTAACAATTAAGGAACGGCCATAATAGGCCATTCACGTGTGAATGGCCTATTATGGCCGTTCCTTAATTGTTAATTATATATATATATATATATATATATATATATATATATATATATAATCTTACTGGAAACTGGTGAGGATAGGAAGAAGTTAATAATACTTAAATCCAATATTTTGCCTTACATTTTTTTCATATTTTACCTCACAACTTTTTTGATGCAATTTCTTGTTACATGGGACCAAAACTAAGAAACTCTTCATGCTTTCTTCTATCATTGAAGCTAAGATAAATATATTTTGCTTTTAAATTAAAATAATCTATTTCGATCTAAACTTGATTGGAGGTGTTACTTACTCTCTCCTATAACGTTGTTACAAATTTTGATGTAAACTTTTTTCTACTGAACCAAATCTCAATTTTTTATGCTAAAATGAATCTAGGAATCAGTCCTCTTCAAAAATATTAATGGTTTTCCATTTGGTTAAGAAGTGAATTAGCGACAAGCTCTGAAGATGCTGCATGTGAGTAAATTGCGGCTGTAAGAATATTATTCAACTATGGTAGTAGTTGGATGATTTATGTATATCTATTATTATCATTTTTTTAATGCCTTTTTATTAATGCTAGTATATGTTTGAAGGAGTTTCAGAGACAGTGCTTTATGGATGGATGCGCTTCTTGATGCCAATCCTATGCACAAGGATACAGTATACCTACTCTAGAAAGTAAAATGTATATTGTCATATACATACGTACATCCAAATATACATTATATATATATATATATGTATATACCGTAAATCCTCAAG
>NC_043004.1:105608824-105708824 GCF_006345805.1 Octopus sinensis | reverse complement strand
GCAACCATATAGGAGCCCCTTCATTTAGTGAGTTTGCTGTTGTTGTCATTGTTGCTACTGTTCAGTCCTGACTAATCCCAATTGAACAAATTTATGATCAAAAGGTATCCACAGGTGTTTCTTACCTATGTATATTTAGATTAACTTTAACTTGGTTCTGTCTGATGTTCTAATTCATCAATCATTTACTCAATTGACAAACCAGTCAATTAATTAATCAACCAATAAACCAATCAGTCAGTCAGTCAGTCAATCAATCAGTCAGTCTGTTAGTCAATCAATCAATCAATCAATCAATCAATCAATTACTCAAGCAATCATAGTGTGATTTTGAGCATTCATTTTTTTACCTGCTCAATAAAAATCAGTGTGTTGTTGTTGTTGCTGTTGTTGATATCATTTGGCCTGAAGTCAGCTCTGACTGAGCAAACCTATGATCAAAGACACGTTAAGCCTTACCGTCTGACTCTCAGACATTTGTCGTCTCGGTTTACAATATCTAATGTGGTGTCTCTTCGTAATCAAGACAATAAGCTGTGACATGAGGGAGATCTGGCTATGATTTCTAGCAAGTCAAACAACAATGTAACAGTTCCTTTGTTGAGCCAGCCTGTCATTCATTGGCTTACAGTCGTGAGGTAGTGAGTTCGATTCCCAGACCAGGCTGTGTGTTGTGTTCTTGAGCAAGACACTTTATCTTACAATGTTCCAGTTCACTTAGCTGTGGAAGTTAATTGTGATGTCACTTGTGCCAAGTTGTATCAGCCTTTACCTTTCCCCTGGATAACATTAGTGGCGTGAGGCTGGTATATATGGGCAACTGCTGGTCTTCCTTAAACAACCTTGCCTGAACTCGTGCCTTGGAGGGGAACTTTCTAGGTGCAATCCCATGGTCATTCATAACTGAAGGGAGTCTTTACCCTTTTTTTTTCACATTGTGGATCATTCAATGGGATATCTCAATGTGACATAAACTATCAAATTAAACCTAGTTAAGAGTTTCTTTCTTTGATCAATGTTGTGCCAGTGGCATGTAAAAAGCACCATTGGAGCATAATCATTACCAGCGTTGCCTTACTGGCACTTGTGCTGGTGGCACGTGAACAATACATTTGAGTGAGGTCATTGCCAGGTGGCATGTAAAAACACCATTTGAGTGTGGCTGTTGCCAGTACCACCAGACTGGCCCTCGTGCCGGTGGAATGTAAAAGCACCCACTACACTCTCAGAGTGGTTAGCATTAGGAAGCGCATCCAGCTGTAGAAACTCTGCCAGATCAGATTGGAATCTGGTGCAGCCATCTGGTTCGCCGGTCCTCAGTCAAATCGTCCAACCCATGCTAGCATGGAAAATGGACGTTAAACGACGATGATGATGATGATGATGTTACAAAATAAAAAGAAAAAATATAACATATAAAGGAGCAGACATGGCTGTGCAATGAAGAAATTAAGAAGCTTGCTTTTCCCTTTTTAGTCCCACTGTGCAACACCTTAAGTAAGTGTCTTCCATTACAACCCCAAACTGATCATGAATGTAGTTGGTGGGTGGAAACTGTGGGACCAATTTTGTGCAAGCATGTTGGCATGCTGGCAAAACGCTGCTCCACTAAGTGAAAACCTTTGGCATTATGGTTTTGCAGCATGGTGCAAAGCTGGCTTGTCATCCACTCAAGAAAACACACAGCGGATGATCCACAATCACTCAAGCAAACTGAGTCCTCAACTTGTTCCATTTGTCAAAAGGTATGCAAGACATCAGCAGACCTCAAGAGACACATGCATGTCCAGAGAATCCATCACACACACACACACACTTATATATGATGATGATGATGATATATATATACATATATGTGTGTGTGTGTGTGTGTGTGTGTCTATGTAGGTGTGTCAATGTGTTTGTCCGCCACTACTTGACAGCCAGTGTTGGTTTGTTTACATCTCTGTAACTTAGTGGTTCAGCCATAGTGACTGATAGAATAAGTGCCAGACTTTAAAAAGCAAGTACTGAGGTTGATTTGTTCAAATAAATTCTTTGAGGAAAATTCTCAGCATGAAACAAATAAAACACAGAAAGATAAAAGAGACGATAAAATATAATTAAAAAAATAAACAAAAACAAAACTTAAAAGCAAGACAAAATTTTTTAAAAAGTATATTTGGAATGACTGTCATAGAAACCAGCTGTTCTTATTTTAATCTGTTTTCAGATTAGAAATATAGAAATAAAATAAGACAAAAAGTAAAAAAATGATGAAATTAAAAAGAAATAATAAAAAGTAGGAATTATTCAATCTAATGATATCCCAGTCGCAAATAATAGTTGATGATTCTCACCAAAATACAGATTTCTGTGAGAGATTAACTCTATGTTTGGGTATACAGATATAGCGGTGTGGTTAAAAAGTTTACCTTGTAGATATCTAGTTTTAGATTTGTTCTTACCAGTGGCTGGTGGTGGTTGTTGTGTTGGGTATGCTGCCACACCCAATGCCACCGAATTTCAAGCAGGGGTATAACAAAGGTTTTCCATTAAGATTTGTAATTAAATTAATGAGTGAGGTTAATATTTATAAAGAATTTGCCATTTTTGATGGCAAACACACCTAACACATCTGGAATATGTGCCCCTGGTTCTTAGTATATGGCATATTGGATGAGTATCTCCTGCCTTAATCTCTTTTCTACAAAATCCTTGAATGAAACTTACAGGAATGGAAACTTTATGTGAGATCTGATCAAATAGACAAATAGACTGTGCCTCACTTTGAGTGACTTAGCAGCACTAATTTTTTTTTTCCGTTTTTCTTTTTAGCAGAGTCCACTCAGTTACACTGTAACATGTTTTTGCTAGGTTTCCAGTCAGAGGATAATTCCATCCACCCATCTAAGTCTCAGAGCACCTAAAAAGGGTCGATCATAAGAGCTATACTGGATGGAAGCCACTGACAATTGATATTAGTTCTATCCTATAGTGTCTATGGAAAAAAAAGAGAAACAAAATCATTTAAAATGGTTTTGTTTAGACACAAATGTGTCTAGCGATTAGAAGTTGTAATCAAATGTGTGTATGTGTGAGAGTGTGTGTGTGTGTGTGGTGTGTGTGTGTGTCTATGTAGGTGTGTCAATGTGTTTGTCCGCCACTACTTGACAGCCAGTGTTGGTTTGTTTACATCTCTGTAACTTAGTGGTTCAGCCATAGTGACTGATAGAATAAGTGCCAGACTTTAAAAAGCAAGTACTGAGGTTGATTTGTTCAAATAAATTCTTTGAGGAAAATTCTCAGCATGAAACAAATAAAACACAGAAAGATAAAAGAGACGATAAAATATAATTAAAAAAATAAACAAAAACAAAACTTAAAAGCAAGACAAAATTTTTTAAAAAGTATATTTGGAATGACTGTCATAGAAACCAGCTGTTCTTTATTTTAATCTGTTTTCAGATTAGAAATATAGAAATAAAATAAGACAAAAAGTAAAAAAATGATGAAATTAAAAAGAAATAATAAAAAGTAGGAATTATTCAATCTAATGATATCCCAGTCGCAAATAATAGTTGATGATTCTCACCAAAATACAGATTTCTGTGAGAGATTAACTCTATGTTTGGGTATACAGATATAGCGGTGTGGTTAAAAAGTTTACCTTGTAGATATCTAGTTTTAGATTTGTTCTTATCAGTGGCTGGTGGTGGTTGTTGTGTTGGGTATGCTGCCACACCCAATGCCACCGAATTTCAAGCAGAGGTATAACAAAGGTTTTCCATTAAGATTTGTAATTAAATTAATGAGTGAGGTTAATATTTATAAAGAATTTGCCATTTTTGATGGCAAACACACCTAACACATCTGGAATATGTGCCCTGGTTCTTAGTATATGGCATATTGGATGAGTATCTCCTGCCTTAATCTCTTTTCTACAAAATCCTTGAATGAAACTTACAGGAATGGAAACTTTATGTGAGATCTGATCAAATAGACAAATAGACTGTGCCTCACTTTGAGTGACTTAGCAGCACTAATTTTTTTTTCCGTTTTTCTTTTTAGCAGAGTCCACTCAGTTACACTGTAACATGTTTTTGCTAGGTTTCCAGTCAGAGGATAATTCCATCCACCCATCTAAGTCTCAGAGCACCTAAAAAGGGTCGATCATAAGAGCTATACTGGATGGAAGCCACTGACAATTGATATTAGTTCTATCCTATAGTGTCTATGGAAAAAAAAGAGAAACAAAATCATTTAAAATGGTTTTGTTTAGACACAAATGTGTCTAGCGATTAGAAGTTGTAATCAAATGTGTGTATGTGTGAGAGTGTGTGTGTGTGTGTATGTGTGAGAGTGTGTGTGTGTGTGAGAGTGTGTGTGGTGTGTGTGTGTATGTGTGAGAGTGTGTGTATGTGTGAGAGTGTGTGTGTGTGTGTGTGTGTATGTGTGAGAGTGTGTGTGTGAGAGTGTGTGTATGTGTGAGAGTGTGTGTATGTGTGAGAGTGTGTGTGTGTGTGTGTGTATGTGTGCACTTGCATCTATGCGCATGTGCATGTTGAAAAGTGAAAGAGAATATGAGAGTAAGTACGAATGTGTATGTATATATATATAGATATAGATATAGATAGATGTGCATGTGTGTGTTTAAATATATAAGTTTGTATGCAACTAAAAGTATATATTATCAGTGTTAATAGTGAGATGCCCGAGTCTTTTTCATTTTTTGTTTCATTTTCTCTTCATCTACCTTCTGCACATATACTTGATTATACACACACACACACACACACACACACACACACACACACAGAGTCAAATTAAATAAATGTACAATCACACAATGTTGCTCTGACAGACTTGAACTATTAATAAATGTACCATATGCCACATACACATGTCACATATGTATGCATATAATATATGTGTGTGTTTATACATGAATATGTGTGTGCATTAGAGTGGCCCTTATTTTTCAACTTTCCAAACGTTTAGCTCTTGTTCCAATTAACAAAAAAACAATCTATGCAAAATTTTAGCTCAGTTGAACAACTGCAAAGTGATCCTCATCAACCATAAAATTTTGGAAGTTTTTGTTCAGAAAGTCATATTTTTTTTTCAGATAAAAAGTTTTTACTCTTATATGATTTTCTCTTAAATTAAAAACTTGTTCAGACTTATTCTTGGTAATAGAAGGATAAGTGACAATAAATATAATTGGGAAAGCATCTTGCAAAGCTGGGGACAGAGCACAGGTATAGGGCAAAAAACCTATTTTTTGCCCTCATCTAGTCAGCTGCCAGCCATGAGTGAGTGAGGTTGTGAGTTGCGTTTGTTCATTGAAAGAATTGTACTTCACCTAATGGTAGTGTCGAGAAAGAAACTATTAAGAAATATACTTTAGTGATAAACAGTGAACTAATATGACTTGTCCACATTTGTAAATGTAAGTCAATTTCTTTGTAATAACTTGTAAGCACTGGTTCATTTTGTAGTGGTGCCTTATGATATAGATCTCCCCCTGTTGTGTTGGTAGCCCTGGAATGGTTGTAATACCATGTTTATAACCTCTCCATTTTTATAATATTGTGTGCTTTGTATAATTATTATCAATGCCTTAGAACAAAATTTAGAGAAGCGGGACAGCACAAATACAGCACAAATTTAACCGAAACAACTGTTAAGAATTAGTGTTGCCCTGGGATGGAAAGCTGCTCCCGGCACTCACAGGCATTGAAAAGGTTGGTAGGCTGGCAATAATAGTAACTTTTCAAGGCAAGGAGCAATTGTTGAGAGTCCCTGAAATTCCAATATCTTCAGGAGAACAGCAAGCAGTGGAGAAGTGGGATATTACCAAGCAGTGGAGAAGTGGGGTATAACCAACAAAATTCAGGCTCTTTGCTGTGACACAACAGCAAGCAACGCAGGTCAAGTGAATGGTGTCAGTACAAATCTAGAAAAGTTGTTGCAAATCAGTTATTGGTAAATTTGATTCGGAATGTTTTTAAACATCTGTTGGGGTTGCCTGGATGTGTCCACATAAATTTCTCTAAGAATAAAAAAGAAAATGGTGGAGAAAGGGAACAACATACCGCTTTTGAAAAGAATTAATCATTGGGTATACTATGTTTCAACTTCAAAGAATTTGAGGATCACCTAGAAGTTGAATGATTAAGCCGAAACTTTGCACACCCTGTTATTTTGTTTATTGGAACAGGATTAGGCAAAATTATAACTTTTGAAAAATTACTTGTTGCTAAGGGCCACTCTAGTATACATACATACATGCATATATGCATGCATACATACTGCTCAACCTTTTCTTGCAGCTGAGAATGATTTGGTAACAGCATGCACATGTCTTCATTTCTGCTTGAGATACTTGTTTAGTCAGGAGCAGACCCAGGCACTTCACAAGACTCAAGCATTTCAACCAGAGAAATTACCAAGACATGACAGCTTGAGGGACAGGACAGGGGACTGCGCCACAGCACTTTGCCATTCATGTTATGCATGTTACGTATATACATGTATATATGTGTGTGTATGTGAGTGTAAATATATATATATGAATATATTATCATTTTACATGTTTCAGTCATCTAACTGCGGCCATGCTGGAGCACCGCCTTAAAGAGTTTTAGTCAGAGAAATCAACCCCAAGACTTATTGTTTATAAGCCAAGCGCTTATTCTCTTTTGCCGAATCACTAAGTTACAGGGACATAAGCACACCAGCATCTGTTGTCGAACGATGGTAGGAGGACAAACACAGACACACACATAAATACACACACACACATAAATACACATACACACATATATGACAGGCTTCTTTCAGTTTCCTTCAACCAAATCCACTCACAAGGCTTTCATCAGCCTGAGACTATAATAGACACCCATGGTACCAAGCAGTGGGACTGAACCTGGGACTATTAAGTCAATCAGATCTATAGACCAACAAATGACATATTTATTGAAATGAAAGTAAATTTCATTTTCAGTTGTATGTCACATTCAAGGAAAATACCCATACATCCGGCTTTGCACCTCCAGTCAAACCATCCAACCCATACCAGCATGGAAAACGTAAGTTAAATGATGATGAGGATGAGGATGAGGATGATGATGATGATGATGATGATGATGATAACATTGTAATTCTTAAAGATGATTTAATGACCTCTTAGAAGAGAGAGATAGAGGAGAGGCTATCATAGCTCATTCTCAATGGTAAAGTTGAGAGATACTGAGACACTGGATCAGGATTCTACTAATTTCATGTAAAGTATGATCTCTGCTGAACGAAAACATTAATCATGAGTTGATACACACAAAAACCTGGACATCTCTGCAAATAAGATTTCATTTGAGCAATGATAAAAAAAATTGCTCAAGACTTGCATGTATTCAAAAGAGCAAACATTAGTTTGGAATAGTAAAATGGTAAAGGCTGTTATTGAGGTAAAACTTCAATTTTCTTTTTTAATCTGAAAACAAAAAATACTCTTGATTTTAGCAAACTTAATGAAAGTGATATGAGAGAAGTGTATCAGCTTGACCTCACGAATCAATATGTCGCATTAAATACAGAAACAGATATAGATCAGTAGTAGAGTTAAATTCAAAGACATTACATGTCAGACAGCTAGAAATCAAATTGGAAGACAGACAGGAAAACGTAGTGAGTCGTAGATATATCAACAGAGACATGGGATGTTATGGATAAGTGATGAGAATAGACAGCCGTGATACTACAAGACACTAAAGAGAAGTGTAAAGCACTGGACAAGAACATTACAGCAACAATAAAAGTGGGTTGAAGGCCAGACAGAAATAAGAGGAAGTGCTGATATGAGACATGATTCGAAGATCAAGTGACTGACAGGACATGGATGCAGCAATGGAAGGGTGGCTGTCTAAAAAGAGAAGAGGACAAGAATAAAAGATGTGTGGAACATTTTAAAAAAGTGCTAAAGCAACCTGAACCTGATGAGTTTTTACATGTGATTGTTTGTACGAATGATCTTGACAAAATTACATTGGATGAAGTTTGGATTAATTCGAAAAATAACAAAGATGCAGGTTCACATGAAATTGCTGGTGATCTTAGGGAATGTGCATTGTTTAGTGGTTAGGGTATTTGGTTCATGATCTTAAGGCCATGGGTTCAATTCTTCGTGGTGTGTTGTGTCCTTGAGCAAGACACTTTATTTTACATTGCTCCTGTCCACTCAGCTGGCAAAAATGAGAAGTATCTGTTTTTCAAAGGACCAACCTTGTCAAACTGTGTCATGTTGAATTTCCCTGAGAGCTATGTTAAGGGTGTGTATGTATGTCAAGTGGTCATCCACTAGCACATTAACTTTAAGAGCTAGCAGTTCTGGTAAATGGATCAACTGGAACCCTTGTCATCATAACTGATGGAATGCCAGTTTACTAGTGTACTTGTTAGATACCGAGGACCACAAGGTCTAGTCCTTGTTTCAGTGTAATGGCTTATGTGACTCAATGACAGCGAGAGCTATGTCAACAGAGTACAGACTCCTGGTAGGGGCTCCCATGCGGGGGAAAGGTCAAAGAGTAGAGGCCAGCTTAATATGAACTGCCTCTTCCAAGAGGTAAAATTGGGTTTGCGTAGGGCCCAACACTCCTACATAGAAAAAAGAAAAGTTACAGAAACATTGATGGCAATTCAGTACCAATAAAACCTGGAGGAGGAAAGAACCCCACCCCCATCAACACAAGATTAGAGGAGGGAAATTATCAATGGTTTATGTTCCATAGGAAGTGAAGGGTTTAAGTAAGTACAAGAGGCACTGACATATTGTTAATGTGATATATATGACAGAATGAAAGAAAAAGGGCGGGAAATAAGAATGGATACAAAAGTGGAGAGCAAGAGGGAGAGGGAGAAGATGAAGAGAGAGAGAGAGCAAGAGGGAGAAGATGAAGAGAGACAGAGAGAGCAAGAGGGAGAGTGAAATAAATAAATAAGAAGGAAGAGAAGAAAGAAAAACAGAGAGAGAGAGAGAGAGAGAGAAAGTAGAGAGGCAAGGATGTGTGCATGTGAACAGCTTGAGAATGAATACTTAAAATATGATGATGAGTAGCAGAGTTTGGGAAAGATCAGAAATTAAGGAGGAGAAGCCACCAATTGGCGGCTTCTGAATAGAATAAAAGATGCAATGCAAGAAGATATATAATTAAGTAGCAGTGAACATATTTAATATAGCATCAAAAATACCTAATTTGAAATACTTATGCAGTGAAGATAGGAAAACATTAACCCAGGCATTCATAGTACTGCAATCATTTCAGGAAGCATAGGATATAACTCTAGACATGTTTCAGTCAAGTTGGATCTTTTCAGCAAAGCATGCATGTCCCCCTACTTTATTGAAGTGGTGACAAGAGAATCAGTGAGAAGGATTATAACATTGCAGCCTGAATAAGTGTGGAAAAATTGATGTTTTAATGTTTTAGAAGATATATAGTCAGGTAGTAGAAAATTTGTTTCATACACACACACACATGTACACACACACACATGTACACACACACATATATAAGTGTGTGTGTTGTATCTCTGTGTGTCTTTATATGTTTTCTGAAAACAATTGTTAAAATGCAGAAAAATGAGACGATTCTACTTCATTTGATTTCTATATCATCTCTATAAAACAGATTGGAACTAGCAGTCAGTATTCAAACGATTGCTGTCCAGACAGCTGAAGACAAAGAGGCTGAGTGTGAGGAATTTTTGAACACAAATTTACAATGGAAAACAAACGAAGAACCACAAAGCAAGATATTTATGAATAAAAGTTCTAAAAATCAAACATGGCTTCAAGCACCCTGACAAATGATTCTCATTGGAATGGTTTTTGCAATAGGAAGTATTCCAAACCAAACCAAACTGAATATTACAATTTTCAGAAGATAGCAGAAGCTGGAAATAAAAATTTGTCTTTATAAGTTTCTTAGTATCAAATAACATCAGCTAGTAGCAGAATTTCAGGTTTTGCAGCTGAACATCAAGCTGATTGTAAAATTAACTTCTTGGTAAAAAGACTGATATTCTGAGAGATTACTTCAGAATTCTTGTATAAATACAAGAGAAGAGCTAGTAAGAATTGGTGAATCAATGGGACGTCTCTTGAACAAATAATATTCACCAGCAGTGACCTTAGAATAAACACATGACAAAAGAGACTGCTACGATGTTACTATCAAACCTACAGATGACGCCTCAAAATGGCGCATGGTTCTCCACTGTTGCTGTTTCTGATGATTTAAAAAAAGAAAATTGTGTTCATTGGGAAGACATATTTATTTTATTCTATTCATTTTATTTTTATTTGCTTCTTTGCTTTGAAGGGTGGATACATATGAATTCATAATGAATATCTTGGAATTTCTAACCAAAATGCCAACTACTGGCAGAGATAGAGATATACAAGATAAAATCTGTTTGATGATTACATACATAATTCATTGCCCAAATTGGTACTGGCACCAGAAACTATTTTAAGCTGACAGTTTTCTGCAGTTAAGTCATCAGTAAATTGAAAAGTGATGCAAATACTTATAAAATCATCTACTGAAATATGTCAGATTTATTTTTCATTCTGGTTACTTTCGAAATATGTTTATCATATAATATTTCTGTTGTTATTTATATTGTTTTTATTAATTTTTTTTTTTTACATCTGGTTGTACTTCTATTTCCATGGGTTTGATAGCTGTGCAAATTTCAAAACAGTTTTAATTACTTTGGATCAGGTAATTTTTATAGCTTCAAGCTCACTTCCTCATATCAATACCTTCAATATGAAACAGTGTTTATTCAAGAATCTAGAACTAACCAATGTTAAGGCGTGTACTGTCTTTAACCTTTTTGTTATCATATATCTGTTGAAACGCACCTCATTATTTCATTTAATTTTGGAAATAAAGAATATAGTAAAATATTCATGCCATTATAAAGCTGGTGTTTGGAACATAAATTAACATGAAATTTTAATGAGAGATTTTAATTTAGACCATATTGGAGCAGGAAGTTTATATCACAGAACCAAGGGTGGCCTCAGGCAGATTGGAATCAAAGAGGCTGAAGCATGATTCCTATTAACAAAATTGGTTTGAGTTTGCTCTGGTTTCATTGCTGGAGCAGAGACATCTTAACTGCATTATAGGTTTCCCCAGGCAAAGTAAAGTATTGGAGGTCCTACACACATGACTATAACAAGCCCCTAGATATATGAGGCCCCTTGGTAACTGTTCAATATGCCATGACTTAAGATGATATTTAACAAGATTTGAAGTCATGAACTTTGATGTCTGCTCTTCAACACCTTCACCTACTTAGTGCTGAATCATGGAATTACAAACAATTCTGCAATACAATACTGAATGCATGGACCAATTACAGAGTATTTCTTTACTAACGGTTAAAAAATACTCAAAAGAAATAAATGAATAACAAAATTCTACCCTCCTACTCACTTCACGCAAATAAAAGTGAAAATATAAAAGGAAAATAGAAAATGATAAAATTGAGAATTTAAGGTTAAATTATGTTTTAAAATGGTTTTTAATGCCTGAAAATAAATTTATTTTGAATGTTGCTGCGCTGGAAAACATTTTCACTCAACATGCTTACATCTCTCAGCTGACTCGTTTAACTGTATTTTCTTTTTTAATTTGATTGCAAAAACAAAAATAATAAATTTTAAATATATGTAAATTTAAAAAAAAGTAAACTATCTCTATAAATAAATATGAATAAATAATCAAGTGAGAAAAAAAGAAAATAATAAAATGAAAATTGGAAGAAAAGAAAAGGAAAAAAATGTATCAATATCATGAAAATAAACATTCAACATAAAAATTGCGAAGAGAAAAAAAATATAAAATAATTAAGGAAATTCCCAGAAAGTATTTTCAAAATAAAATACACACAGACACACACACACAGACAGGCACACACACATACACACACACACACACACACACACACATGTACAAACACAGATACACAAACTCACATACGCACGCAAATATGCTAACAAATGAAAAAGAAAAACAGAAAGAACTGATGTGTGTCGATTTTAATTCTCATAGTTACTATGGCAACTAGTCATGTGATTGGAACGCAACAGAACTTGCTTCGGTGACAAATAGAACATTCAGTGAAATTGATGGCAGATTAGGAAATTGGTAAAGTCTCAAAACTGATCTCCTATCATCATGTTTTTGATTTGCCTTAGATTTAATATACACATACAAATATATTCAAGTGTTTACACAGATATATATGTGTGTGTATATGTATGTGTCTATTATATCTAATATATAAATTTCGTTCTGTCTGTCTGTTTGTTTGTGTGCTTATAACTCAAGTATTGTTCATCCGATCATGCTGAAATTTTAAACATGGATTCAGGAGAGAGTGAGGCATTCCGTAATTTAAAAAGATTTTCAAAATTGTCAGTTTCAAAGTGGGAATCGCTATTTTTGTAATCTTTTTGTCCTGTTTCTTCCACCATTAAGAGCAATGAGTTGCCCAGTCAGCTGGCATGTATCATTTTGCTGGCAACAAGGGGAGCACAGGATGACAGTCAGCCTCCAGGAAGACCTCCTCGGATTTTTCCATGAAACACTTCCCCCCTTTCATCCTCTTCAGCTCCCTCTCCTTGGACTTTTCCAGGAAGTCCCCCTAATCAAACTTTTCCAGGAAGTACTCCCTCCCCTTCTTCCCCTTTCTGCTCCTCCTCCTTGGACTTTTCCAGGAAGTCCCCCTCCTTGAACCTTTCCAGGAAGTACTCACTCCCCATTCAGTTCCCCCTCCTTGGACTTTTTCAGGAAGTCCCCCTCCTCAGACTTTTCTGAGAAGCTCCCACCTCGGACTTTTCCAGGATGTACTCCCTACCCTTCTTCCCTTTCCTCTCCTTCAGATCCCCCTCCTTGGATTTTTCCAGGAAGTCCCCCTCCTCGGAACTATCCAGAAAGTACCCCCTCCATATCAGGTCCCCTCCTTGGAATTTTCCAAGAAGTCGAGGAAGGGGAGGGACCTGGAAGGGGAGGATGGGGGAAAGGAGAAGGAGGATTTCATCCTAAAATGCCTGATTAAATGTAGAGTTTATGGTGAGGGGCAGATTAGCCTAAGTGCTGAATTAACTGAGGGTGTAGGTGGGCAGTCTAGCGTTGGTGCTGGATTAAACGTAGGCCATGGAGGATGGCAGTGTAGCCTAAGTGCCAGATTAAACGTAGGGCATGGTGGGGAGCAGCCTAGACTAAGTGCCGGACTAAATGTAGGCCATGTTAAGTTGGGCTGAAGTCTAGCCTAAGTGCTGGATTAAACATAGACCATGGCTAGAGGGGTAGTCTTGCCTCAGTGCCAGATAAAACATACATCGTGGGAAGGATGTTCTCTTTATGTATATATATATTTATGTATGTATATATATATATATATATATATATATATATATATATATATAATAAAATATTAGGGAATAAATCCAAACTTACAGGGAAAAATCAGATTTAGGATTGAATCCAATTTTATAGTAAAACATTATATTATATTAAATTAGAGATAAAACCACTATTAGGCAAATCATACAATGAAAAACTTAAGCCAATACATAAGATTAATTAATTTATATTATTTTAAATATATATCAAAATTAAAATTTTTGTTCATTGATTAAACCTCGCTAAGTTAAATATTTAAATCACCTGAAGCATGACTGTAACTCGAAATTTTAAGAATTGGACAGCCATGAAATGATCGTAGTGTTATACTAATTATCTTTTTTTGATAATTTTGATATATATTTAAAATAATATAAATTAATTAATCTTATGTATTGGCTTAAGTTTTTCATTGTATGATTTGCCTAATAGTGGTTTTATCTCTAATTTAATATAGCAGCCAAAAATTTGGCTATTTCTTCAATGCATACTTATTGACAATATATATATGTATATATATATATATACATCATCATCATCATTTAACGTCTGTTCTTCATGCTAGCATGAGTTGGACAGTTCGACTGGGGAGGAAAGGCATGCATAAGTGGGCTGGCTGGGATGGACTCACTTGTCCTGCCGGGTCTTCTCATGCACAGCATATTTCCAAAGGTCTCGGTCGCTAGTCATTGCCTTGGTGAGGCCTAAAGTTCGAAGGTCGTGCTTCACCACCTTGTCCCAGGTTTTCCTGGGTATATAAATGTTCTTATATGTATTTATATATATATACATACATACTTACATATATATATATATATATAGTGTAATAAATAAAATATATGCATACATACATACATATATGTACGTACCTATATCTACATGTATATATACATGCATATATAAATATATATACGTGAGTACAGGACACCACAAATAGACGTAGAACTCAACGAGAAACGAAAACGGAAAAACAAGCATGGAACAAACCATTTTTTTACAACAGAAAAACAGAGTACAAGACAAACTACACAAGGAAAAATCCCCTTCATCAGCTGTCCCTAGTTCAACTCCAGTGTGTTTCAAAGGTAGGAAAGAACACGACTCGTCAAACTAGCCCTTCCTGCGAGAGAATTAAATAAAATTACTTCGCAGGGGAATGTGAAGGCCAGTTGACATTGCTGTAGAGGGAGATTATTCTGTCTCCAAAGCATTCTGTAGTAACTGTATTGATTCTGTTGTTGTATGAACAGTTGTCCCATCTTGCTGGAACCATGTGAGGTCTACTTTGAATGACCTTCATGTTCCCCAGACTTGACTAGCCAGATATTTTCTTCTGGGGATACCTAACCGAGGGGGTTTACGTCAAAAAAACGTAGATACTGGTGCAACTAAAGAACATCAATGGAGAAATCAGAGAAGTGGGCTCTGAAACTCTTGGGGGTGTTACGATGCAAGTGTGCGAAAAAGTATGGGTGTGCAAAGCAGAAAATGGGTGCCATTGAAGCCTTGTATGTATGTATGTGTAGATATATATATATATATATATATAAAAAGGGGAGAGCAGAAATTCTTCGCTTGCATATTTGAGTTTGGTGGCACTGTTAGTTGGAACAGATCTTCAGAAGCGATAACAAGCCGAAGGGTATGCTCCCATTTTCAGTGTTTTCAAATTCAAACAAGGGCATTCTGAGCTGATGAGAGAAGGGTCGATTTTGACTAATCTTGAAACGTACGTACCAAATAACCTTTGCATTTGATTTTAATGTCTCTACCCAAACTTTCTGTGTTGAATGGAGCAAACACTAATAGAGAGTTTTCTTTAAGTGTTAGAATAGTTTTATAAAAAGTTTTTAGCTGCTATTTCTAACGAGTCAGTATGCGGCAAAGTAATTTATTTTACTAAGCCCTTTTATATAATGTAATAATTTGAATTCGCCTTAAATGGTCCCTTTGCATACTGAATACTTGGTGAAATTGATTAATTAATTAATTAATTTTACCCTCAATTGTTGAAATTATAATTCATCTCTCTCTACTTAATGTCTCGGATTTTACCGAAAAAAGCATAGTGTTTGCTGATTTTAACCCACGCTGGTGGAAAGGGGAGAGCAGAAATTCTTCGCTTGCATATTTGAGTTTGGTGGCACTGTTAGTTTGGAACAGATCTTCAGAAGCGATAACAAGCCGAAAGGGTATGGCCCATTTTCAGTGTTTTCAAATCAAACAAGGGCATTCTGAGCTGATGAGAGAAGGGTCGATTTTGACTAATCTTGAAACGTAGTACTCAAATAACCTTTGCATTTGATTTTTAATGTCTCTACCCCCAAACTTCTTGTGTTGAATGGAGCAAACACTATATGAGAGAGGTTTTCTTTAAGTGTTAGAAATAGTTTTATAAAAAGTTTTTTTAACTGCTATTTCTAACGAGTTCAGTATGCGGCAAAGTAATTTATTTTACTAAGCCCTTTTATATAATATAATAATTTGAATTCGCCTTAAATGGTCCCTTGCATCTGAATACTGGTGAAATTGATTAATTAATTATTAATTTTACCCTCATTGTTGAAATTATATATATATATATATATATATATATCTACACATACATACATACAAGGCTTCAATGGCACCCATTTTCTGCTTTGCACACCCATATATATATATATAGCTATACTATATATATATATATATATATGTGTGTGTATGTGTGTGTGTGTGTATGTATGTATTTATAGAGATGTATATAGGGGGAGACACACACCTACACAAACACACATGCACATATAAACATCTACATTGTTATCATCGTTTCAGTGTCCACCTTTTCAAGCTTGCATGGGTTGGACAGAATTCACTGAGGCAGATTTTCCACTCTCAGATGCCTTTCTTGTTACCAACCATTAGCTGTTTCCAAGTAAGGTAATATTTTCCAATTACCTGATATGTTTTCATGAAAGACTGACAACAAAGCTCAATGCTCGCATGACAATGGCTCTCATTTTACAATCATGTGAAGTCAAGGCAAGAGAGCAGTAGCATATATGTATATATATATATATATATATATGTATATATATATATATATATATATATTCTTTTACTTGCTTCAGTCGGTTGACTGTGACTATGCTGGAGCACCACCTTGAAGGGTTTTAGTTAAACAAATCGACTCCAGGACTTTTTTAAGCCTAGTACTTATTCTATCTCTCTCTTTTGCTGAACCACTAAGTTATGAAGACATGAATGCACCAACACTGGTTGCAAAGTGATGATGGAGGGTGGCAAACAGACACAAAGACAACACACAAATACACACACACACACACACACACACACACACATATATAATATATATATCTATATGTATGTATATACATACATACGATAGGTTTCTTTCAGTTTCTGTCTATCATATCCACTCACAAGGCTTTGTTTAGCCCAGGACTGCAGTAGAAATATATATACATATCTAAAGACAGAACAGTATGGTATTTACGTCAAGATAGGCATAGAACATTTTGAAAACCATCAAAGAAATAAAGAAGATAAACAGCTACAATGAAAGACCCAGAAAACTTCAATCAAGGCTTCCATAGACCATCAGATGTAACCTCTTTGGGCAACTGATCCATGTAAAAATCAACTTTGCCAGCCATTAGAGTTACAGAAATAAATGAGGCAGCACAAATGAATGACGAAGTACTCAGACGTATGGAGAAGATAATAATGATGATGATGATGATGACAATGATGATGATGACAATGATGATGATGACAATGATGACAATGATGATGATGATGATTTATGAGTGTGTTTGAGTGTATTTCATTATTTCACTTAGCCTGAGTGAGCTGTAATGAATTTTAAGAACTCAGTATACAGGTGGTATGAACATGAGTGCATTTTGTCCCAAAAGCCAATATGAGAGTTTCTCTCATGGTATCTACTGCAGTATAGCTTGTTCTAAAAGAACACCCATGTTTAAGTGGGGATAAATATTACCTCTCAGTATATTTACTTAGTAAGGTCTGGTAATGAAGAGGTGCGAATTATCTGACATTCTGACTCTGAACCCTTCTACGGACCAGAATGTCAGTAGGGAGCTGAATATAAATGAATAAATGACCAAAGGACAAAAGAATTGGACTTATAAAATCACCTACATTAGTTTTCAGCTGTTCTGGATATTAGGGACCATGCACTCAGAGTCGAGAGCAATTAAATAGCTCTGAGGAAGCCATAAGATGTCACACTGGCACTCAAGACTGGATGTATAGTTCATTATTGCAAAAACAGCTGTAAGCTAATGAACATGGCTACGTAACTTTCGTTCTTACTTATTTGTAATATATGTCAATATTTATATATATATATGTGGGTGTGTGTACATATATGTTTATATATATATATATATATATATATATATATATATATATATATAAATATATACACACATACATGTATGTTGTATATATATAAATATATATATATATATATATAAATATATACACACATACATGTATGTTTGTATATGTGTGTGTATATATATATATATATTGGCCTGCTCGCTTAGCCAGCGGGGTGACGTTATTCAAAGGCTAAAACAATGCGAACGCATTGTGACCAGCGATGTGTAACAACATCTGATGGTCTGGTCGGTCACGTGATCACGTGATATATATATAAGTGAGCAGGCCAATATATATATATATAATATATATATATATATATATATATAGATATATATATAAGTATATATATATATGTATATATATATATATTTATATGTATGTATGTATGTAATGTTTTGTTTTGTTTTGTTTTGGTATAGCAACACCAATAACCTGGTATTATAACTCAGTAACTCAATATTCTCATGCTTTCAGAATAAAGCATTATTTGAGTACAGAGTATAATATGAAATTAAATAAATGACAGAAGAACAGGAAATTATGCATTTGAAGTTTGTTACTTAATTTCCTGTCCCATTGCCATTTCTTCCATTTCATACATATAAGTGTGTGCTTATGTAAATTTGTAAGAGTGTGTGTATATATATATATATATTATATATATATATATATATATATCATGCATTATGTGTGCACACACACACATGACCATCTATTGCCATCACTTGGAAACGAGAACTTACTTTACTTTTACTTTTACTTGTTTCAGTCATTTGACTGCGGCCATGCTGGAGCACCGCCTTTAGTCGAGCAAATCGACCCCGGGACTTATTCTTTGTAAGCCCAGTGCTTATTCTATCGGTCTCTTTTTGCCGAACCGCTAAGTGACGGGGGACGTAAACACACCAGCATCGGTTGTCAAGCAATGCTAGGGGGACAAACACAGACACACAAACACACACACACATATATATATATATATATATATATATACATACATACATACATACGACAGGCTTCTTTCAGTTTCCGTCTACCAAATCCACTCACAAGGCTGTGGTCGGCCCGAGGCTATAGTAGAAGACATTTGCCCAAGATGCCAAGCAGTGGGACTGAACCCGGAACCATGTAGTTCATAAGCAAGCTACTTACCACACAGCCACTCCTGCGCCTATACACAGCCACTCCTGCACCTAACTAAGTTGCATGCACCATGATTTCACTTATAGTTTTTGGTACCTGATCAGAGACACAGATTTCCTTTCAGGTGTGTCATCAGTGAAACATTGAGGATGTAACAATTGGTGGAGGAGAAAGAAGCCTCAGCATTTAGCTGGTTCTCATTTTCAGTTAAGCTAACTAAAGCAATATGTAAAATGCCTTACCCAGAGACACACACATACATATGGATATATAGTTACAGAGATATATAACTGCTCATATATGTCATCGTCATCGTCATCATCATCATCATCGTTGTTGCTGTTGTTATTGTTGTTGCTATATTACTTCTCAGAGCTCTTGGTCTTGCTCTGGTTGATTCTGTGAGAGCAGACAACAACCTGTTGTCAGAAATCTCACAGGGTCGCTTTCCACAAATTATAAGCTTTGGTATTTATGCGTTAATTTAAATGAAAAATACTCAACACCCAAGCACCTATCTCAAAATCCTACCTGTCCCCAATTAGTGGTATTTCACCCATCTTTATGTTCTGAGTGGAAATTCAGCAGAGGTCAACTTTGCTGTTCATCCTTTCAGGGTTGATAAATTAAGTACCAGTCAAGTACTGGGGTTGGTGTGATTGACTGAACCCCTCCTCACAAATTTCAAGCCTTGTGTGTATTGTAGAAATCATCATCATCATCATCATTATCATTATTATTATCATCATTATCATCATTATAATCATTATCATTATTATTATTATTATTATCATCATCATCATCGTTATTATTATTATCATTATTATTATCATTATCATTATCATTATTATCATCGTTATCATTATCATTATCATTATTATTATTGTCATTATTATTATTATTATTATTGTCATTATTATTATTATTATCATTATTATTATTATTATTATTATTATTATTATTATTATTATTATTATTATTATTATTATTATGTCCATGCTTGCGTTGGTAGAATGGCTCCTTCTCAACGAAAAATGTCTCGCCAGTTTTTGCATTCCTTTGTTGTCTCCTTTGTGAGGTTCGACAACCTGTCACCATTTCTGCCCATGTCTTCCTTGGTTTCAATTCTACCATGTTTCCTTTCCTGTTAGATCTTCAGGCACTTCTTTACTCATTTGTCATCATCCGTAGACATTACATCTCTGTACCAATTGTCTGCTATGTCTGATTACTCTTTTATTCAATTGACTCTCACTTCATCTGCACCATGTCACTCACTGTGGACCCAGCAGAGCATTCTTGCTTCACTTCACTCCAGCCTTCAAACATATTCTACATTCATTCACTGCCCTCTTCTCATTACCATGCAGCATACATCCACGTCATACAATCTGCCGTCACGTGAAGAGAGATGCCTCTTATTGCCAACAGAAGTAATAACTCCTTGAACTCTTACCCTGTTCTTATTCTGGCAACTATGTTGTATAAACACACACACACACACACATATATATAGATTTAGGGACATTTGTCAAAACCACATTAATCAAAAACATTGGTTGAAAGATCAATGTAGAAAAACATATTTGTAGAGAAACAAATTGGTCAAAAGAACAAATTGATTGTAAATATATTAGTCAAAGTAAAAGCATAACATTCATCAAAATTTTAATATTTTCAAAGAAATAAAGTCAAAGAAATATAAACTAATAATACAATGATTTATTGATATTTGAATCGATTGTCATGTTCCATGGTCTCAAAATAAGACAAAGTTCAAAATAAACAAGAAATGCTTGCAAGTGAAAATATATACAGAATGTTGGCAAAAATATGTTTAAGTAAAGCATAAGTCTGCAATAAGTAAACATTCGAAGAAATGGTGAGAATAACTCTCTGACTGATAAGGATTTGCTCGGTTGAAGAAACAAGTATGAAAACGAAATAGTGTTATGTTATCTCTGTTTATTGCTAACAGAAAGTCCAAAACAATAGCTGCATTCTTTAGCAGAAAGCACCAAAACCAAATTGTACCTGAAGTGGTTCACAACTAATCAGCCAAAGAATAAATGTGATGTGCAGAAGTATAAAAGCTAGCATGTGCCAAGTCTCTTAGAGTTTGGAATTTGATAAAGTAATGGAGGTCTGTTTCATGGCTTAAAAGCAGTCATATGACATACAAAACCAATCAGGTTTGAAGGCACTAATTGTGATAATAATGGAAGACTGTTACAAAAGGTGGTCAAAATAATGCACTGGGGAGTATTTAAACATGCACCGTTTCCCTCACTGTATTCATTTGCTAGTGATTGTGATGGAGGCTCACAACATTGAATATTATATGATGAAAGAAGAGAAAAGAAAAGAAAACAGTGGTTCCAGAAACCACTAGCAATGTTAAGTTGCCTAAGGCCACTTATTACACAAAATGAAAGATGTTACAAGAGAGATTTCTCATGAAGATCTTGTTTCTGCAATTTAAAGTTTCATCTTACGGATAAAAGAGAATAAACAAAAGAAACGTGAGCAAAGAATTATCCCAAGCTCCAGGTATCATTCTCCTTATCATTGCAGAAGTTCTCTGAATACTTTAACTTACCTTCCATAAGCTCGTATACTGAAGTGAACATTATTCATCAAGAAAGAACTCAACGTCTGGTACCCCTTTCAAAGACCATTGAAAATCATTTAGCGATTCAGGGATTTACAAGAACATAAGATCAAGGATTATTCCTGATCTGTGATAGTATTGCTGATGATCCAAATTAAATCCTGATTTTTACATCTCCCATATCTCTTGCATACTTTTGGCAAAGCCTCCACTTGTTTACCAATTTGATTTCACTGTGATGGAATAACTTTTGATGAATTTACAAGGAATCATCCTGAAATATCTAATTAAGTCTGTTTGAACCACTTTCTGCTGCTTACTAAAAGGGAACTACCATACTAACATTCCGTTTCTATAGATCTCTCGTTATGATAGTACTGTGTTCTTTCTTTCCACATACATACATACATACATACATACATACATACATACATACATACATACATACATACATGCATACATATATACGTATGTACGTACATACGTACATACATACATACATAAAGCTGAAGATAAGTGTAAAAGAGAATACCTAAGCTGTTGTAATATTATTGAGATCAATTGTTTTCTGTTCTTCCAAATATTTTACTAAGAATTTTTGTTTTGGCCAAGTTTAACGTTATGCAAGGTTACACTATAAGATTACACTATGCACACATGTATGTATATGTGATAGTGTAAACTTGGCTGTAATTTCCAGAACCACCATTGACACTGGCTTACACTTATTGCCCAATCCTCATATATTGCATTAATATTCCTTGCACGTTCTGTTGCGTTGTTACCTTTATTGAACTCATAGAGCAAAATGTGCCAAATATGCTCCTTTATCACTTCCATTATAGCCTTGAAAAAACAACTGTTAAAACTGAATTGCACTCTTCAAACCTTGCACTAAGAATAAGGTACTAGGTAAAATTATTATCTGCATTTATAGCAAGTTGATGCAGGTAGTTTGGACTCGTGTGGACTGGTTTCTGGACTGGCATAATACTCTAACATTCCTCAGCACGTGTTACTATGATAGAGAGCCCCAACCCATCGTGTTGAAGTCTGCATTGCTACTGATTCATTTTGGGGCAAAACGAATCAGTCTTCACTGGCACGTGTAAAAAGATTTGAGCGAGGTCATTGCCAGTACCGCCTGACTGGCCCCCATGCCGGTGGCACATAAAAAGCATCCACTACACTCTCGGAGTGATTGGTGTTAGGAAGGGCATAAAGCTGTAGAAACTCTGGTGCAGCCATCTGGTTCGTTGGTCCTCAGTCAAATCGTCCAACCCATGCTAGCATGGAAAGCGGACGTTAAACGACGATGATGATATATATACATACAAATGGAAAAAAAGTCAAGATATAAAATGCTAAAATAATTTTATAAAAAACATTTCAGTACCGGTTTCAGCCATTGAGACTTTTTCGACTGTAAGTATAGAAAACAACTAAATTTTGGAAAAATTAAAAGAAAAGTTTTTTTAAAAGAATATTTTCATAGTATTCAGATACAAGGGGCATTTTCCTTGTTTCTGCCTGTCTCTGTCTCTCTTGAACATATATATATTCACATGCACACACACACACACACATATATATTATATATGTGTGTGTGTATGTATGTATGTATGTATGTATTATGTATATATAATATATATATATATATACATACACACACAAGCACACATATACACACAGACACACAATTGTATTATGTGTGTACATGAAGAAATGTAAGGTAAACATACGGATGTGTGTTTTTAGTACATATTCAGTTTTTGCCACGTCCTCTTACCCTATAACTGCAGTGTGCTTACTCACACACACACAACACACACACACACACACACACACGCACACACATACACACACACACACCACACGCACACACATACATAGCTGTGTCTTTATAAATATAATTGTTATTATATTTAATTTTCATTCCTTAGATTAGCAAAAAATTTTTTTGTTGAAGTAGCATTCTTCTCCTTAGTGATCATAAACTGACACACTCGTACCCACGTACCTGAATAACATAGATGATTGCTAACACATGGTATGGGGGGATGGGGACCGGATGGGACCAAATGGAACCAAGCCGTAAAGCAGGGGCAGCCATGCAAATAATTCCAGAATGTAATATCAAAAGTTAGATCAGACGTAATTTACAAAAGTTTGTCATTAAACACATTAAACATTTCAAAACATATGAAGCTATCGTGCCAAGGGCGGAGTTTTATATAAACCCCTACATCAGTCTGAACTTCTGTTACTGAAGTGACTCTGTGTGCATGTGTGTGTGTGTGTATAAAAGACACACACGTATATATGTATAACACATGAATAAACTTGAAATAAAGAATTAGTCATCTTCCATCTGTGTTCCCCCTCGTAGGCTTTGTTTATTTGAATAATCTCTTCATCAGTTTCTCTCTCTCTCTCTCTTTTCAATATCATGGTATGTAAGGATGTATACACATATATAAATGTGTATGCATGCATTCTATGAATATTGTATGTGTGTGTGTGTGTGTGTGTGCATGTGTGTGTGCCTGCGTATGTATGTATGTATCTATCTATCTATCTATTTATCTATCTATATACCTACCTATCTATCTATTATCTATCTACCTATCTATCTATATATCTATATATCTACATATATATATACATACATACAGGCACACTAAATCTAAATTGCATATCTATCTATCTATCTATCTATTTATTACCTACATATCTATCTACCTATATATATATATATATATATATATATATATATGCGGACGCTAAATGATGATGATGATGATATATATACACATACATATATATTTATATATAGTTATAGATATATACATATATATACACACACACATACACAAAAACACTTAATACCACCACCACCACCACCACCACCACCACCACCAAACAAAAAACAAAAGCTGGCCAGTTTTAACAATTTCCTTCTCCTCTGGCAGCACACCTTCCTTACCATATTAGAACCCCTTGTTATCCATCAACTTCTGTTATTCTGTAGTTAAAAATTTTAGGGGTTTTTTTGGCGGGTGGGGTGGGGGTACGATTAGATCTTCATGGAAAAGGAATTTCAGAAATTTGTAGAAGTTCTTTATAAAAAAAGGAAAGCTATATATAAATGGGGCAAATGTTTTTAGAATCCTTCAGCTATTTTCTTTTTGCCATTTATTCAAAGCAAGAAAACAATTGCTTGCTCAGCATTAGATAAGTTTTTGAACCTTGTGATACTTAGTTCAAATCTTCAACAAGATCATCGTCGTCCTCATTATCATCATTTAACCTCTGTTTTCCATGCTGGCATGAGTTGGACTGTCTGACAGGGTCTATTGAGCTGCAGAGCAGCACCAGACATCCATGTCAGCGTTGGCTTGGTTTCTATGACTGGAAGCCCTACCCAGTGCCAACCATTTTACAGTGTGTGCAGGGTACTTTTTTCATAACCCCAATACTTGTAAGGTCCCCAAGTGACTTGCTAGACAATGTAAAGAAAGAAAAAGACAAAAGCCACCTTGGCTAAGTGAAAGTGTAATTGAGAGAAGATGAGGTAGTTTTACGCCAAATGTTGAAGGCTCAAGCATGATAGGGGAACAAGATTAAATATTCAAAATGGCTGTAATGAATTGGCTGTTCATAAGATTATAATCTGTCTGATTGTTATCCACAACTTTTGAGAGGAACAAATTAAAAAATATATTTATATCTACCATTATATTTTGATTTGCATGAATCAAAATGGAGATTTTTCCTGGATTAGTAAATTGTACCTGACCAGATTTGAAACAGAAACCTTTTTTTTTCTAAACGGAAGGTAATCATGCTCTTATCCACTGAGGCACAATTACTTGCTATAATGTTATAATGGAGGCAACTGAATGCAGATCAGTGACCAGGTTCTTATACTTGAAAGGTTGTACACCAATGATGAGATGAAAGAAGTTTATGATGATGATGCACTGGCATCACCGGCTCAAATGTGGTTGGACATCAGTAGAAACTGCTCCATGTTTGTGGAGTACTCAGCCACTTACGCATTAATTTCACAAGCAAGCTGTTCCGTTGATCGTATCAGCTGGGACCCTCATCGTTGCAACTGATGGAGTGCTCCTATATATATATATATATATATATATATATATATTGGGTTGGCCAAAAATTTGTTCATTTTTTTAGGCAACAACCTATCTCATTGCAAGTTTATGTTGAACTATTGAAGTGTCAAGTATCTAAGAAGTGTGCATGCACAAAGCACAGCGGAAAATTAGCTACTTATTAAAGTGCTTGAAATCTAGTGTCAACAACCCAATATGTGTTTGTGAGAATGTGTGTGCATTTGTGTGTGTGTTTGCAAGTGTATCTTTGTGTTTGCTCCCCATCCCCACAACTTGGAAGCGTATGGCTTAGTGGTTAGAGTGTTGAATTCATGATCATAAGGCTGTGGTTTTGATTCCTGGTTCAGACAATGCGGTGTGTTCTTGAGCAAAACACATAATTTCATGTTGCTCTGGTCCACTTTGCTTGCAAAAATGAGTTATCCTGTGACAGACTGGAGTCCCATCCTGGTGAGGAGTCTATACGCCATGGAAACCAGGAAACCAGCCCTAATGAGTTTGTAGTGGATGCGTGGATGTATTAATAAATACATAAGTGTTTTGTAATAAATTAAAGATTTATTTTCACTACATCAATTTGTAAGCAATGCTACACATCGCTTGTACAAAATGCATATTAAATAGTGGTTGCAAATAATACATATTAAAGGAATGCATAATACATGATACACATTAAAGCAGAATATGTTTGATGGTGTGTGTGTGTGTGTGTGTAAATCATGCAGGACAGAGTCACCTTTCTGAATATTCTTCCGTTGTCCTCATAAATGCGTGGCGTTCTCTTAAGCGTTGGTTCGGGTTCTCTCTTCTGGTATCTATTTCTCCGTTCTATTTATAAAATCTCAAATAGCCAGAAAAATAGATATATCGCAAGAGAGTTATCATTAAAGTAGGTCGCTGGTCATCCTGTTAAACTTCGTCTGACCTGCTCAGGTCAGAGGTCGATCCATCATTTTTTGTCAGAACAAAGAGATTCTGATTTGGCGCCTTTTTGTGCATTGGTATTTTACGACCAATGGTTCTTGGGTCTGATTTCGAATCCAAGCTTAGAGAAGGAAGTGCTAATTCTTACAAGTTGATATGACTCAAGAAGGTGGCTTTAGTTTTTATTTAACATGTGATGACCAGTGTTTGTTAGTTTACATCCCTGTAACTTAACAGTTTCAACAAAAGTGACCAACACAATGAGGACCAGACTTAAAAACATGGAAATACTGAGGTTGTGTTGTTTAACTAAACCCTTCAAGGTTTTGCCCCAGCATGGCTGTTACCCAATGACTGAAACAAGTAAAACATCAATGATATAAGATAAACTCTTTGTCCACTAGCATAGTTAGAATGTGTACCACCCAGGGTGGCCCTTCAGCTTACCACCCCCGGGCTCACCACAGAAATTACATATTGCCTATAGCAGACCCAAAGTGGTGCTGCCCCCATAAACATACCAACATCAGTTGTCAAACAATGGTGGGGAGACAAGCACAGACACACAAATACATACATACATACATACATACATACACACACACACACATATATATATATATATATATATATATATATATATATAATATATATATATATATATATATACATACGATGGGCTTCTTTCAGTTTCCATCTACCAAATCCATTCACAAGGCTTTGGTTGACCTCAGGCTATAGTAGAAGACACTTGCTCAAAATTCCAGGCAGTGGGACTGAACCCAGAACCATGCAGTTGGTAAGCAAGCTTCTTACCATTCAGTCATGCTTGTGCCTTGCCTGATTTTATTTACAGAGATGTTGTTATTTTTCTTCACAGATTTTTGTTATTCCTATTCAAATATTTAATAAAATAAATCAAATTTACTAATGCTTTATTTGTTTATTTTATGCCTATTTTTCCATGCTAACAGGGGTGAAAAGGATGCAAATTATTGAAGCATTGTTTTTACAGCAGGATGCCATTCCAGTCCCTAACTCATACCAGCCTTTCAAGTAAGAGAGTGATAGAGTGATCATTCTTGTCATCTTTGAAAACACAGAGCTAGGGCATGAATTGTTGACAGAAAAATATCAACAAATATCTCTGACAATGGTTCAGAGTTTCTTCATACAAAGCACAGGGTTTAAACTACAAAGCATTCAATAGACTCATGCATATATAAACGAACACACACACACAGATACATGTATACACAACAGACTTTATACTTCTCCACTCTACCAAATTCACTCACAAAGTATTGGTCAGCTTGGAGCTCTAATAGAACTTATATTCTTATATATATACTATATTCTTATGTATGAACATTCTTATAGTTTTATTCTTAAAACTTCTCTCAAACCCAGGAACAAGGTTCCGTCATTGGAATTTAGCCATCAACCGCGTAGTCATGTTGGTACGTAAATATCTGAATATGCATATGTAAGTATGTGAGTGTATATTCATATGCATTGTATGCATGAATCTATTTTCCACTTTAGAGATCTATATCTGTGTGGGTACATACAACATATATGCATATATATATGCATGTATATTCTATTCTTGGAGTTTTCAGATTTATTTTGTCTAGATGCCTTCTAACTGACAGTTATAGAGAATTGATTAAGAAAATAAACAACTATTATAAATGTATGTATGTGTATATGTGTGCATAACAATGCATAGCATGGCAACAATGATAGCTATAATGAATTAAAGAACTTAAGATGAATGTGTGTGTGTATATGCATGGATGGAAGTGTGTATATATATGTATGAATGGAAATGTATGTGTGTGTGTAAGTGCTTGTGTATATATGGAGTGACTGTGTGGTAAGTAGCTTGCTTACCAACCACATGGTTTTGGGTTCAGTACCACTGTGTAGCACCTTGGGCAAGTGTCTTCTACTATAGCCTCGGGTCCACCAAAGCCTTGTGGGTGGATTTGGTAGACGGAAACTGAAAGAAGCCTATCATATATATACATATATATATATGTGTGTGTGTGTGTATGTGTGTATGTTTGTCCCCTCCCACATTGCTTGACAACTGATGCTGGGGTGTTTATGCTACTGTAACTTAGCGGTTTGGCAAAACAGACTGATAAAATAAGTACTAGGCTTACAAAGAATAAGTCCTGGGGTCGATTTGCTCAACTAAAGGCTGTGCTCCAGCATGGCCATGGTCAAATGACTGAAACAAGTAAAAGAATAAAAGAATAAAGAATGCATGTGTATGTGTGTGCGTGTGTGTGTGTGTGTATAAAGATATATTCACATGCACATATATAAATATATATATATGTCTGCCTTGTCAGTCATAAAGATAACACTTCTGTGGCTATAGAGTTATTTTAACACTTATTTCTAGCAACGCTGGTGCTGATTAGTGCCCTTTGCCACTTTAGTGATGTATATGTTTCTGCCTTTATGCTATATGCATATATCTATATATCTATCTATATATACATATGTATATATTTATGTATCAATCTATCTATCTATTTATGTATGCATGCATGTATATATGTGTATATGTACAGACCCCAGTTGAACCGTCCAACCCATGCTAGCATGGAAAGCGGACGCTAAATGATGATGATGATGATGATGATGTATTTAGACATGCATGTAAGTTCTTTTTTCTTAATTCTTTGAATTCGTTTTGTAAATAAGGTCCTATCAATTTTCAATGGAATTTAGACATAAAAAATAACTATATACAGTTACACATTGAATTTTAAATATGTCTTGCATATTTTCACTGCATTGCTTATATAGATTGACTGCGCAGATAATATTTTCAAAGAGATCCTTACCTAAACTTTTAATAAACATGACCAAATTCATAATCTGAGTACAGAAGATAGATATTTTGAAGTAGTTGTTTACAAATATTTTCTTTTGTGTGCAATTTTCACATCCATTAAACCACTGGTACCATATCAGTAAGAAGTATTGCCATAAGTCCTAGACTCTCAGGGTCAGTTACCTGGTTTCCATGGGGGATAAGTAACTGAAACCACACTCTTCCTACTGAATGGGGTGCCAGTTCATCATAAGGGTACTCTTCCACAGCTGAGTGGCCTGAAGCAACAGGAAATGAAGTGTTTTATTCAAGAACACAGTGCATCACCAAGACTTGGAATCAAAATTATGACCCGGTAATCACGAGTGAAAAACCCCAATCACTAAACCCATGTCCTTTCACATTACCATGGCTGTATATCATTGTTATTTCATACCTGACACACTATGTCACTTAAATTTATTTTAGTTCTTCTGATTTATATTCAGTTGTGCATAAAAACAAATATTATCTAATTAATGATGTGCCACCAAAAGCAATAATGTGCAAATTAGGCCATTCACTATGGTGCTAGCCTAATCCATGGCTGCTTTATATAACAACTGATTTATGCTGTTGATTGGGAAAGGAATCTAGGTACATCTTCTCTGAGGAGGGCTTATCAAACCCTGAAACAGTCCATCAGGAGACTCCCTACATCTTCTTTTTCTACACATCAACAGTATAAAAATATTGTGTTTATATTCTTAATTCACACTGGCTTTGTAACATTTAGATTTATTTCAGCTCTTTTAACTATGTCATATTGTGCATGAAATATATATTGGGTTGTCCGGAAAGTTCGTGCCAATTTTTAAAGGAAAGAAAAAGGTCGATAAATACTTGCCATTACATTTTTAATTAACCAAATATGAACGATTTTCTTGCACAATGCATCTCCATCTTTCCTTTAACTTGAAAATACTCTCTTCCCAGAATTGAGGTGGTTTCATGGCATAGAATTCATCAAGGTATCTTTTTACGTCATCCAAGGAATTGAAATTTTTACCATTCAGACTATTCTACAGAGACCTGAATAAGTGGAAATCCGAAGGAGCAATATCTGGTGAATATGGAGGGTAAGGTAACACATCCCAGCCAAGCTGCAGCAATTTTTGTCTGGTTCCCAAAGCATCAAATGAACTTTCTTATCTTCCATTTTAAAGGGTTACAGAATTAACACAGGTTATAGGAACATAAACCTTCTTCCACGCAAAGATAGCTTAAATGGTGCTCTAAATGGAGGTGTAGTCAAATCCTATTTTATGGACTCATCCATGTTCTAAAATAAGTCGAAAGATAAGCTACTATAAATAAGCATGAACTTTCCGGACAACCGAATATAACTTTAAAATATTACTTAAACAACAACACAATTCAGGAGGCAAGTTATTAGTGTGGCCTTGCTTGTTGGACAGATCCATAACAAAAGCCCTCCGTCCATACCATTCATATGTTTGTGTACCAAAAACAAACGAAAGTAGTACTCAGCACATTTGATAGAAGTTACACATATTGGTTTCAAATTTTGGCACAAGGCCAGCAATTTTGGGGGCGAGTGGAAGTCAATTGCCTCAACCTCAGGGCTCAACTGGTACTTATTTCATCAATCTCAAAAGGATGAAAGCAAAGTCGACCTCAGTGGAATTTCAGCTCAGACTGTGAAGATGGCTGAAATGCTACAATGCACTTTGTTCAGCACACTGACGGTTCTGCAAGCTCACCATCTTACCATAGCAAAATATTACCTAACACGGAATCAGGTGTGTGTGAATAACAGAATATATCCATAGAGTTTAGCCATGTAAAGACAGACATAAATACCTTGTCTTTATCTGCAATGTCTTTGTGTACAGACAAAAGACAGATTAGCTAAGATGAGTCCCAATTCTGTAGAGGCTAAAATCTTTAGATATATTCTGTAATATTTCAATGGAGCAAATTTCTGCTGACTCACCAGTAATTTATGAATCAAACTAACTACCAAGAATGTGTTACATATGCAAATTGGTCAAATGGGTTTGTAAGCAGTGACTCTCCTTTTACCAGTAATTGGTTGGTACGTGTGCCTCTGTAAGTAAGTAATTGAATGCATGGACGTATATTTTTGATTGCATAGTTATGCTAATCTATGAATGCAAATATCTGAATGTAAATGCGTGTGTGTGTATATGTGTGAGTGCATGTGTGCATGTATGTCTATTATCACACACATGTATATACATATACACACACACACACATATATATATATATATATATATATATATATGTATATGTATGTATGTATATGTATACATATGTTGATATTCTTTAATTCTTTTATTTGTTTCAGTCATTTGACTGTGGCCATACTGGAGCACAGTCTTTAGTCAAACAAATCGACCACCAGACAAAGAATCTTTGTAAGCCTAGTACTTATTCTAACAGTCTCTTCTGCCAAACCGTTAAGTTACTGGGACATAAACACACCAACATTGGTTTTTGAGTAATGGTGGGGGTGACAAACACAGACACACAAACATATACACACACACACACACACACACAGACACACACACAAATATATATACGACGGGCTTCTTTCAGTTTCCAACTACCAAACCCACTCACAAGGCTTTGGTCGGCTCGAGGCTATAGGAGAAGACACTTGCCCAAGGTGTCATGCAGTGGGACTAAACTGGGAACCATGTGGTTGGTAAGCAAGCTATTTACCACGCAGCCACTTCTGCGCTTGATATATACAAATATAGATATATGTGTATGTATGTATACATATGTATGTATATATGTATGTATGTATGTAGATGCATATTACACATATTATATATACATGCACACACACATATTGTATTACATATGAATATATATATATATGCATGATTGGATGTGTCTGAATGTACAGTATACATTTATCTGTCTACATCAAATAAACTACAGCCATGGTGTGATTGCAGAGTTATAATTGGTGTTGATTAGTCAGAAAAATCACGTGCCGATTCATGCATTTTTTCCACTCAGTGATAAATGACAAACATTTTTAAACATTGATATTCCAAATTCTGGCCTATGAATGTCATAAAATACAAACTAAAACAGAGATAAACAGTTTCAAATCTATTTCAGTGTAAGTCGACTGTGGAACAATAACAGTAAAATAATTTAAATCCATTGACATTTGATTCAAGTTGATGCCATCTCAAGGAATGGGCTAAAGGGATGGTCGCTCAGGGATACATTAGACTTAGGAACCCCTAATCTATGTATACTGCGCTTGTGTAAGTAAAGACCCAAAAATGCTTCTAAAATATAGTGGTGCTGCACAATTTCTGAAAATATATTTGATGTGGCTGTGTTAGCTTTGGATTATAAGACTGATGTACCGCCTACTGCACTACCAAGGCTGTGTGGTGAGAAGCTTGCTTCCCGGCCACATGGTTCCAGGTTCAGTTCCACTGAATGGCACCTTGTGCAAATGTCTTCTACTTTAGCCTTAGGCTGACCAAAGCCTTGTGAGTGGATTTGGCAGACAGAAACCCATCGTATTTGTGTGCGTGTGTGTGTGTGTGCGTGTGTATGTGTATGTGTGTGTGTATGTGTGTGTGTATGTGTGTGTATTTGTGTGTGTGTGTGTGTGTGTGTGTGTGTGTGTGTGTGTGTGTGTGTGTGTGTTTGTCCCCAGCACTGTTTGACAACCACTGATAGTGTATCTACATACATGTAACTTAGTGGTTCAGCAAAAGAGACCAATAGAATAAGTACTAGGCTTAAAAAATAAGTATTGGAGTTAATTCATTCAACTAATTCAAGGTGGTGCCCCAGCATGGCCACAATCTAATGAGCGAAATAAGTAAAAGATAAAAGATGGCTGTGTGCTTAAGAAGCTCACTTTGCAACTATATGCTTTTGGGTTCAGTCCCACTGCTCAGCAGCTTGGGCCAAGGTGCTCTAAAGTTGTCTTGGTCCTCCAAAGATGTCTTGCTGCATTACTCTTTTACTCTTTTAATCTTTTACTTGTTTCAGTCATTTGACTGTGACCATGCTGGAGCACCACCTTTAGTCAAGCAAATCGACCCCAGGACTTATTCTTTGTAAGCCTAGTACTTATTCTATCGGTCTCTTTTGCCGAACAGCTAAGTTACAGGGACGTAAACACACCAGCATCGGTTGTCAAGCGATGTTGGGGGGACAAACACAGACACATACATATACATATATACATATATATATGATGGGCTTCTTTTCACTTTCCGTCTACCAAATCCACTCACAAGGCTTTGGTCGGCCTGAGGCTATAGTAGGAAACACTTGCCCAAGGTGTCACACAGTGGGACTGAACCCAGAACCATGTGGCTAGTAAGCAAGCTACTTACCACACAGCCACTCCTGCGCATTAGTTGACCTTCCTTTATTTGGCAGTAAATTTTGGTCTGAAAAATTTGACTTGTATGTCAGAAAAGATGGTATAGGTGAAGTGCATATGCTAATGGGCTAAACACTTGTGAGCCTGAGATACCTGATGATACGGAAAAGTTTCCAGGATTGCAATGAATCTAGAAGAGTAAATCCTGCAGATTCTGCATGGGGTAAAGCATCTCTGATGTTTATTTCACCTTATTTTTACTTCATTTTTCAGCTGATCTAAAGAGGATGATTGCTGGAGGAAGTTGTAGAAAAAAATTTGGAGAAATGGGACATATATGGGCGCAGGAGTGGCTGTGTGGTAAGTAGCTTGCTAACCAACCACATGGTTCCGGGTTCAGTCCCACTGCGTGGCATGGGTCGATTTGCTCGACTAAAGGCGGTGCTCCAGCATGGCTGCAGTCAAATGACTGAAACAAGTAAAAGAGTAAAAGAGAGATATATTATAAAAGCTATCTCTAAAGTGCTGAATACCCTGAATGAATACATTTCTGTTAAGGCTGTTAATTTGAGTCTGAAACAATTTGGTTTATTAAAAACAAAAATAAAAAGATTAATATCTTAAATGTGAATCAAACACTTCGCAATTTTGTCTTGTTTTGCTTGCCAGGAGAGTTTGCTGCCTTTCTATGGTGTACAAAAGGGATGGACACACATGTATAAACATACATAAATTTCAATGAGTCTAATAAACAATCATAAGCATATGGTGCACTATCTAGGCAGTGCCATCAAGATTTCACCAAAAACTAAGAAAGTTTAGATAAAAAAAAAATGTAAAAGCAACAACATAAAAAAATAGCCTAATGTATGAACCAACCAAAAAAATGAAAAAAAAATATATATAAGATAATTTATTAGAAAAAAACACATTTTGTAAACATTTTTAACTAACAGTCTAAAAACAAAAATAGAGAAGACGGAAAATAGAAAATTGAAAACAGAAAGTCAACAAAATAATACAAAACACCTAAGAGCATAAAAAAACCCAAAAAAACACCTGAAATATACAATCTTCTTGCACTACCCACTTACTAGCACTTCAAGATCTCTAGCAAACCGTTTGTTGATCTGTTGGAATCACCTTATTAGATGTAGAACATCCAAAAACATAAGATCACTGGGAAGGAAGGTATTTGATATCATTTCAAGAAACAAACACACATACACACATACAAATATATACATATATACTGGAAATAAACATTATATATATATATATATATATATATATCATAATCATCATCATCATTTAATGTCCTCCTTCCATGCTGGCATGGGTTAGATTATTTGACAGGTGCTGGCCAAGCAGGAGCCTGTGCTATGCTTCTGTGTCTATTTTGGTATGGTTTTTATGGCTGGATGCTTTTCCTAACACCAACCACTCCACAGAGTGTGTGTGTGTGTGTATATATATATATATATATATATATATATATTTAGATATAGATATATATGTATACATATATGTATATATGTATATATATATATTACCTTCGAAACACACTTTGAGTCGAACCAGGGACAGCTGATGAAGGGGAATTTTCCTTGTATTGTTTGTCCTGTACTCTGTTTTTTCGTTGTTTAAAAAAAGTCCGTTTCCTTGTTTGATTTTATGTTCTCATCTCTCGTTGTGTTCTACGTTTATTTGTGGTGTCCTGTACTCATATATATATATGTATGCATGTATATATACATGTAGATGTAAGTATGTACATATATGTGTGTATATAGGCATATATTTTATTTATTTATTATATTACTATATGACCGAACGCACGCGTTATTTCTCTATTTCTCTTCTCCAAGTTTTTATATATATATATATATATATATAATTACATGCGTATATGAATATATGTATATTTAATTAAATTTGCGTGTGTGTGTGTGCATGTACACATTGTGCATGTGTATGTGTGTGTGTATGTATGCGTGTGTGTGAGAATGTGCATTTAAATATCTTTTATTTTTTGCTGGTTTCGATCATTGGGTTGTGGCCATGTTACAGCACTGTCTTTAAGGTTTTAGTGAAATGAACCAGCCTCAGTTTTTTTTTTTGAAAGCCTAGTACTAATTTCATCAGTCTCTTTGGCTGAATTGCTAAGTTACAGGGTTGTCAACAAACTAACAACAGGTGTCAATATGTGAGAGAAGAAACACAAAGCACCCCAAAACATATATACATGTGTGTATGATTGTGTGCATGTGTGTGCATATATGTGTGCATGTGTGCGTACATGTGTGTGTGTGTGTCTGTGTGAGTGTGTACAACAGGCTTCCCCACCCCTTCTACCCACCATATTTACTCATAAGTCATTTGTCAGCCTAGAGTTCTTATAGAAAACACTTGACCAAGGGGATTTTCAGTGGGACTGAACCTGAAACTGCATGATTGCAAAGCAAGCTTCTTAATCACACAACCATGCCAATATCTATCTATCTATCTGTCTAACTATTTATCAATGTTTATAATATATATGTGTATGTATGTATATATGTATATATATACATATATATATATATATATATATATAATATATATATATATATATATATATATATATATAATATATATATATATACATACATATATATATATATATATATATATGTATATATATTATATATATATATATATATATATATATATATATATATATATATATATATATACATACATACATATATATATATATATATATATGTATGTATATATATATATATATTTTTTTTTTTATTTATGCGCCCTTTTCAAGCCTAGCCAGGCTCATGGGCCCGGTTTCCCGGTTTCTGTGGCGTATGTGTTTGCCCCAGCTGGATGGGACACCAGTCCATTGCAATGATACTCAAGAAACAGGAAGAGAGAGTGAAAGAAAGTTGGGGTGAAAGAGTACAACAGGGGTCGCTACCACCCCCTGCTGGAGCCTTGTGGTGCTTTAGGTGTTTTGCCCAATAAACACACAACACCCAGTCTGGGAATCGAAACCACGATCCTCTGACCGCGAGTCTGTTGCCCAACCACTGGGCCATTGCACCTCCCATATATATATATATATATATATATATATATATATATATATATATATATGGTGAGAGAGAGAGAGTAAGAGAGAAAGAAAGGAGGGGTAGTAGGTTGATGAATACAATTAGGCTTGATATATATATTAGCTCATCCAATAAGTTCTGTCCGAATTTTGAATAAAGAAAGCAAGTGATCAAATGTTATATTTAATTGAAATTTAATCATCAATGTACTTTCCCTGATTATCTATGACTTCCTTCCATCTATTTACAAGCTTTTTACTCCTATCAATGTAAAACTCTTTTGGTTTCAAAGCGAAGAACTCTGAAATGTCAGTTTCGACCTCCTCCTGGCTTGCAAAGGTTATGTCCCCCAAATGATTCTGTAAACTACAAAATAAATGGTAGTTTGAAGGAGCAAGGTTGGGAGAATAAGGTGGATGAGGAATTTTTTCCTAACCATACTCTTCAATCTTCTGTGATGTGATCTTTGCAGTGTGGGGTCACGCATTGTCCTGATGAAACATCACTCCTTTTCGATTCACTAAAGCAGGTCTTTTTTTCTTCAAAGCTTGGTTCAAATGCTCTAATTGCTGACAGTAGACTTGAGCATTGATTGTTGCATTAGGTGGTAACAATTCAAAGTGAATTACTCCTTTGCAATACCACCAGGTAGAGAGAAGAACCTTTTTTCCATGAAGTTCCCTTCTTGGTTGTGATTGAGCTTTTTCCCTTTTACCAAGCCACTGTTTATGACGTTTAACATTTTGATAGAAGATCCATTTTATGTCACCAGTCACAAGTCTATCCAAAAAGGGTGAAATGAGTTCACGAGAATGGAGAGAAGAGCAGATGTCAACTTGGGATTTGCAGTTGCTTTCGGACAATTCATGAGGCACACATTTTCCAAGTTTAGGAACCTTTCCAAGTTGTTGAAGATGATGATGAACAGTTGTATGGTTTGAACTAAGCTTTATTGCCAATTCTTCAACTGATAATGCAGGATTTTCTTCAAGTAGTGCCTCAAGGAGCTTATCATCAAACTCAACTGGACGTCCTGTTCGATCTTCATCTTTAAGGCTGAAATCCATCTTCTGCAAGTTCTTTCAATCAAGCATTTTTTCCCATAAACTGAGTGTATGTTTCAAGTCGCTTCAGCTGCAGAGTTTCCTTTTTTAGTACTCATAAAGCATTATGTGCCTTAAATGCTCTTTGGATACTTCCATGTTAGAAAGGGTTTTAATCAAAGAAATTTTAATTCTATTATTCTGTAAAATACTATTTAATTATTTTAAATGTACACAAATGCATGAAAATAATTTTTAATTCCATTAGACATTCTAAAATACTATTAAATTTCATTCAATTTTAAAAAAGGTAAAAATCAGACAGAACTTATGGGATGACCTGATATATACATGGAGAATAAAAACACAAAATAAAACTAGAGAAAAAAATATACAAAAAGAAATGTAATGTCATATCTCAACAGCTGTTTCAGGGAGCTAAGAGTTACATAATAATCATAACTTGCAGGTATAAATGCAAAAAAATCATAGGTATATAGGTATGCAACTGATGACCAATCAATTGAAGCTATTACAGTACATCCAGTTTCCCTTTTAAAGATAAGATTCACATGTGTGTGTGTGTGTGTGTGTGTGTGTGTCTGTGTGAAAAACTTATACATATATTCATACATCTTTAAATGTAGAAATAGGGAAAAAAGTACTCAATATATATAGTAGAGTTTTATTATTCATTCAAAGCTGACGATTAATTTTGTTGATATTCTGAGTTTCTCTTTTTGTACATTTTTTCAGGTGAGAAGATAGATCTTGTTACCTGAATGAATTCACAAGGAAACAAACTTGGAGTAGCAATGGGATGAATCATCAGCTTAGGATAAATACACACACACACATACACACACACACGCACACACACACACATGCATGCATATATATATATGCATGCCTATATATATATATAAACATATATATATATATATATATTTCCACATATATATATATAAGTATACATATAGATATAAATATACATATATACATAAATATATATCATCATATTTGTGTGTGTGTGTATACATATATTTACTCACATAGTTCTGAGTGTATGTGTGAGTATCTGGGCCTATGTGTGTGTACACATGTATTGCACACACTGCTTATAAACACAAAATTCACATAGTTGTGGGTCACATGACAGAAATGTACACATTTATAGAGCATTATAAGCATACACATATGTAGAAGGACAGATAGTCACAGGAACAGGTGAATGCCACCACACTGCACTTGTTTATATTAAATAACACACACATACACAATCAAACACACACAAGCATACACACTGACACATAGACATATACACACAACAGACACCCACATACATATAGGAAGAAGAGTGTAATCTTATATATAAACATATATATACTCACACATCCTATACCTTTTGTTTAGATACAAATGCACAACCATATTTATACAACTATTACACACACACACACACACACACACACATATATATATAAAGTGGGAGAGAGAAAGAGAGAGAGAAACAAAGAGAGAGAAAGAAGGAAAGAGACGTTATACAGGTGAGTAGACATACTTAGAACTGACAAATAAATAGAAAGTTAAATTAAGTAACAGGTGCCAAAATGAAACATATTCTGGTAGACACTTGTCATAGAATATTGAGGTTATCATAGTCTAGTTTTATGGATGAAGATGAAGCTGTTTGGAGGTGGTGGTGATGCTGCTGACGCTGCTGGTCCTGATAATGGTAATGGTGGCTGTGGTAGTCATGGTGATGGTGACGGTGGTTTTGGCATTAGTGGCAGTGGTAGTGGTGGTGATGGTGGCAGTGGTGGTAATAGGGGGAGTTATCTTGATGGTTGTTGAGATATTGGTGGTGGTTGTGGTGATGAGAGGGGAGGGTTATGTTGATGGTTGTTTGTTGAGGTACAGGTGATAGTGGTAGTGGTAGTGGTGGTGGTAGTGTTGGCAGCGGCAGAGTGGGTAGTGGTTGTGGCAGTGGTCAAGAAGGTCATTGTGCTGCTGGTAATGGCGAAAGTTGCAGTGGTATTTGTGACGTAAGTGGTGACGGTGATGGTGGTAGTAATGGCTGTAGCGGTATCGGTGGTGGTAGTTGTGGTGATAGTGGTGAGTTTGAGGGTTTGTGGTGATTGCTATGAGAGCATTGGATGTTGCTGGTGCTTGTAGTTGTGGTTGTAGTGATGTGATTGTGGTGGTAGTGGTAGTGTTGTAACAGGCATGATTAGAGTAGTGGTGATGTAGGTGATGATGATGGTGACTGTGGTGATGGTAGTCATGGTGATGGCAATATGATGGTAATGTCAGTCTTGAGGCTGATGATGATGATGACAATGATGATGATGGTGGTGGTAGTGGTGGTGGTGGTGATGTGGTGGTGGTGGTGGTGGTGGTGGTGATGTGGTGGTAGTGGTGGTGGTAGTGATGTGGTGGAGGTAGTAGTTGTGGCAGTGGCTGTGGTGGTGGTGATGATAACGACAATGATAATGATGGTGATGATGATGATAATGATGATAATGATGATGGTGGTGGTGGTGGTGGTGGTGTGGTGATGCTAATAATGGTGCAGTTGTGGCGGTTGTAGTGGCAGTGGTTGCTGGGATGATGGTATGAAAAAAAACACAAATACCATGGTTTGTAGGTGTGGAAGCAATAACCGAAATGAAGTTATAATAAGGCTGACACCAATTCTTGCACTAACATATCTGGCAGATAAACAACAACAGTCACAGAAGCAGCAGCAACAATAAGGACAACAATAACAACAACAACAACTGCAATAAAAAATAAGAATAGTAGCACTATCAACAACTTAGAGCCTGTGCCTTGTTGCTTGAAATAGCAGCTTTCAATATTATTACATCCTACATACTGTCTTAAAAAAGTAGGACATACTCAGGGTCGGATTAAGACCCATCGAGGCCCTAAGCACTTAAAAGATTTTGGTGCCCCCATAAAAGATTATGGAATTCAAAATATAAACAATAACAAACCATAAAATAAATTTCATTTTTCAAAATCAAACAAAATAGTAAGAGGGAAAATATTGTTTGTTTTTGCATATTTCCACTTATATTTGAAAAGTTTCCTCCTACTTTTTCGAATTGCAAAGTCTTTGATTAGATCCTCAAAATTAATCTTAGGTAACGCATCTGCTTCTATACTCAGTAGAGATAAAGGCATCCTGAATATTATTTTAGCAAGTTTAAAGTGATTTTCTTTTGTGCTGTAAACCATTTACTATTTCTGTGGTACCCTCTCTCCTTCCCTTGGTGTCCTAAGCACATGCTTATTTTGCTTAATGATTAATTCAGTGCTGGACATTACACTCCTTAACAAAAGGCAGCAAATTGGCAGAACTGTTAGCACGCTGAACAAAATACTATGTGGCATTTCGTATGCTTTTATGTTCTGAATTCAAATTCTGCTGAGGTTGACTTTGTCTTTCATCCTTTTGGGGGCTGATAAAATAAATACCAGTTGAGCACTGGGGTCGATGTAATCAACTTGCACTCTTCCTCAAAACTGTTGGCTTTGACCCAAAATTTGAAATGAATATTATTGCATCCTACATAATAGGTGCATAGCTCAGTGGTTAGAGCGTCGAACTTACAATCATGAGGTAGTAAGTTTGATTCCTGGACCGGGCTGTGTGAACAAAGACACTTTATTTCACATTGCTCCAGTTCACTTAGTTGCAGAAATGAATTGCAATGTCACTAGTTCCAAGCTGTATTGGCCTTTACTGTTGCCTTGGTGGCATGGAGAGAGGAAACTGGTATGCATGGGCAGCTGCTGGTCTTCTGTAAACAACCTTGCCCAGACTTGTGTCTCAGAGAGTAACTTTCTAGGTCATTTATGACAAAGGAGATCTTTACCCTTTTTACATAATATCTTAAAAAAGTAAAACATATTCAACAATTAGTCCCTTATAAAAGGCAGCAAGTTAGCAGAATTGTTAGCACATCAGACAAAATGCTTAGCAACTTTTTTGGGGGGTACTTTACATTCTGAGTTCAAAGTTCAAATCTTGCTGAGGTCAACTTTGCTTTTCATCCCCTAAGGAATAATAGGATAAAGTACCAGCCAATTACTGAGGGTTGACGTGACTTTTCCCTCTTCTCAAACATACTGGCCTTGAACCCTATATCAGACGGGATCCCTTTCAAGAGCAATGTTGTAATCTCAGTAACTCATAAGTCATGGAAACCAGGTAACTGACCTTATGAGTCCCTCATAAGCGGAGGGAACAGATGATGATGATGGTGGTGTGGTGGTGGTGGTGGTGATGACGACGACGATGATAATGATGGTGATGATGAGGATAATGATGATGGTGGTGGTGGTGGTGGTGGTGCTGCTAATAATGGTTTGTAGATGTGGAATGCTTTTGCTCATGTGATGGCAGTTGATCTTCCGAATCAAACCAAGCAAACAGTATTTACATTGGTGTCTCAGATTTCTAATACTTTCTGTCAATCACAATCCTTTACAGAAATCATCATTTTATGGGGATCACGGGTGGAATTTGAACTCAGAATTCTCAGAGCTGAAACAGATTGCAAGGCATCTTGCCCACTATTCTGATACTTCTACCAATCCACTACCCAAGACTGCGACAATTTTTTTCTTTTTGTCAACTTTGACCTCAGTAGTAGCTGAATTCAGAGTGCAGGTTATTTATCATCATCATCATCATACTCATTTTACATTCATCTTCCATTCTGGCATGGGTTAGACAGTTTGACAGGAGCTGGCAAGTTAGAGGAATATACCAAGTTCCGATTGTCTGTTTTGCAGCTATCACCACTGCTCAGAAACAATTGCTGCAATTTGTAAATAAAGCTTGTTTGTATTCCTCTTCTACTTGTATAAATTTATACACACAAACATACTCACAAACATACATACATACATATTATACATACATATATACATACATACATGCATAGATACAAACATAACCAGTAAAGGTTCAGCCATGAGTGATCATGAAATTGCACCTATAAGGTTACCCACCATGGCAAAAGTCCAAGCAAGGTTGTGTGGAAGACCAGCAGCCACCCATACATACCGGTTTCCTCTCTCCAAAACACTGATGTTATCCAAAGGAGAAGCAAAGGCCAATACAGCTTGGCACCAATGACATTGCAACTCATTTCTACAGATGAATGAACTGGAGCAATGTGAAGTAAATTGTCTTGCTCAAGAACACAACTCATAACTCAGTCTGAGAATCAAATTCATGATTGTGAGCCTGATGCTTTAACGACTGAACCATGCACCTTCACACACACACACACACACACACATACTCATACACTCACACACATGCACATATGTACGTACAGTTTGATCTGAATGCTTAAGGCATCCAAGGATCACACAGTTGTGGTGTTAGGCACTGAAACAGAGTCAGAAGGACAATAGACAGAAAACAGATTGAGAGAGTGGACAGTTATCATCATCATCATCATCATCGTTTAATGTCTGCTTTCCATGCTAGCATGGGTTGGACGATTTTGACTGAAGGCTGGCAAACAAGATGGCTGTACCAGGCTCCAATCTTGATTTGGCAGAGTTTCTGCAGTTGGATGCCCTTCCTAACGCCAACCACTCCGAATCATTTACTTGTTCTAATTATTGGATTGTGGCCATACTGGGGTTCTACCTTGAAGGGTTTCAGTTGAACAAATCAACACCAGTACTTATGTTTTTTATTTTCTTTTCAACTGGTACTTATTCAGTTGGTGTGTTTTGTCGAACTGCTAAGTTACAAAGACATAAACAAATCAACACTAGTTGGTGGAAACGAAGGACAAATACAGACACACATATGTGGATATATATCATCATCATCGTCATCATCATCATCATCATCATCATCAAACATCCTTGCTGGCATGGGTTGGATGCTTTGACAAAATCCGATGAGCTACAGGCTTCCACACAGTTTCAGTCAGCCAGATTCCTTTATCGGTCATTGTTGGCCAGGAGCTAATAATATGAGACACTTGTGCAATGTGCCACACAGTGGGGCTGATCCTGAAACCATGTGGTTACAAAGTAAGCTTCTTAACCGCATAGCCATGTCTGTATTTACAAGTAACTTTTCATTGAATGTATGAAGAAATGTAAGCTTGACATAAAAGCAGATTGGAACACAAGCAAGGTGGCATTTGTTACGTTCCAGTATTCCATAGTATAACTAAAACAATCATTACTCTTTACTTCTGCTCTGTAAAATTGATAAATTGCTTGGTTACATTGCAGTACTGGAATGAATTAGATGCAAATTAGGTTTTGATGTGTTTTTAGACAGAAGTTGATTTAATCAGACAGCATGGAAACTAAATTTATGGTATTATGTGACATACAATGTGAAGTAAGCTGCCAGCAAACTGTGATTCCAACATGGTTTTAATCTGCAGTCAAAGTCATGTCACTTCTGTTTTAGTGCTAATTATTTTAATAAAGGCATAAACATCACAGTCTATCATATTCTTTTTCTTGAAATTATGAAATTATATAGATCTTTTATGATTATTTAAAAGAAACGAAACCTGCATAGCATAAAAAATGTGATGGAGATGGAAGCAGGGGAGAAGAGCCAACAAGATCAACAGAAAATCATAAATTATTTATTAATAAGAATAATTCAAAAAATAGACATTTTGTAATATGGAGCATATTTGGATAACTTAACTGGAATATTGAATAATTGATCCAGTAACTAGTTTGTTAGTATTACTAAACAACAACAATAATAATAATAATGAGCCAACAACAGGACCTCTATGCAGTAACACATCATCATCATCATCATCATCATCATCATCATCATCATCATCATCGTTTAACGTCCGTTCTCCATGCTAGCATGGGTTGGACGGTTCGACCGGGGATCTGGGAAGTCAGAAGGCTGCACCAGGCTCCAGTCTTATCTGGCAATGTTTCTACAGCTGGATGCCCTTCCTAACGCCAACCACTCCGTGAGTGTAGTGGGTGCTTTTTACGTGCCACCTGCACAGGTGCCAGGCGAGGCTGGCAACGGCCACGGTCGGATTGGTGTATTTTACGTGCCCCCGGCACGGAGGCCAGTCGAGGCGGCGCTGGCATCGGCCACGAGTCGGATAGTGCTTTTTACGTACCACCAGACCAGGGATCCTGGCTGGTTCAATTCGATTTCGATTTTGCTTGCCCCAACATGTCTTCGCAAGCAAAGGGGGTTGGCATGGGTGCCTGTCGTCGGATGAGGTTCTATATCGACTTCGCTTGCCTCAACAGGTCTTTGTGTCCAAGGGAGGAAAGGCATGAATAAGTGGGCTGGGCTCACTTGACCTGCTTGGTCTTCTCACGTACAGCATATTTCCAAAGGTCTCGGTCGCTGGTCATTTCCTCAGTGAGGCCTAAAGTTCGAAGGTCGTGCTTCACCACCTCGTCCCAGGTTTTCCTGGGTCTACCTCTTCCACGGGTTCCCTCAACTGCTAGGGATTGGCACTTTCTCACACACCTATCTTCATCCATTCTCACCACATGACCATACCAGCACAATCGTCTCTCTTGCACACCACAACTGATGCTTCTTGGGTACAACATTTCTCTCAAGGTACTAACGCTCTGTTGAGTATGTACACTGACATTACACATCCATTGGAGCATACTGGCTTCATTCCTCACAAGCTTACGCATGTCCTCAGCAGTCACGGCCCATGTTTCACTGCCATGTAGCATGGCTGTTCGTACACATGCATCATACAGTCTGCCTTTTACTCTGAGCGAGAGGCCTTTAGTCACCAGCAGAGGTAAGAGCTCCTTAAACTTTGCCCAGGCTATTCTTATTCTAGCAGTTACACTTTCAGCGCACCCACCCCCACTACTGACTTGGTCACCTAGATAACGGAAGCTATCAACTACTTCTAGTTTTTCCCCCTGGAAAGTGACAGAAGTTGTTTTCTGCAGATTTTCGGAGGTTAATGCTCCCGAGCATCTGCCACATACAAAAACTATCTTCCCAGTTAGTCTACCTTTGACATTGCTGCACCTCTTATGTGTCCATAGCTTACACTGGGTACATCTTATAGAGTTTCTACCTACACCTTTTCTACAGATCGAGCAGGGCCATCTTCCTGAGGATATTTGTGGATTGTCTACCTTCCTACTTATTACGACTTTGGGTTTAGCTAGATTGACTCTAAGGCCCCTCGATTCTAGACCCTCCTTCCACACCTGGAACTTCTCCTCCAGTTCTGATAGTGACTCAGCAATTAGAGCAAGGTCGTCAGCATAGAGGAGCTCCCAGGGGCAACCTGTCTTGAATTCCTCCGTAATTGCCTGGAGGACTATGATAAATAGGAGGGGGCTGAGTACTGAACCCTGGTGGACCCCAACCTCTCTGTTAGAAATAACAGTGAAACCTGCTCTAAGTCACAGTTTACTGCTTAAAAAAAGAAAGAACATATTGGATGATATTGTTATATCGACCAGACTTTTTGATGTTTTTATACATATTTGATCACAATATGCTCCCAGTTCTTACTTGATTCTGCCCATCAAGTTCTTACTTGATTCTTTTCCATCTTGGCCCAAATTGTTTGACTAAATCATCTTCCCATTGTTATGGAGGCCTTCCAAGTAGCCTTTTCCAATCTCTTGGATACCACATGCCAATGCACAGGTCCACCTGTTGTCTGCAAACCTTATGACTTGAATAATACAGTCCCAGAAAAACAACAAAATGTTCACAGCTTCAATGCTGACCAGCATCTAGAAAAGAACAACAACAAAGGTAAAAGAATGGTCAGCACCTTACAGGAACAAACTGGAATTGACGGGGACTAGATTGCATTCAGTTTGCTGGGTTCCAGAGCTACATTCAAGTGTTAGAATAACTTTTGTTTTGTTTGGAATGCAAAATCTTCCAAGTCAACCCATAAAAGTTTACAGATCAAAGCAAAAAAGGTCTTAATTGTTTGCTTTGACATGCAAAATATTAGGTGGTTGTTTTCAAAGACTTCATCAGGTTATTCATCAGAGATTAGAAGTGTTCAATCATTGCTAACATTTTAGAAAGATAACAAGGTCTTCGATTCTGAAATCCTACATACAAATATCTGACTTGTAAGATGAGCCAAGATGTTATTGGTTTTCAGTATCAGACAAATATCATTGTTATGGGAAACATCTGCAAACCAGCAATCATTTGCTGCATCTGGTTTGCAGATGATCTCCTCTTCATCCTCATCCCCCCCTCACCACCACCACCAGTACTACCATTATGCATCCATCTTTCCATTCTGGTATGGATTAGATAGGTTCCGCAATATTGCACCACATGTTGCAGTACTTTGGCTCACACATACACACGCACACACTCACACATGCACACACTCACACACGCACACACACACACACACGCACACACACACACTGGCACTCCATCAATTACAATCTTGAGGGTTCCAGTTGATCCAATCGATGGAACAGCCAGCTTGTAAAATTAATGTGTGAGGGGCTGAGCACACCACAGACACACATACCCTTTATGTAGCTCTCAGGGAAATTCAGAATGACACAGAGTGGGACAAGGCTGGCCCTTTCTATAACAGGTACAATGCATTTTTGCCAGCTGAGTGGACTGGAATAATGTGAAATAAAGCATCTTGCTCAAGGACCCAATGCACTGCCAGATATCAAACTTATGTACCTTCACACACACACACACACACACACACACACACACACACACACGCACGCAGCAACAGCGAAAAGCAGCCAACTTTGTTATAGTGTATTTCCTTTTTTTGGCAAAGATTTTTATGGCTTGATATCTCTCTTATCAGTAACTATTTTGCAGCAAACACTGTACCTCACAGAATCTATGTTCCATTGTTCATTCCTTTTTTGTGAGAGAATGGTTTCAATAACAAAGTGTTTCTTTTTTTTTTCATCCACACCCACTTCACTGCACCTTATCATGCAATTTATGTTATTGACATTAATGCTGTTGTCTCCAGAAGGATTAAAGAATCCTTTTACTTTGTATCACTTACTGATCAGAGTTACCTTCCCTTCTTATTGCTACTATTTGAAGGACACCTATGGAGCCTCCTGTGGATAGTCCCTTCTATACTCTTTTACTCTTTTACCTGTTTCAGTCATTTGACTGTGACCATAACTTTAGCAAATCAACTCCAGGATATTCTTTGTAAGCCTAGTACTTATTCTATCGGTCTCTTTTGCCAAACCACTAAGTTACGGGGACGTAAACACAACAGCATCAGTTGTCAAGCAACAGGCATGCAAACATATACACACACATACATACATATATATATATATATATATAATATATATATATATATATATATATTATATATATATATATATATAATATATATATATATACATATATACGATGGGATTCTTTCAGTTTCCATCTACCAAATCCACTCACAAGGCTTTGGTTGGCCTGAGGCTATAGTAGAAGACGCTTGCTCAAGTTGCCACGCAGTGGGACTGAACCCAGAACCATGCAGTTCGTAAGCAATCTACTTACCACACAGCCACTCCTATGCCTATACTGTATTAGTTTTTACATCATCATCATCAGCATCAGCATCATCATCATCATCATCATCATCATCATCATCAAACATTTGGCATGAGTTGGACAACTTGACAGAAGCTGGCAAGGCTAGGGGCTTCACCAAGTTCCACAGTCTGTTTTGGTTTGGCTTCTATGACACTTCCTAATGCCAACCACTTTACAGAATGTACTGGGTGCTTTTTACGAGGTACCATCACCAGCACTTTTTATGTGGCAGAAAAAGGTGTCTCCATTGAGTAGGTAAAAAACAGAGGGTTATATAGAAGTAGTCTGAAAGCGATGACGTGTCCATGGTATTTTACTGATAGTGGAGCTGTTTAATTGCAAAGAAGGCTAATTAGTGGAGTGAACAGATGAGTGTACCAACCAGAAACTAATTGTTAATTTAGTGACTCAGCTAAATTTTGTAGCAGTTGTTCATCATCATCATCATCACCATCACCACCAACAACAACACCACCACCACCACAACCACCACCACCACAATCATTATCATCATCATCATCATCATCATCATCATCACCACCACCATCACCATCATCATCACTATCATCACCACCATCATCCACTTTTCTATGTTTGTATGGTTGGATGGATTTTATTGAGGTATATTTTCTATAGCTGGATGCCCTCTCTGTTGCCTACTCTTAACCTATTTCCAAGCAAGGTAATGTTTCCCCAGAGCCAAACATGTTCTCACAGAAATATTAGAAAGGAATGACACTGATTGTATGACAGTGGCACTCATTTACAACTATCACATGATGTAAAGACAAAGAAACACACACACACATGATGGGCTTCCTTCAGTTTCCATCAACCAAACCCACTCAGAAAGCTTTGGTCAGTCCAGGGTTATCGTAGAGGACACTTACCCAATGTGCCATGCAGTGAGACTGAACCCACAACCATATGGTTGAGAATTAAGCTTCTTAACCACACAGCCACACCTGTGCCTATAATTAATAATAAATAACAAAAATACTTGAATTTCTTGAAAGCTAGACTTGGTTGCATTTTCTTAATAATTTCGTTGTTCCTTTTAATTTTAATATATGCTAATGGTCCATCAATAAAGATTTAAAGTTCATCCCAGTCGAATTAAATGTTTAAGTCTGAAGAAATTTAAAAAATTTTACCTTATTAGAAAATGATGCAAACTGGCCAATTTTATCAGGATTGTGGAATGGGTGTCAACAGAATTAGCATATTTGAAGTAACAACAAAATCAATTTCATGAATGCAAATATGTGCTGTTATTGCTAAATAAAGATATAAAGCACATCACACTTGGTTTAACTGTGTGAGCCTGGTAAAATTAAAAGCATTCTTCTTGATCTAGAAATACAGAGAATTGGCAAATTTTGAAAAGACTGTGATTGTGAAAATTCCTTAATTTGCGGTAGCAAATGTACTAATGGTCCAAAATATTTAAAGTTAACCCAGCTAAACTAAATGTGTAAGTCCAAGAAAATTTATGATTTCCTACCCCATCAGAAAATCCTAAACATTTGCAAATTTCAATAAGATTGTAACCATCAGGATTTTAAAATCTGAAGAAACAACCAAGTTTTAAAATACCACCCCCACCACCACCACCATTGTTTTTACAACTACATTTTCCTTGCTGGTATGGGTTGGATGAGAGTTATTAAGGCAGTACTCTACAATTAGATGCTTGTTTCTGTTATAAACCCTTATCTGATATTCAAGTAAGGTTGTTTTGTTTCTCTGGTCTTTACACATGACAAAACCACTGAATAATAGGACATTTTGTTTTACAATTTTAAAATGGTCTCAAATAGAGATTTTAAAGATAACCTCTGCTGATTTAAATGTGCAAATCGGGAATGAGTTGAGTGTTTCTATTCTGTTTGAAAATGACAAAAATTGCTGAATTTTAGCAAGAATGGAGTTTTCTGAATTCCTAAATTTGAAGTAAAAATGGAATTTAAAATGATGAACAACAAAATGGGAAGCTGGTTGAACAGAAAGGTTTAAAGCTCATCACAGCCCGTTTGAATGTAAAAGTCCATAAAATTCTAAGAAACTATATCCATTCCATCTGAAACCTTAATGTGGTTCTTTGACCTGCTAGAAATAACAGTCAACTCTCTCACAAATCGTATTTGAGTGTATCGAATGAGATCAGGGCATATTAGATATTGTAATCGTCCATACCCTGATTCTCAATGTTTCTATTCTGTTTAGGTGGAGATATGACAGTGTGGTCGAACAGCATGCTTTGCAGCTTTGTAGTTTCAAGTTCAGTCCCACTGCACGGCATGTTGGGCAAATATTTTCTACTATACCTCTACACTGATCAATGCCTTGTGAGTGAATTTGATAAACAGAAACTGTAAGGAAACCTTGTGTAGAAGTCTGTTGTATGTGTGTGTGTATATATACATACATACGTACGGGATAAACACATGAGAAAAAATGTGCTTAACTAAACGAGGTAACTCGCACCTAAATAATACTCACCCTGCCCTAATTACCCAATGAAACTAACCAATCAACCACAAGCAAACCTCTACCCAGCGAATATAGCTATACAGGTGCAAGTATAGCTATAGGCACAGGTGTGGACACAGGTACAGGCTATAGATGTGGGTGTGACTATAGGCAGTGATGTGACTATAAGCAAACATGTGGCTACAGGCACAGACATGACTGTGTAATAAGAATGTTTGCTTTGCAACCACATGATTCTGTGTTCAGTCCCATTGTTTGGTACCTTGGGCAAGTGTCTTCTTGTAGGAAACTAGGCCAACCAAAGCCTTGTAAGTTAATTTGATAGACAGAAACTGAAAGAATCCCATCATGTGTGTGTGTGTGTTTGTGTGTGTGTGTGGTGTGTGTGTGTGTGTGTGTGTGTGTGTGTGTTACTGTCTCCTTGCCTTGACATTGTGTGATCGTTGTAAGCGAGTGTCACCATCATGCAAGTTGTATTGTCTGTTTCCAATCTTTCATGTAAAATATATCTAGTCATGGAAGGAAGTGGTGGCGGGAATACTACCTTACTTGAAAATAGGTGAAGGTTGGTGACAGGAAGTGCATCCAGCCATAGAAAATCTGTCTCAACAAATTCATGTCAGCATGGAAAAGTAAATATTAAAACAATGACAATGACAGCAATGATGATTACACTATCGACTATTCTTAATCATGAAAACCCATTAAATTTTCATTTTGTTTTCCATTAAGCATGTTTCTTATAATAGAAAATAATTTCTCCACTAATGCAGATGAATATTTTGTACCATTCTTCTTTGCCTATTAATGGTGATAGCACAGGAAATAAAATATATTCTCTCATTTCATTTACTCTTTATCAATGTCACAAAATTAAAAACATAAACAAAAAAAACATGATATGGTAAAGGAAGAATTTTAGTTTTCATTTATTTTATGAGTTAATAAATAGAAGGAAAATTAAGGTTTTTTTGAATTTTATAATCGTCAGAGGATAGTAAAGCGCAGCTCACATATACATCTACCTTTCCTGTTCTACCAATGTTTTGTAAAAGATGGAGAAATAATTATTCTTTTTCAAATTGTAAATCATTGAAGACATGTAATTAATTTGCGAAAAAAAAAAAAATAGGGGAAGTAAGAAAGAGAAAAGAGGTCATTTATAGGTTCATAAATTGGAAATTAAAAAAAAATCAAAACTGGCATTTATATTTTTCCTTTGTTTGAAGCAGTTTTTTTTTTCTTTTGCAGGTATGAGTTCATAAATAAGATGAACATGATTTTTGAAATTTTTTTTCATATTGATAATCATTAATATTATAATTATATTGATTTCTGCCCCCTCCTACTATCAGAAAAATATATATATCATTGATATGTACATACATGACTGCCTAGCTAAGGTGCAAGCTTGGTTGTATGGTTAAGAAGTTCCCTTTGTGACCTTGTGGTTTCAGGTTCAGTCCCATTGTGAGACACCTTGGGCATCTTTTGCTATGCCCAGGTCAGCAAATGCTTTGTGAATAAATTTGGTAAAAAGAAACTGTGTTAAAGCCATATATTTATATATATTTGCCAGTACCACCTGACTGGCCCTCGTGCCAGTGGCATGTAAAAGCACCCACTACACTCTCGGAGTGGTTGGCATTAGGAAGGGCATCCAGCTGTAGAAACTCTGCCAGATCAATTTGGAGCCTGGTGCAGCCAATTTGGTTCCCCAGTCCTCAGTCAAATCGTCCAACCCATACTAGCATGGAAAGCGGACGTTAAACAATGATGAGGATATATATATATATATATATATATATATATAATATATATATATATATATATATATATTATATATATATATATACACATACATACATATATGTATGTATGTATGATTAATTTATGGAATGAAGTTCTACAAATCCAATCATATTTGTTAAAAATGTAGGAGATAATATGTTAAAAAGTTGTAAGAAGTTTATTCATGCATACATTCGTTTCGTACATAGATATGAATTCATTTTAGAATTTGCAAAAATCGATGTACTCATCAGTGTAGAGAAAATAATAGGAACTTAAAAAAGAGCAGAGAAGGTAGATCTGTGAGTTTTATGTTTATCTGTACCTATCCATGTGTGAAAGTGATGGGAGTCATGTCAGTTATTAAACCACATGTGTGTATATATAAATAAAAAATACACATTAAGTACAGGACATCACCAACGAGTGAAAAATATGTAAACACACAGTGATAAGTACAGGACAAAATACCAAAAGAAGTATAACTCCTCCTCAGTTGTCGACTGTTTTATTACTCCCTCTTTTATGCTTTTAACAATTTTAAAGATATAAAATTTGTGGAGAGTTAGGGCTTTGAACAAACAAATAACAACAGAGTGGACGTACAAAGTAAACAACTGACGAAGACAAATATTAAGAGCCTTTAGGCCAAGACGAATTGTAATAGGTAATTTGGCAACCAATATTGGTTTGTTTATATCCCTGTAACTTAGTGGTTCAGCAAAAGAGATCAAAAGAACAAAAAGTACTGGGATGGATTTATTCAACTAAACCCTTCAAGGTGGTGCCCCAGCATGGCCACTGTTCAAGAACTGAAACAATGAAAAGAAAAATACAATATATGTATAAACACACTTCCATATTTGCATGTATCTGAAGGTTGAAAAGAAATGAAAGCAGCATGCTCTGCTGGATGTGCGACATCAGTGCGACATCAGTAAGACAACGTATAAATGCACTGAAAAAACTGGACATAAGAGGCATCAGATGTCATGTGCAACAGAAAAAGACTGCACTTGTATGATCATGTGATGCATATGGATGAGGATAGCCGCATGGAAATATCCTGGTGCCTAAATGTGGATGGAGTCCATGGAAGTGTAAGACCTATGAAGATGTGAGACAAGGTGGGGAAAATGAACTTCATATGCTGAGCCTCAACAGAGGAGATGACAAAGGATCAAGATGACTGGCAATGTGTTGTGCTTGAGAAGGCCTATGAAAGCAAGGCTCTAAATGCACACCATTCATGTCTATGCCCCTCATCTACCTAACCCCCATTCCTCCACCAGTGTTCACTACTTACTGCATTTCCCTCCCCTTTATCTCCCATACACCTTTCACACAAACTTTCTTGTGCTCAATTTGTTCCTTTCTCTCCTACAACTTATCTTCCTAACCCCGCTTCTTTCTTCACCTCTCCTATTCTTCTTTCACTCTCTCACAGACTTTCATGCCCACTAAACCTATTCCAATCCAATCCTCTGTACCACCTCACTTATATCCTCCCTCTGATGCAGGGATAAGGCCCTTCATAATCTTCTCTCCCACCTTTTTCAAATGAGGCAGCTTCCTTTGCAAGATGCCAGTTTCTATCCCTCTATTTTACCCTAGCCTTCTCATCCCCCAACACAAAGCCACCTCCCTCAATATTATTCCCACTCAGTTGGGGAGCTTTGTCCTTCAACTTATTTGATGTTCTAGCCAGATAACCATAAAAAGCACCCAGAACCCCTGCAAAGTAGGTGGTGTCAGGTGGGGTATCCAGCTACAGAGACCATGTCAAAACAGGCAGTGGAGCTTGGTACTGTCATCTGGCTTGCCAGCACCTTTAAAACCATCCAACCCATACCATCTAGGAAAACAGAAAGTTAAATGATGATGATGCTGCTGCTGATGATGATGAGGAGGAGGAAGAGGAGGAGGATGAGGTTTTATGTATGTAGACAGATATATCAAATATCATTCAACATAAATTCTATATTTAATAAAATTATTTCCATCCCTGGGGGATGTATCATGATTACCAAATGGTAATTATCTCCCCTTCTCCACATGAGCAAGGGGAGATAATCTCACGAATCAAGGATTCTCCAAAACTGACATGCCATTGAGGAAACGGATAATATCATTAAGCACACTCTACTTATTACATAAAAATAGAACAAAAGATGTATTGGGAAATATGCATGTGTGTATGTGTATGTGCATGTGTGTGTGCGTGCGTGTGTGTGTGTGTGTGTGCATAACTGTTAAGTGTCATCTTAGGTTGTGGTAGGGATCTTCACTTCCTGTTAGCCATTGTGGGAGTCTCTCTCCAGCTTTAGGTAAAAAGCCTTTCATCTTATATATGCAGAAGAAGAAGAAGAAGAAGAAGAAGAAGAAGAAGAAGATGAAGAAGAAGAAGAAGAAGAAGAAGAAGAAGAAGAAGAAGAAGAAGAAGAAGAAAGTGAGATTAGATTGAAAGATAGGGAGAGGAGAATCAGACTTAAGACTTGATTGGAGCAATGTTGGCCATGGTTGGATTTGAACTTGTATACTGCAAAGAGTCAGACCAAATAAAACAAAGTAATTTATCCAATACTCTAAAGAATCTCTCAGTTCATTGCCTTCTAAGCACACACACCAAACACACATCTACACAACAAATATACAAATATATAAAAGATATATATATATATACACATATATATATATATATACATATATATATATGTATATATATATATACATATATATGTATGTATATATATATATATATATATATATATATACAACACACACATATATATAATTATACAATGCACACACATATATAGATAAAAATAACATACACACACACTTATGCGTGTATATGTATAAGTACAAAGCATAAGAGACTATGTGTAGATGTGGATGTGCATAAGTCTACATATCTAGGTTCATGTCTGAGTGCAGATGTGTGTTTGTACATGTGTATGCATGCATGTGTGCATATGTATGTATGTATGTATGTATGTGTGTATGTATGTATGTATGTATGCAGTTATTTTTGTGAGGTGTTTATTTAGAATCACTTCTGTCTTACTGTTTATTATTTGGCACCAACAAGGTAGATGTCTCTCTTAACTGCATAATTCCAGGATTGCATGTTGTATTATTATCATTATTATCAATGTTCCTTCCCATCTTCTCTCCCAGAGGGAGATGAGATGAGAGAGAAGGAAAAAAATGTTCAAAATCATATTAAAAAAAACCCCGCAAACAACAAAAGCACAACACACATGCTCACATATATACGCACACCTAACATCATCATCAACAAGAACACACGCGCAACACTTTAAACATAAAAAAAGTGATGAAGTGTAATAATGATAAAATAAATAGGAACAGTCATTAACTAAAAAAATAAACATCACACAAACAACATCCATGAAAATAACAATAACAACAACGATAACAACAATAACAATGATATAAAAAAGAAATCTGGGGGTTGTTCTTGTGAGTCAGTCTACAAACTATTTTATACCAGAATTATATTTTTGCCATATTTTTTGACAAACTGGTATATAACCTACCACCCAGTTCAGGCTTCCAAAGCTCTCTTCATCTTCACTTTATACTTTATGTATGTATGTATGTACGTATGTATGTATGTATGTATGTATGTATGTATGTATGTATGTATGTATGTATGTATGTATGTATGCATGTATGTATGTATCTGATTGGGTGAGTGAGCCAGCAGGATATAAGCAATAAATACACAAACCAAGGTTCATTATAAAGTAAGCAACTATGTTGTTTATCACCTGTACTTGTACAGGTGATAAGCAACACTTCACTTGTAACTGTAATTAGCCATATATCTTGTCTTCCATATTCTGGAGCAGAGCAGCTGTTTTCATTGCATACTTTTCTTCAACTCTGCTCTCTAAATTCCATTAGCCTTTCTACCATTTCAATGCCAAAGCCAACAAAAGAAGCCAGTGTATGGTAGAAATACCAACCAAATCTCACTTAAATCACATTTTACTGTCATAAACCATGGTATAGATATACATCTGTTCTTGCTTATCATTGGTGTTTGGTTCCCAAAAACAGTGATAAGTGAATCAGTGATAAGTGAGTCAGTGATAAGTGAATTATTGATAAATGAATCAGTTGCACACACTTAGCAGCAAGATTTCGTCTATCCATAGCAACCCATAGCTGCAAGGTTTCCTCCATCACATATTTCCATGATTGTCTCTATGTTTTCTCTATTTACCTGCACTATTTGTAAGGATCAGGTACCTTTGTATTTGTTCTGTTCATTAGGCACAGGTGTGGCTATGTTGTAAGAAGCTTGCTTCCCAACCACATGGTTCCAGGTTCAGTCCCAGTCTGTGCCACTTTTGGCAAGTGCCTTCTACTATAGTCTTGGGCTGGCCAAAGACTTATGAGTGGATTTAGTAGACAGAGACTGAAAGAAGCCTGTCATATACATATGTGTGTGTGTGAGTGTGTGTGTGTGTGTGCGTGTGTGTGAGTGCGTTTGTGTGTGATTGTACCACACTACCACTTGACAACTGGTATTGGTGTGTTTACATTCCCATAACTTAACACTTTGGCAAAAATAAACCAATATAATAAGTACCAGTCTTAAAAAATTATATATTTTGGTCGATTCGTTCAATTAATAATCCTTTAAGGCTGTCCCCCAGAATGTCCACAGTCTAATGACTGAAACCAGCAAAAGGTACACAATAAAAAATTAGTCCCATATTGACAAGTATGAGTATGGAAACCAATATAAAAAAAGTATTCAGCCTCACAGCACTGTCATATTTTTATGAGCAATAATCAAGATGAATGCTTTCTGGGCAGCTGAGTATTGTGGACCATCACCGAGGCACATTTTTGCAGCACACACAGAATCTTTGACTGGTTGCTGTCCCATGATATCACAGATTGATCCATGATAAATATAACATGCTTCACAATTATGTGTACTATTTTATCCCAGACAAATGGCAAATGGAACAGTGATAATCAAGAATACATGCATTAGATAATGTCTTGGATTATATTGGATTGCTTATGTTCATTCCACAGCAGGACAAAGGCCTCAGTATGTTCTCTCCTCCAGATAATGGCTTGAGATCATACTAGTTTGTTGAGCCTACTCTGCCACACTGGTTCAACATGGCTTGGTAGAGAGATGTTGTTTTTATAAACTCATACCCTGGAATGAAGGGGCATGGTTCAGTGGTTAGAGCATCAGACTCACAATCATGAGGTAATGAGTTCAAATCCTGGATAGGATTTTGTGTTGTTTTTTTGGGCAAGACACTTTATTTCACATTGCACCAATTAACTCAGCTGTAGAAATAAGTTGTGACATCACTGGTGCCAAGCTGTATCAGCCTTCGCCTTCCCCATGGATAACAGTGATGGCATGGAGAGGGGAAGGCTGAAATGCATGGGTAGCTGCTGGTCTTCAATAAACAACCTTGCTTGGACTTATGCCCTGGAGGGTAACTTTCTTGGTGCATTAATCATGGAAGGGGGCCTTTACTCTTACCCTTACCCTTACCCAGGAGGAGTAGCTAAGTTGATTACATCAACCTCAGTACTCAACTGGTACTTATTTTATTGACCCCAAAGTTGAATTTGGCAGAATTTGAATACAAAACATAAAGATGGATTAAATGCTGCTTAACATTTCACCTTGCATGCTAACAATTCTGCAACAAAATAAGTAGAAAGACTTTAAGAATATCAAGCACTGTCTCAATTCATTCAACTAGAATTTCTTTGAGATTCCAGCATGGTCAGAGTTTAATGATTTAAACAAGTTATAGATAAAAGAAAAATAATACATGTAAAGTATAGAAGCCATCTTATCATGGCTAACCACATTGGGGAGGGAGTGTTACTGTATCTTCGTCTCAAGCTGGCTTTAGACACAATATCAGTGTCCTTGGAGTATTTGCAAAGGGAGGCCATCCCTTCCTCGCAAGCCTGAGTGATACGAACTAGTTTCGGGATTTTGTCCCTCGTCAACGGGCGGTAACCACCAGGTAGCGATGAAAGTGAAGGCTTCTTTGCAAATCATATATAAGTTTTTCTAATGGCGTCTGCCACTGATGTCGAAAAACGAACAGTAAGCATAATTAAATCTCAGAATGAGATTGAAACAGTAATCGCTCGATAATGTAAAGCATAGAATTGTATTGTATAATGCCAAGCATACATATTAATACAAACATGTATGCATAATTTCTTCCATACTGAAATTAATACTACATGAATAAGGCTGCGAAACAGCTGTAATCATATGGAAATCATCCTCATCATCATCATCATTCAATGTCCATTGCCCATGCTGGCATGGGCTGAACAGTAAGACCAGAGCAGGCAAGCTGGGAAACTACACCAGACTCAGTCTAATTTGGCATGGTTCCAATGGATGGATGCCCTTCCTAATGCCAACCACTCTACAGAGTGTGCTGGTTGCTTTTACATAGCACTGCATGGGCCTTTCATGTGACACTGCACAGGTGCTTTTATGTGGCACTGCATGGGTGTTTACGTGTGCCACACAGGCTCTTTTACATGGCCCTGCATAGGTACATTTATGTGACACTGCACAGGCACATTTATGTGACACCACATGTGCGCTTTCCCATGGCACCGCATGGACACTTTTATAAGGCACTACATGGGTGTTTTTATGTGACACTATCATGAGTGCTTTGCACCACCAGAAGGATCGGTCTTAACACTTCTGCTGTGGAGTATGAGTTTCCTTGAGTATGGCAAGGCACCAAACATTTCACTCCTTACACCTTTAATGCCTTCTGACATTATGCTTTTATATACTCCTCATGAAATAACTTCATCGATTGGATCTTGTAAATTTTCACTTACATGGATACTCTACACTACATTTTTTGGTAATTGATTACTATGTGGGCTGATTGCCAAATCCATAAAAGGAGCTTACTGTGATAGCCACATGTTTCTTTGAATCTACATTTTATGCAACTTATTTATATATGTATGTATGGATTGTGTGTGTGTATGTGTATGTGGGGGTGTGGGGGTTGAGAGAGAGAGAGATTATACATACTCTTGTCTAGACATCGTGTGATGGTTGCAAATGAGCATTATTGTCATTCAAGCAGTCTTCCATAAAAAAAAAAACATGTATAGCCACGGGGAATTATTACCTTGGTTAAAAACAGATAAGGGTTGGTGATGGAAAGAGCATCCAGCTATAGAGAATTTGTTTCAATAACTTCCATCTGACCCAGACAAGCATGGAAAAGTGAACATTATATGATGGTGATGATGACGATGATGGCAATGATGAGGATGCTGACAATGAAGATGATGACAACAACAGCAATGACGATGAAATTACTCTGGCTTATTTGACCAAATTTTCTCTGAGGTCATTAATTTAATACCCTGTTGAACCTTATTGAGGATTTATGGCAAGTGATCAATTAAAATCTAAATTCCAAGAACTTTTGATAGCAAACAATTTACACGTATGACAATTCTACATTGAGAGTTTGGTATAAATTAAAGATTGTATTATTAAAATAGCTTGTTGACAGTATGAAAGAAAGGATTAAAATATTACGAGATAATTGCGTTTGAAGCACTTGTTATTATATTTGGGTTATGAATAAACATAAATTTGCTATTTTTGTTCTTTAATAAATGATTTAACTGGAATGAGAACAATGTCTTTGGAAAAAAACAAAATGGAAGATTATTGTAGGATTTCCATTGTAAAAACTGCCTGTGCAGAGTTTATTGTTTTTCATGGCCATTCTTAGGTTCTGTCTTGGAGAATTTCAGTCAGTTGCCTCACTTATTTTATTGATCTCTATTTGTCGAATGGCTATATGGCAAACATAAAAGACAACAACGAAAACAATGGCTTGTTTGACAATGATGTTCACTTACAGTGTTAATATATGCACAGACACAACCATACATACGTATGTACATACATACATACATACATACATACATACATACATACATAGTAGAAGACATTTAGCAAAGATGTCTGCAGTAGGCTTGAATCTAAACCACAGTAGTATATATATGTAAGTGTAGGAGTGGTTGTGTGGTAAGTAGTTTGCTTACCAAACATATGGTTCCAGGTTCAGTCCCACTCTGTCGCACCTTGGGCAAGTGTCCTCTACTATAGCCTTGGGCTGACCAAAGCCTTGTGAGTGGATTTGGTAGACGGAAACTGAAAGAAGCCTGTCATATATATGTATATGTATATATATATGTGTGTGTGTTTGTACGTCTGTGTTTGTCCCCCCCCCCAAATCGCTTGACAACCGATGCTGGTGTGTTTATGGTGTGTTTAGTGGTTCAGCAAAAGAGACTGATACAATAAGTACTAGGCTTACAAAGAATAAGTCCTGGGGTTGATTTCCTTGACTAAAGGTGGTGTTCCAGTATGACCACAGTCAAATGACTGAAACAAGTAAAAGAGTAAAGAGTGCATATATATATTATTATATATATATATCATTCAAAATGTGACCGCGTGTGTACCATTGGCGATTTTTTTCCTCTGTCTTCCCTTCTCTGGATCTTTCCTTCTCTTATCTTTCTGACGAAGAGCTCCACTCAAAACGTTAAACCCTCCTTCTTTCCTTCTTTCCTGAGCATCCAATAATACTATATTTGTTCCACGTCCTTGCGTTGTTGTGTTTTTTTGTGCTTTCATGTTTGGATTAACTATATATATATATATATATATGTATATATATGTGTGTGTGTGTGTGTGTATGTGTGTGTATGTGTGTGTGTGTGTGTGTGTGTGTGTGTGTGTGTATGGGCATGTGTATATTCATGACAATATTTCTGGATGACTACTTCTAAACTGGTGCTGACTCTTGAGTTTTATGTCTGTGCTCTTGTCCACCTCATATCACACTTAAGGATCATAAGAATAATTTTACTAATTTAGGTTAACCAACTTCGCAAAAGCAGAAATAGGCACAATTAGTAAAAAAATCTTTGATCCTATTATTTTTATATTTGAAAAAGTAGTTCAGTTCAGTTATGGAATACTAGTTTATCAGTCACTGAATGATTTTGTAATGTCTATGAGAGAAAAAATAAGCTGTAGATTTTTCCAGTTTGATAGTGTGGATTTTTATCTCTAAATCATTATTTCACTTCTGCTACATGCTTTTATCTTTGCCAATTATTAGTGATTCAGATATTAATATTATACTACAGGTTAAGAAATCACTCTTTTCTCAGAAATGTAACTAAGAAGGCAATGAATTTGTTTGATGTTGTTATGGATACATTTGTCGGGGCAAAAGTGTGTGAAATCAATGTTTTATTATGCTTTAATTTTATTGTATAAAGGTTCCCACTACTGAATGGAAGAATTTATTGTGATAACAGATTATTTCCCTTGTGAAATATAAATTATATAACATAGATAGAGTTAGAAAATTGTATGTGAATTAGATTTAGAAATTGCTGTGGCATGTAACCTTGTAAACGTTAATTTTCTAGATGTGACATTTGATTTAGAGACAAATAAATTTTTTCCTTATCATAAACCTAATGAAAGATTATTTTATATTAATAAGGCTTCTAATCATCCACCAAATATTCTCCATAATTTAATCTTCACTATTAGTAGACATATATCACCATTATCTTCATGTATAGCAGTTTTCACAAAAGCTTTACAATTCTACAGCAAAGTATGTAATCACGAAGGATTTTCAGATAGAATAGAATACATTCCCATGTTTTTAGCTTCTAAATGTAGATATAGAAATTGTAAAATTATTTGGTAAAATCCAATTTTTAGCTTGAATGTTCAAACAAATATAACCAAAAGTTTATATACACATATATATGTATATATGCATATACACTCACATACAATTATACAGTGCATATGCATGTGTGTATATCTTAGATTTAAAGTGGGTGCATCATTTAGCATGGAAAAGCATGATGATGATGATAATGATGATGATATGGATGCTATTAGCAATAGTTAGGTTAGATGAGTATTACCTTGGAAAACTTCCAGAAGTGTACTTCAAAAGAAGTTTTATCTTATAGCTTATGCTAGCAAACGGGATTAAATATGATGAAAAGTCTCAACCACAGCAGTAGGGGGTTTAATGTGTTTCATCATAGTCACCTAAGTTATTTCACGTATCCTGATTTCTATACGTGATCTACTTAGGCATATGTTTAGTATTATTAGACTAACTTTGACAAGAGGAACTTCACATATGGCATAATATTAACAGCAATGTTATGGGAGATCAGCATCAAATTATTTGGGCATTGCAGTCCTCCATTCCTGAGTATGTGTCCTTTTGTGTCTAGCATGCAGCAAAGTGTACACCAGTTTAGGATAAACAATTAAGAAAGTGAATGAAATAGGCTCAGTACAAATTTACTCTGCTTAAAGTAAATTCTTTATGAAGATTGTTCAGCAACAAAATTCTTTTTGTGTTTCCTGTCAGCACTTTGTGACAATGAAATCAAGACTAGTGAAGCAGTCAAAGTATGATGCTAGAAGTTCCTAGTCTGAGATTGTATTTTGGCAACAATTATGAAGTATTCATGTCCTTCTAGAAAGGAGAATTCATCACCATCATATATACATACATACATACATACATATATATATATATATATATATATATATATATATATAGGGAAAGTTTACGAAAAAAACAAGAGACAAAGACAGGTGGTGTACAAAACAAACAGATGTATTAGTATAATGCTCAGGAATAGAAAAAGTCTTTTACATTTCGAGCCTACGCTCTTCTACAGAAAGGTACACAGAAAAAACAAAGAGAGAAAAAAAATGTGTTTAGTGGCTAACGATCTATCTAATATATAATATTATTTGTGGATTAACATAACTACCATTGGTTTCATGTTGAAAGAACAATAGTCTGGCCTTCCACATGGAACAATGGTATTTGTCTCCATCTTGGATGTAAATACAATGATCTCATGCAAGATTTGGGAATAAACAAAAAAATACAAACGAAGGAGAACAACTTCCAATTAATTATCGGCCGACCAATGCAAAGCTGAGCACTCAGTCTTACTGTTTGATATCAACATATACCCAGTTCTACTCTTAACTCATTGACACTGTGTGCACACACGATGGGGTCTAAATGATTTAAGGGGAAAACTGGATGTAAGGGGCATCAAATGTTGTGTGCAAGAGAGAAGAGGGCACTGGTTTGATTGTGTGATGTGTTTGGATGAGGACAGCTGTATAAAGAAGTGCCAAGCTCTAATTGTGGAGGGCACATGTGGAAGGAATAGACCCAAGAAGACATGGGACGAAATGGCGAGAAAGATCTTCAGACACTGGGCTTCACTGAGGAAATGACAATTGACTGAGAGTTGTGGTGATTTACTGTACTTGAGAAGATGTGTCAAGCAAAGTAAAATCACAGTCTTCCACACATACATGATTGTCCTTTACAGGTGCCAGCACCCCATAAAATGCACTTCTGTTGGTGCTACATAAACACACCCATGCCAGTGGCACATGAAAGGCCCCCAGCAGACTTTATAAAGTGGTTGAGGAAGGGCCTCCAGCTGTAGAAACTATTCCACAACAGACAATTGGAGCCTGGGCAGCTCCTGTCAAACTGTCCAACCCATGCCATCATGGAAAATAGACATCAAACAGTGGTGACGATAATAATATACAATGGTAAAGGCTAAGGACCCGCTTCGGTCATAAATGACCTTAGGGTTGCACCTAGAAAGTTACCCTCCAAGGCACAAGTCCAGGCAAGGATGATATATATATATATATATATATATATATATATATATATATATATATATATATATATTATATATATATATATATGTATGTATGTATGTATGTATGTATGTATATGTATGTATATGTATATATATATATATGTATGTATATGTATATATATACATATGTATACATATAAATGTGTGTATATATATATATATATATATATATATATATATATATATATATGTATGTATATGTATATATATATATGTATACATACAGGAGAAGATTGCATTGTTTATACCATTTATTCTTTTGAATAGTATCAGTGGAATTTTCGAAACATGTGTCAAAAGTAAAAATATTTGATTACACCTGCGTTAAACTCCATTTATTTATTATTCAAAATATTCAACGTAAACACGAAGTTTCTACCTTTATAAACAAGGAGTTACAACACCTTTACTTGTGAGATTTTTGCTGCCCTGGTAACTATTTTTTTTTTTTTCCGTGTTAATTGTTAACAAGGTAAAAATACACTCATCTATTTATATATATATATATATATAAACGTTTTAACGTTAAACTGAAGAATTTACTCAGTATCTTTTAGTAGAGAGTAGAGTAAATGTTTAATTAACCCTTTAGTGTTTAAACCGGCCATATCTGGCCCAGATATTCTACATGTTTTATATTCAAACTGGCAATATCTAGCCTCTCACACCTACCCGACAATGTCATTCTGAATATAAATAGTCATATTATTGAAACCTCAAAGCTATATTAATTTGATGATTAATTTGAAACAATTTGACTGGAAAAGTATTACATTTAACAGAGTAATCTGAACACTCAAGGGTTAAACATTTACAAGATGTGGGGTGATTTTGAAGTTTCAGACTGCTAAGCCTTTGTCAGGCTGATAGCATTCATAGTCTGACAAAGCAGGCCAAAATTCTGAAGCCACTGTCACCTCTCCTTTTGTAAAAGTTTGATGTATATCTGTGTGTGCATGTGTGTGTGTGTGTATGCATGTGTGTGTGTGTGTGTGTGTGTGTGTGTGTGCGTGTGTGTATAACCAGTGCATTTTGTAATAGCACCATATTCCAATGTTGTGCACTTTACTCATTTCATAAACTGATCTGAGTGTCAAGTTGAATTGTATTTCTCAACCCGAGACGTCTTTTATCTGTAAAGAGCACCTTGAGCATTTTTTGTGGTTGTGTACTTTGTTTATGTTGGATGGCAATTTTCCACATATTTTCATTAAAAATGTTTATTACCGTGAGATATAAGTTTCAAAGTTGGAGTGATCTGATGCTCAGTATTATATCTACCAAATATCTATTGTAGAAGCCAACATTATGTCCTATCTCCCCTGCCTAACACGCTTTACTTTGTGAAGAACATTTTAATATTTCTGTATGAAAACCAATTTACACCTAATAATTAATAGACTCAGAGAAGAAAATTTAGCTGTATTTTTTACTCCAATTCTCACTCATTGATGAAGAGAAGATTTGTTTATTTAGTTACCTTGTTTCATAAAAGTAATGATGCTTTTAACTCGTGTTTTTAGAAGTCTAATGCACTAAATCCGAGGTTCATTATGCATATAATTGACTTTAAAATTTATGTTGCAGTCTATTTATTTTCCTACATATTATGAATCGTTTGCATGTTTATGAAACTAATACGTTTTGTAAGCACACCATTTTCTAATCTTGTGCACATCATCCATTATCTAAATTGACACTTACTTTAATTGCTTTAATTGTTTCAGTCATTAGATTAGAGCTGTACTGGAGCACAGTGCTGGAAGGTTTAATCAATTATATCACACCCCAGCTCTTGGTTTTTAAGTTTGGTACTCGTTTCATCAAACTTTATTTGACAAACTTTTAAGTTGTGGGACATAAAGAACATCAATTTTTATGTGGTGTTGATGTAAAGACAGATGTAAACAAACACACACACACAGAAACAGTCACTCACAAACACATGTACACGTGTACACATACTCATATTCACACACATAGACATCATGCACATGCCTGGAAGTAGAAAATTTGTTTCATACATTCATACACACACACACGCACACACATACACACACACACATGCACACACATACATACACACACACACACGCAACCCCTCAGAGAAATATATATATATATATATTTCTTATCACACAGCCATACCAGCACTTATACAAGGAGCATTCAAAAAGTATCCCCAGCTTCAGTTTTTTCCCACCAAAACTAACAACCATACAGACAAAATCCTTTAGGTGGAATGTAACGCCCCTCTTCCTGCACATGCCTGAAAATTCTCGTGCTGGTAGACCTCACCAGTTCCTGGTTGTTAGGCCAAGTGTTCAGATGTACAGTGCATGCTCAGTGGATTTTCATTTCCATGCAAGATGACTGAGTAGATCAAGCCAAGACCACAAACCCATCCCTCATCACCAATGATGATGGTCGGCACATGAAGTTTGGGTTGTGGTTTGCACAGTCTAGAATGTCCTGAGTGATTTGAATGTGAAGTTGCTTCTGCTGCTATGGCAAAAAAGAAAAATGACCATCCTCAAGTATAACAATATACATACATACATACATACATACATACATACATACACACATACATACATACGTACATACATACATACATACATACATACGTACATACATACATACATACATACATACATACATACATACATACATACATACATACATACATACATATGATGTATATATACCATCAAAATCATTTAACTTCCACTTTCCATACTGCCATGATTTGGACAGTTGGACAGAAGCTAGCAAGCCAGAGGCCTGTGCCAAATTCTGCTGTCCACTTTGACATAGTTTCTATGAATGGATGCCCTTTACAGAGAGTAATGGCTGCTTTTTATACACACACACACACTTATATGTATATCTTTTATTTATCTTTTATTTGTTTCAGTTATTTGTCTGTGGCCATGCTGGAACATTTCCTTGAAGAATTTTAGTTAAGCAGGTTAACTCAATACTTCATTTTTTTAAAGTCTGATACTTTTTCTATGGTCAACACAGGTTACATATATATATATATATATATATAATGATAATAATAATAATAATAATAATAATAATAATAAGCAATAAATTTTGGTATGTGGTGAAGCAATTTTGCTAAACCCTAATTATAATTATGTTTATAATTATAATAATTTATATATATATATAATAACAATTTAATAAATAAAACATATACATACATACATACATATATGTACATACCTACATCTATATGTATATATACATGCATATATGAGTACAGGACACTACAAATAAACGTAGAACGCAACGAGAAACGAAAACATAAAATCAAACAAGGTAACGGACATTTTTAACAACAAAAAAACTGAGTACAAGACAAACAATACAAGGAATATACCCCTTCATCAGCTGCCCCTGTTTCGACTCAATGCATATATATAATTAGCTTCTTTCAGTTTCTGTCTACCAAATCCACTCACAAGGCTTTGGTCAGCCTTAGATGAAACACTTGCTAAAGGTGTCATGCAGTGGGAGCGTGTGGTCAGAAGTTTGTTCCCCAACTGTGGTTAAAGAATAAATTTCTGACCACACAGCCACACCTATGCCTGTATCTGTGTATATTATATATATGCATGTATCATATATGTGTGTTTTATAGACAGATAAATAGATAGATAGAGAGAGAGAGAGAGAAAGAGAGAGAGATAGCCTCATAACTTTACATATATTCATACACACGCATAGATTTGACGTGGACTGTGCACTTTTACTGTGACCTACTCAAGACATACCAAGTCCCATTTCTTCCTTTGTCTTCTGTGAAATTTTGATTGTTACAACAATTTGATCTGAACCAAAAATCAAAAATCAAGAAGAAAACTTATGCTATAGGAAAATCATGTCTCATTCTGTATTTGTCCATTCTGACAGGAAGCCAAGAACTATAGTTTATATATTTGTATTTTTAGGATGTCTTGCTTTGCATAGCTCTCTATTTATCTATCAATCAATGTCTCTCTTACTCTCTCAATATACATACATGCATACACACATACATACATATATATATATATATATATATACACACACACACACACACATATATATAAACACACATTATATATACATACACACACACATTACATATATGCATACACACACACACGCATTATATATCAATGTTAAAAGTATCTCTCAAAAGTCACAAGATATGGTGAAAATAATGAGAAGAAAATACACAATTCTTTTCATCTTGTAATTAATTAAATTATTCCAGAATACATTATTACAATGAAATTTTTCAAAATACATTGTTATATATTCCAAAGTACATTATTACATATTGATTTCACTCCGCATGTAATAGCCATTGTAATGTACATGTGTAATGTCCTACTGTTAGCCTTCTGTTAAGACATGCTACAGGTCATTGACTGAAAATAGTGTCATTATAGACACACATGTAAGGGAGATGATGAGGCGTATTTTATGAACCAAGATTTGCTATTAACACAGTAGTTATCATGGGAAATGAAATTATATACTTTAAACATTCAAAGAGAAAACAAATACATTTTAACAAATAAGTGTTGAATGTTTGAATTAACAATAAACTTGATTAATATATTTCAATAAAAATGTTTATTTGCTAATTTTTGTTGTTTTATTGTACTTTCTGCACATTGATATAAGGAGAATACTACAAAATTTGGCTACTGAATTCACTTAATAGAATTTTTCAAATGTTTGGGTCACGCATTTGTTGTCAGTGAACTGACATCCATTTTAGAAGAGGCATAACTCTTTGGCTAATGTAGTACTCACCACGTTCACAGCATATGATGACATAAATTTTATGAAAATCATGTAATATTATTTTTCACTTTAAAATTTTGTCCTTCCAAATGGAATTCATAAGCTTCATATACCTGAGTACAAATTCCACTAGGCCACAATTTAACTGACCAGATCATAGACTTTTATGAAGGACCAATTTTATAGATAACTCCTACGCTGGTGCTGAGAAAGTTTTCATAGACATCTTCCATTGTAGTAGTAATAGTCCAATGTGATTTCCAAAAGAATGTTATTAACTCAAGAAGTGCATGCCTAATGAACGAAGGGAAGGGAATCTGGAAGAAATTTGTACATCGGTAGTATATAGCAAAAAAATAAAATGAAGGCAAAGGGAAATAAGTGCACGAACCTAATTCAAAATAAATTAGAATGCAACTAAGCATCATGAAACGTTTTGTCTGCCTTTCTGCCAATCTTGCTTAATATGTTTATGTTTGTATTGCGAGAGAAGTAGATAAGTAGTCAATAACAATAGAATTTAAGAAAAGAAATATTTGATAAATAAACTACATTTTCACCCATGCCTTCAGTATTATATCCAAGCAATAAACATAATATTTTAAAAGTAAATAATTATATATGTTATGTTTCTCAAATACACTCCCTTTTAGAAATATGCGTTAAAATTCATTTTTCTTACTATTTTCCCTAAAATTTTTCAAAATTCACTATGTATATATGTGTGTGTGTATATATATATATATATATATATAGCAAAAACTTTCCAATGTACAGCAATGGGAAACTCAGAGTAACAGGTTTTGTTGAATTTTCTGCTGCTTTAAATAAAGCATATTACTCTACCACTGGTATTTGAGTACTCTTTTTTCCACCTTGTTTCACATTTATGTGTTTACTCCGGTATATATATATATATATAGACACACACACACACACACACATAAATGATGTTGAACAGTATGTCCCTGATTGTGGTATGTAACAGGATGGCATGTTACCAACAGTTTTGCATTAGCTATTGCACTGAGCAGTATTAACAATGCATCAGATATGCTTACTGGCACATAACTGTCAGTAACATTCAGCTCATTTATATGCCACAACCAGTAATATACTGCTCAGCAATATAAAAATGAAACTGCTTTATTTCTGTGCATTTTTTCCTTACTTATAGATAACGAACAAATAACGCACTCACGCATACACACACGTGCATTCGTTTTTGTATATATTCTACATGTGTATATATATATGCATTTATTCATGTACACAAATGTGTTTATGTATGTGTATATATGTGTGTGTGTTTGTATTTGCTTGTATGCTTGTGTATAAATATATATATATATATATATATATCTCTCTATATATAAACGGCAGTTTGTCTGTGCGTGTTTCTGTGTGTCTGTTTTCTCGTACCCTCACCCTGACCACGGCTTCCAACCGATTCTGATGAAACTTGACACACACATAGCCCAATGTCATAATTCAAAACTAACGCAGCGAAAATTTTGAAAAGTTCCCCCAGTTCTGAAAAAAATTGATAAATTCGACATGGGGTCGAGAATCATAAACATGAACCACAGACTGTCTAGGGGACGCAACTCGAGAATCTAAGCTTTTTTTATGCAACGCATTATCTATGGTAGTTTTCACAACTTGCAATCGATTTTCACCAAACTCATGGTGAAGCTTAATGTTACCCTAAGAAACTCAATTCTGACGTTAGTTTTCCATGCAATACCTTACCATCAGAAAAAAATCAATAAAATCATGCCATTTTGGGAAATCGCGTTCAAATTCAAGATGACATATTTTCGACAATATCTTTCACAAATTGGCAGGAATCTTTTTTTTTTTCACAACGAGCATCATGTCTGCTCCAAGGAGCTATATAGCCCTTTTTATTCCAATAGGATACATTATTGGAAAAATCGGTTAATTTAATCATATGTGGCACACATAGCAAACAAATTTGTGTATTAAACACAAACCAGACTGTCTAGGGGACGCAACTTGACCTTTTTAGCTATCGATAATTCGATCCAACTAATTCCTACCAGGAAGAAATTACATTCGAGACTTTACCCCCAACACCGCCACTTCTGCTAATAGCTGCTGCAGCCGCAAGTTATTCGAATACTTTTTTTGTTTAAACTTTCTTTATAACTACCACCCCAAACGTTTTACCTTCAATTTTTGACGTACCCTAACGGTCCTCGGACGCTACTTGCAAACTCTTGGTTTATTATAAACCACTTTTGTCGTGTGCATCAAAAAAACTTTTCCTTTCGTTTGTTCAGTTTGATCACTTTTGACTTTTTCGTTGTTGTCACTCACATTGCTGCCAGCTTTTTGGCCGTTTTTGTACTTTTTATACATTTTCGGATACTTACCCCACGAGCTCCTTTTTATTACACCTTTACCAAACACATTGCTATCCACCAAAATACTTACCCCACGTGTTCCTTTTTATTACACCTTTGCCAAACACATTGCTATCCACCAAAATGCCACCAAGAAGAGAAGGACCCTCCTCAGCCCTCGGACGGCCAAGGCATCGGCTGCTAGGGCTAGAAGGGCACGCGAGACCCACGAGGAAACCGCCTTGCGCCTCTCGCAAACAGCTTCCCGTTATGCCGCTGCTCAGGCATCTGAAACTACTAGCGACCGTTCTACCCGACTTGCAAGGGTCGCAGCGTACAGATCTTCCCTCCGCTCGAGGTTGACGAAAGAGCAACAGTCCAGCCAAAACATGCGGGCTTCTTACTGTGCTTCCATCCGCAGAGCTCGCGAGAACCCCGAACAAAGGGCCATTCGGAATGCGGCTAACGCCACTAGCACCGCCAGGACACGATCTGTCGAAACCTCACAGCAGAGGAGAACTCGCCAAGATGCTGACGCCGCAAACAAAGCCATGGCCAAAGCTGCCGAAACACCTCAACAGAGGAGAGCTCGCCAAGCTGCTAACGCCGCAAACACAGCCAGGGCTCGATCTGCCGAAACTCCACACCAACGGACTATTCGGACATCCAGACATGCCATTAACACTGCTTCTGCTAGGGCTTCAGAGGGTGCTGAGGCGAGAGCTGAAGGCTTTCAAGGGATGCCACTGCTACCGCTGTCGCACGTGCATCTGAATCTGCTGAGGCACGGTGCACTCGACTTGAGAGTATCAACAAACGTCGGGATATCATTCGTGGTGTACGTACCCCTGCCCCCGCTTTCTGGTTGTCACTAGCATTCAACTACGACGCCACAATTAACTTCTCCTTGCGTGACGACATCAAGATAGGGTCAATGACAATTGTATGCCAGTTTTGCAAAGCCAAGAAATGGCCCGGAGAGCCACCTGGTTTGTGCTGCTCTGGTGGCAAAGTGGACCTGCCACCCCTACGGGAACCACCTCAACCACTGAAGGATCTCGCGGCGGGTTTAACCCCCGATTCGTCACAATTCCATGAAATAATTCGAAAGTACAACTGCTCATTCCAAATGACCTCTTTCGGGGCCAAAATTCCTCCCAGAGAAGGCTGGATGCCTACTTTCAAAGTGCAGGGACAGGTCTACCATCTTATTGGGTCACTTCTGCCAGACGAGATTCAGCAGTCTTCTTTCCTCTAAATATACTTCATTGCCGACTACAACCACCAGGTTGATGCACGCCTTGGAATAATACCGGGTACAAGCTATGTTCCCCGCAAAGACGTTCTTCTCCGTCTCCAAACCATGCTTCATGATATCAACAGCTACGTCTGCAGCTTCAGATATACCTTGGACAGTGCTCCATCTCCAAACTTCACCGTTGTCATTGATGCTGATAAACGACCCCACGGGGAGCACGAACGCCGTTTCAACGCACCTGCGTGCAACGAAATTGCCGCAGTCATACACGGAGAGCAACACAACAGCCGTGACATAATCATCTCCTCCCGTGGTAACAACCTACACAGGATCAGCGAGACTCACAGATCTTATGACGCGCTTCAGTATCCATTGCTTTTCCTTATGGGGAAGACGGCTACCACTTCGGAATTCCTTTACGGCAGCCCTCCAATCAAACTACTGCGGCATCAAAGACGGTTTCCTGCAGGGCGTTCTACTCATACCGGTTCATGGTCAGGGAGGGTGAGTTCAACTTATTGCCCCGTTGTCGTCAGCTATTCAACCAGTTCGCCGTCGACATGGCCGCAAAAATGGAATCGGAAAGGCTGCTATACATTAAACTTAATCAGACCAAACTTCGCTCCGACTCCTACATTCATCTCCGTGACGGTTTGCAACAAGAAAATGACCCTCGCAACATCGGCAAGCCATGCATTCTACCCTCCACCTTCACGGGAGGACCGCGATATATGCGTGAAAGGACCAAGACGCCTTGACCTACGTGCGCATTTACGGCCGGCCGGACCTCTTTATCACCTACACGTGCAATCCCAGCTGCGACGAAATCACTCGCGAACTCCTCCCGGGTCAATCTCACACCCATCGACACGACATCGTTGCTAGGGTTTTCCGTCTGAATTTGGGCAAAATGAAGGATTTGATAGTTAAGGGTCAGATTTTCGGGCATGTCAGGTGCCACATGTTTTCGGTCGAGTGGCAAAAGAGGGGCTTGCCACATGCTCACATCTTAATTTGGCTCACTCATAAAATCGAGACTAATGACATTGACAAATTCATTTCCGCCGAGATTCCTGACCCCGATGAGGACCCCGGACTCTACGAAATTGTCCGCACTACCATGGTACACGGGCCCTGTGGACCAAATTACGCCAACACACCATGCTACAAAAACGGATTAGCCTGCTCAAAGGGATTCCCTAAACGGTTCACTTGGAGACTCAAACAGGCGGCGATGGGTATCCGCTGTACAACGAAGGAGTCCAGCCAATGGAGGCCGCACGATTACGGTTGGGCGACATCAAGTGGACAACAGCTACATTGTCCCCTACTGTCCTCTCCTGTCGAAGATATTCAAAGCCCACGTCAACGTTGAGTTCTGCAGCTCCATCAGGTCAATACAATATGTCTGCAAATATATCAACAAAGGCAGCGATGCTGCCATGTTCAGCATCCAGAGGACCACCAGTCGCGACGAAGTGTCCAACTACTTGGCTGGCCGGTACCTCAGCAGCAACGAAGCGTTTTGGCGCATTTACGGCTTCCCGCTCCATCAGAGACACCCGGCTGTGGTGCAGCTTGCTGTACACTTGGAAAATGGACAGCGGATTTACTTCACAGAGCAAAGTGCTGTGCAGATAGCCACCAGCCCTAAAGACACAACGTTGACTGGTTTCTTCAAATTATGCCAACGTGATGACTTCGCTCGAACGCTTTTGTACCCACAGGTCCCATCGTACTTCGTGTGGTCTAAAAACACCTGGGTCGACGACGGAAATCCGCAAAAACGTCGAAAGCTTCCCAGGCGTCAAGTTTGACTCCTGCCTGGGTCGAGTTTACAACATCCCGCCAAACCAGCAAGAATGCTTCTACCTCCGTCTCCTTCTACATGAGGTCACTGGTCCAACAGGTTTCGCCAATATACGTACCGTCAATGGGGTTCTGTGCGACACCTTCAGGGAAGCATGTATGAGACTTGGCCTTCTAGAGGATGACTCCCAGTGGGACGCCACGATGGCAGAGGGTGCTTTACTGCAAACGCATTCGGCCCTACGACATCTTTTCGCAATCCTTCTTCCAAAATGTCAGCTTAGTGATCCACTAAGTCTCTGGATGAAATACAGGGATGACATGTCGCACGACTTCTTACGTACGGCTCAGCAACACTGCCCTTCCGCCAGATCACGTTCACCAACTTCATTTACAATTTTGCGCTCATTCAACTCGAAGACGCTGTCATCGATATGGGTGGGTCTGCTTTAACAGAGTACGGCCTTCCACCACCCACACGTGAACACGCCAATGTTATGTCTGCTGAATTGTTACGCGAAACTTCCTACTGCATTGAGGAACTGCACCAGTACGTCCAAGATAATGAACCACGGCTGCTTCCAGACCAGCGCATAGCCTACAACACCATCGTAGACTCTGTCAGACAGCAACGTGGGGGGATTTTCTTCCTTGATGCACCCGGCGGCACTGGCAAAACCTTCGTCACTAAACTAATTCTGGCAGAGGTCAGACGCAACACGGACATTGCCCTGGCTGTAGCTTCCTCTGGTATCGCGGCCACGTTGCTTCCGGGTGGCAGAACCGCCCACTCTGCCTTCAGACTCCCGCTCGATCTGGCAAAGTCCGAGTCACCTATCTGCAACATCGCCAAGAACTCAGAACAGGCCGACATTCTGCGCAGATGCAAACTCATCGTATGGGACGAGTGCACTATGGCACACAAAGGCGCCCTTGAGGCACTGGACAGGTCCCTGCAAGACATCAGAGACTCTACGGCCCCCATGGGAGGATTAACTTTACTTCTTTCAGGAGACTTCAGGCAGACTCTACCTGTTATTTCAAAAGGAACCCGTGCCGATGCCGTGCGCGCGTGCCTTAAGTCGTCAGCTCTTTGGGCACATGTGCGGCCCTTGCACCTCCAAACTAACATGCGCGCGCAGTTAATTGGTGACAGCGGATCCGCTGCATTCTCCAGGGACCTCTTATCGCTCGGTGAAAATAGGATGCTGTCTGATGCGGATGGCTACGTTCAATTGGACTCACTTTGCACCATTGTCGACACCCCTGCTAGCCTCCGGGACGCTGTCTTCCACGACCTACAAAACAATTTACGCGACCTAAAATGGCTGGCAGGCAGAGCTATTCTCGCACCCAAAAAAAAACCGTCAACTCCATCAATATCCAGCTACTTGAAGCTATTCCTGGTGATGTCCACGTCTACAAATCTATAGATAGGACAGCAGACCCCGCCCAGCTTGCCGATTATCCTGTTGAATTCCTGAATTCACTTGAACCGCCAGGCCTGCCACCACACATCCTGAAGTTAAAAGTCGGTGCGCCCATTATGCTCATCAGGAATTTGGTTCCACCTAAACAGTGCAACGGCACACGTTTGGTTGTGAAACATTTGGCACCACATTTAATAACGGCCACAATACTTACCGGTTGTGGGAAGGGAGAGGACGTCTTCATTCCACGGATGCACCTTCAACCGTCGGGCACTGACCTACCAATCCACTTCAGGCGTTCTCAGTTTCCTGTTAAACTCTGCTTCGCAATGTCCATCAATAAATCCCAAGGCCAAGTCGCTGGGTTACATTTGGGCGAACAGTGCTTCGCCCACGGTCAACTCTACGTGGGCTGTTCACGCGTTGGGAGGCGTAATGATGTTTTCATGTTTTCGCCCAAACGGACAGCTAGGAACATCGTATATACAGAAGTATTCCAGTGAAGACAAGACATTGCAACGTCCACATGCACCTTCGTTCCCTGGAGGGAAAGGACTACATTGGGATTAGTCGTTGCCTACTAGGGGCTCTTACATACCCGGGCAACGCCGGGCTATGCTGCTAGTATATATATATAGTAAATATAATGTAAATAGGCAAATATATATATATATACATTTATGTATATATATGTATGTGCATCTATAAAATGGCTGTCCAACCTCAATCAATAGTTACTTTGATCAATTGTTCAATTATTGCAATAATAGGAATGAAGAGTGGAATCTTCCAGTGTAGTTGAACTAATCCAATCGAGCTTAATTCTTCCATGAAAGAGGAAATTTCATCTATTAAACCTATATCGCTAGACTTGTTTATTAAGAAATTTCATACTGTGCTGTACATTGGTAAAACTAAAGTCTCTTATTTTTATTGTGCCCGGCAGCATTTTTTTGCAACTAATTGATTCCAAGTTGTTACAAAAGTAACAGTGAATATTTGCAGATTCCTGGAAATGCTAAAGTTTTATGTCTGTGATATTAACTGAACAGAAAATGGCAATAAACCATTTCATTTCAGTGTTAGAGTTAATATCTTTGTGACTGATAGCAGTTTAGGTTTTAGAAGAATTCTAGATGTTCCATAATGATGATGTTCTATAATGACGATATTGGCAATGATGAGGATGAGGATAATTAGGAAGATGAGAGGATCAATAATGACTTCTATCATAGACCCAAGGCAGTAAATATTGTGGGGGGGGAGGTACAATCAACTGATTTAATTGATTCTATTCTAACCCCACCCCCCACCCCAACCCAGTACAATATTTGACTGGTACTTACTTTTTCTAGACCTCACCAGAATCTAAAGAGATGCAACTAAGTATCATAAAACATTTTGTCAGCCTCTTTACAAATCTTGCTGTCTACCAATCTTAAATAATAATAATAATAATAATAATAATAATAATAATAATAATAATAATAATAATAAGGCATCATTGAAAATGATAATGCAAAGATCCTGTGGGATTTTATGATTTAGTGTGACGATGAGTTAGAGAATAGGAAGCCAGACATAGTCTTAATTGAGAAAGAAAACAAACTATGCTGGATCATAGATAAAACATGCCCAGCTGACAACAAGGTATGCGATAAGGAAGAAAGAAAAGTCGAGAGATATGACAGGTTAGCTTGGGAGGTAAAGCAGTTGTGGTCGATGAAAAAGGTGGTAGTAGTATCAATAATTGTCGGAGCCCTGGGAACAGTGAGTAAAAATCTTGAGAAGTACAGGGAACAAATAGGGTGGAGCACTTGCAGAAAACAGCACGGCTTGGAACTGCTTGAATAATAAGAGGTGTTACTTTAGTTCACTGGCAGTGTTAGAAGTTGTGCAAAGGCAATGATAATAATGAAGAGCATGTATGATTATCAACATAGCATGCCCAGGTGACAACAGCATCAATGTGAAAGAAGTAAAAATAAACAACTATGATGGTTTAAAATGGGAAATACGAAGGTTGGTGGTCAATGAAGAGAGTAGACATGATGCCAATAGTAATTGGTGTAGTTGGAAGTATCAGCACTCAATTACTAACATAGCTGAAAAAGATCGGTGCAAGTGTGAAGGTAGAACACCTAGAAAAATCAGCATTACTTGGAACTGCCAGAATTTTTTTGCAGGGTTCTTGAAGCATGACCAGTAAATATGTGTCAACTTAGTCTGCTGGCTGTGGACAGCTGACACTTTCCAACATACCCAGCAAAATTAGCTGTGGGTTTTCATTGGATAATAATAATAATAATGATGATGATGATAATAATAATAATAATAATAATAATAATAATAATAATAATAATAATAATAATAATAATAATTGCTTACTAATCGACCCATCATGCCAGTTTGATTCCAGGATTGTAAAGAAAGAGGAAGAAGATAAAAAAAAATACAATACCTTAAAATCTGAAATAAGAAGAATTTGGAACATGCAAGCAATAAAGGTTGTGCCTCTAATGATTGGTGCGTTGGGAACAGTTAGCAAAGATATAGACAAATGGCTGAAGAAGATTGAAACAGAATGTCCAGTAGAGCTCCTATAGATAATTTGTCTCTTAGGAACAGCAAGGATTATCAGGAAGGTTCTAAGTACTTGAAAGACTGTTAACCTGCAACCCACATAATTTCTACCAGGAATAAGGCTGAACCTGAGCCAAACAAATATAATAATAATTTCAAACTTTGGCACACGGTCAGTAATTTTGGAGGTGGTAGATCACCCAGTTACATCAACTCCAGTGTTCAACAGCCACTTATATATAATTTTGCCAAGGTCGACTTTGCTTTTCACCCTTTCAGAGTCAATAAATTAAGTACTAGTTGAATGCTGGAGTCAATGTATTCGACTTGCCCCTTCCCCAAAAAATTTCAGGCTTTATGCCTATAGTAGAAAAGATGATTATTATAAGGGCCAGTTTCCCAGTTTCATGGTGTATAAATTCACTACCTGGATGGGACACCAGTCCATTGCAGGATTACTCATTTTTGCCAGATGAGAGGACTGAGACAATGGGAAATTAAATGTTTTGCTCAAGAACACAACATATTGCCCAGTTCAGGAATCGAAACTACAATCTTACAATCATGAGTTCAACATACTAATTGCCAAGCCACATGCTTCCACAATGGATACAAGTATATATATGTTTGGGTGTGTTTATGTGTCTGTGTGTGTGTATAAACAAATGTGGAGATGTGTGGCTTAGTGGTTAGGGTATTCAACTCCTGAGAGTATGGTCATGAGTTCAATACCTAGCAGTGTTTTGTGTCCTTAAGCAAGGCATTTTATTTCACATTGTTCCAGTTCACTCAGCTTTGTCACATTCTGTGACATGCTGAATCTCTCTGAGAACTACATGAAGGATATACATGTCCATGGTGTGCTTAGCTACTTGCATGTTAATTTCTCAAGCAGCCTATTCTGTTCATCAGATCAACTAGAACACTCATCACCATAACCGATGGAGTACCAGTTATAACCAAACTAGCGAATTTAAATATATATACATACATGCATACACACACACACACATGTTTGTGTGTTTATATATATGCCCTTCCTAACACCAACCCCGGCATCCAGCTGTAAAAACCATGCCAAAACAGACACAGAAGCATGGCACAGACTCCAGCCTGGCCAGTTCGTATCAAACCATCTAACTCATGCCAAGCATGGAAGGAGGATGTTAAATGATTACGATGATGATGATGATGATATGTATATTTATATACATATGTATATACACACATGCTCAAACACATATATATACATTCAGAGAGAGAGAGACAGACAGACAGACAGAGAGAGAGAGACAGAGACAGACACAGACAGACAGGAGTTTTATTGTTAAGAAATACACTTAAATCCACGTTTCTGATTGTCGTGAAATAGAGTTTGCTTCTTAATTCCACATTGTGTTGCATATTTACAAAAAGAAAAAAATGTAAAATTAAAAAAAAAGGAGCACAAGAATCCCTATTCAGCCACACAAATTCAGTATTGCCCGATTGCAACATTACAACTCTACTAGTCAATATAAGTCAAAGAGATAACTTCAAGATTACTTGTTTTTTTGTTTTTTTAATTGAATGATTTTTACTCAAAATCATTTTTTTTTTTTATCCAACCTCTCTCCACCCAGATTGAAGAATTTAAGTTTGATCAAAATATATCCTCTATTGCTTTTGATTTTTAGTTGATGGAAAAACTTTCTGTGACAACTGTGTGTGCATAAAACTCCCATCAACATGCATCATAGAATTGCATGCAGCTGGTTCATTTTCTTTATCAGTGCACAACTTCCACTTAGACGCTTAAATGGAATTATTGTCACACCTTATATTTTCTGCCACCAACATTTCCAAAATGTATAAAATGTATTTTGTATTTTATAGATATATGTGTATCTACACACACACACACACACACACACACACACACACACACACACAAGTATGTATGTGTGTGTGCATCTTTATATGTGTATATAATTGGGTGAGTGTTTATATGTATGTGCATGTATGTGTGAGGGTATTGGATATATATTGGAATGTATCATATGATATATATATATTTATATATTTAATATATAATATATGTGTATAGGATATATTACATACACACACACACTTGTATAAATGCATGCATATACATACGTATGTATATATATATATATATATATATATATATATATATGCATATATATATATGCATATATATATGCATATATATGTACATACATATATGCATATATATGTACATGTATACACACACAGAGACATATACATACATATATATATACACACACACTCACTCACACACAAATGTACACACACATAGACACATACATTAACAAACACATAAATTTTCAATTGAAAAGCAATATCTCAAATTTTTAAATTTTTCTTTTTTTTGCTGTTTATAAGAAGCTGGTGAAAATCTTTGCAAAAAAATATTTTTGTTGGTATTATTGCTATTGCAACTGCTACCATTATTATTGTTGTCGTTGTTGCTGTTGTTATAGTTGTTGTTGTTGACAATAACTTTGCAGAAAAAAAAAAGAAAAAATTGACTATTATTGCTTTTCACTATATCTCTGTTTTAGCATTGTCGTTTTTGTTGTTGTTGTTGTTGTTGTTGTCGCCACCGAAAGTTTTAATAGAAATATCTAAACCAATATTACAACATTTATATATTTATATTTTTACTTCCTTTCAATATTCCATCATCCTGTCTCAAACACACACACACACACACACACACACACACACACACACACACACACACATTTCTTATACACACCTGAGAAGATTCTGCAAAAAACTAAAGACATTCTTCACCAAGTGAAAATAGTAAACATGTTACACACATATTCCATTGTGGCTGATGGCATCTTGTCTTATTTTTCAACAGAGGAATATTCCAGTGCTTTGATCATGGAACTATCTCAGACGTTGGCTTATATCTACTACAAGTGGCTGAATATTTCACAGATTCCTTGTACCCTTAGCATAATCTTTGGTACAGAATCAATGGGATAAGGATAATGTGGACATGTCTGCGTATCCACTTACATATATAGACAAACATTTGCATGGTTAGAGAATTTGGATCACAATTCTAAGGTCATGAGTTCAATTTCCGATGATACATTGTACCATTGAGCAAGACACTTTATTTCACATTGCTCCAGTCCACTCAGTTGGCAAAAATGAGTTGTACCTGTAAATTCAAAGGGAACCAGCCTTGGCACATTCTGTGTCACACTGAATCTCCCTGAAAACAATGTTAGGGGTACATGTGTTTGTGGAGTGCTCAGCCACTTGCACCATACTGGAACATTCATCGTCATAACCCATGGAGTACTTGTTATATACTTGTGCATGCACACGTGTGTGTGTGTGTGTGTAGGTGTACATGTACTGAGTGAGAGAGCAAAGCATGCTACATGTATGTCTGTATGTATGTATTTATGTGTTACAAAACTTCACTGTATGTGCATATGTGTGTGCATGTATGTATATATATATATATAAATAATTTGGGAAAACAAATTTTCAAATCAATCAGGTGTAACCCTACAGCGTTATATGCATCTACATATCGTACTTTGGGGTCTTATTTATCATATATTTATATATAAATATACAAAGTATCTGATAAATGTCAGTATTCAATTTTGGGGTATTAATCGATATGCGGCTATTCTTTTTCAGATAATACAAAAATAACCTAATGAGTATATCTTACAGTAAACTCATCGTATCAGTCTGCACATCATGAAATAATACTTAAAGGATATAACCAAAATTTCCAGCTGGGGTATATAATATACTTTATCAATTATATCATACTTTAGTTAATACTTATCATCATCATCATCGTCGTTTCGCGTCCGTTTTCCATTTTCCATGCTAGCATGGGTTGGACCTTATATTTATTAAATGTGAAGGAACAAAACATGTTTCAGTATTGGAAGATTACAATATATATATATATATACACGACTGTATACCCATATATATACATATATAAATACATATATGCAATCGTCAGATTTACAATTATTCCAGTATTTCTTCAGGTTCTATTTCAAAATATTATATATCTAATTTTACATCCCTTTAAAAATAAGCAATACAATTAAGCATTAAAAATTAAAAATTACGAATTAGAAATTAAGAATAAAAATTAAGAATAAAAATAAAAATTAAGAATAAAAATTATACTTTGTAATATTAAGAATTAAATTTTTTTAATTATACATCATAAATATGAATTAGTATAGATATCAATCATGTAAAATGAAGTATATGTCAAATACAGAATGTGAGATATAAGATTAAACATCAGAAGAAAAATGTCTGTGTTTAAATTTGATATATAACAAGAAAAATTCAAATACATATCTTACTAAAATGGTGATTTGAGGAAGAAGATAGCAGGGAACTATGGGTATTAATAGGTGATTAGTACCAAGGGAGGTAATTACACTATACATAGTTTTAATTTTAAGTTATCCTCTATCATTATTTTCAAATAATTTGTTATTTTATAATTTTAGTAATATTTAATTCATATTTTATTAAAATTATTGCATTATATATTTATTTATTTCATTATTTATTTATTTATTATTATTTTATTTATCTAGTCTATTCAATTTCTTTAGAAGTAAAATGATGTGGTTATTTGATTCAGGGGTTGGGGATTCAGTACTTCATTTTACTAAATGTAAAATTACTTCGATGCATACATTTTACTCTTCCTTCATCATGTGTGTTTAGTAATTTATCTCTAAACTGTAGTAGTTTCATAAATTCACTTATGCATAATAAATACATTTCATTCCCAATATTATAGGAGTGGGCTCTACCTATAATACTCCAATTAAGGGTATATGCTCTTTTTCTAGATTTTTATTCCCAAATATATTTACCTAAGCCTGTAGACTTACTGAAATTGGGATTTTTAAAGGTCTGGTAGTGTTGGGATATTCTTTTTTAAATTTCATTAGCTGTGGATCCAATATAAGCCTTATTTTATTATTATTGTTCTTAGAGCGAACTATACATTTATCAATTACATTATCTATTTTACAATTATTAGAGATCTTACATTTAGTCTTATCACGACATGAACATTTTTCTATATGTTGATTGTCTTCTATCACTATCAGTTATATTATGGCTAGAGTTATTATTTATTATGCTATTATAATAATTATTTAATTTCTTATTATTTATAGAGGAAAGGATATCGCCTACATTTCTCAATGTTGAGTATTCAACTCTTATTGTTTTATTGGAAAATATATTTGAATAACTATTGTCCTTTTTAAAAACCCTTTTTACTATTTTAAGTGTCTCCTTAATAATATTAGTCATAACCTGATCCCCGTATGGAAAAATTAACCATATAATATCTTTTTTATTTTTTATATTTTTATATTATCATTATTAGTAGATATCATGGGTATTAAATTGTCATTCTTAGGTATATTATATCTCTTTATGTATACTTTATTATATTTCTTACTATTGCTCATATTTTCATTATCATTATTACTCTTATTATTATAATCATTATTAACAGCTATATTATTTTTATCTTTATTTAGTTTGTTATATTGTCTTTTATTATTATTATTCATATTTTTACTGTTAGATTTATTATTAGTTTTATTAGGAATACTTGTTATATTATTATTATTATAAATGGGTTCATAATAATTAAAGAATTTTATATTAGAGTTGTATTCTGCTTCTTTTAATGCTTTATTATAAAATGGGGCATGTTTATTAAAAGTGTCATAATCTGAGGATAACATGGATATTCTTTAACTGATTTCAGATATATATATATGCTTGTTCTTTCATCTTCACCCACTCCTGCAACCAACCCAACCCAACCCAACATCTTCCCTCTGTTGTTCTCCTCCTGTTCAGCACCATCAGTTATCTTCTCCCCCTTGCACTCATCACACTTTGGCTCTAGCACTCTCATATAACCCCTCTGCAGCATGATACCTGTTTCACTTTGGCCTCTTCTCTTATACATTTAGCCATCATTTGCCTCTCAACTTCTATCATAAAGTTGCACTCCCAAGGTTTTTTGTCTTGGAAACTATGTGACAGCCACACTAGTGCCTGTGTCAGGAAAAAAGGCACCCAGTACATGACGTAAAGTACTTAGTGTTAGGAAGGGCACCCAGTTATAGAAAATGTCCCAACTAGACACTGGAGCACAATACCATCCTTGAGCCTATCAGATCCTGTCAAACCATCCAACTCATGTCAGTATGGTACATGGATGTTAAATGATGAAGATAATGATGATATAGGGACAGAAAGAGCATCTGGCAGTACAACAATGCTTTGATGATACTTATCTAAACTAGGCTAACATAGAAAAACAGATGTAAACGAAAGATCGTATTTAGGGTTAGCCAAAAATCACCTGAATGTAAATCAAAACTATTGAATCGAACTCACTACCTCATGATTGTGAGCCTGACACTCTAACCACTGAGCAATGTACCTTCACAGACATACACACACGCATATATATATATATATATATATATATAGGCGCAGGAGTGGCTGTGTGGTAAGTAGCTTGCTAACCAACCACATGGTTCTGGGTTCAGTCCCACAGCGTGGCATCTTGGGCAAGTGTCTTCTGCTATAGCCCCGGGCCGACCAATGCCTTGTGAGTGGATTTGGTAGACGGAAACCGAAAGAAGCCTGTCGTATATATGTATATATATATATATAAGTGTGTGTGTATATGTTTGTGTGTCTGTGTTTGTCCCCCTAGCGTTGCTTGACAACCGATGCTGGTGTGTTTACGTCCCCGTCACTTAGCGGTTCGGCAAAAGAGACTGATAGAATAAGTACTGGGCTTACAAAGAATAAGTCCCGGGGTTGATTTGTCGACTAAAGGCGGTGCTCCAGCACGGCCGCAGTCAAATGACTGAAACAAGTAAAAGAGTAAAAAGAGTAAAAGAGTATATATATATAGTTAATCCAAACATGAAAACACAGAGAGAAAACACAACAACGCGAGGATGTGGAACAAATATAGTATCATTGGACGCTCAGGAAGGAAAGGAAGAAGGAGGGTTTAACATTTCAAGTGGAGCTCTTTGTCAGAAACATAGGAAAAGGAAAGATCCAGAGAAGGGAAGACGGAGGAAAAAAAATCATGAACGGAACACACGCGGTCACACACACACACACACACACACACATATATATATATATATATATATATATATATATATATATATTATATTTAATTAGAGATAAAACCACTATTAGGCAAATCAAACAATGAAAAACATTAGACAATACATAAAATTAATTAATTTATATTATTTTAAATATATATCAAAAGTATTAAAAGTTTAATAAAAGATAAAGTATAAAACACTACGATCGTTTCATGAACAATGGTCACAGCTGCAACCCTTTGACTATGTGTGTGCTGGATCAGAGCAGAACACCAGAAAGAAATAGGCAAATATTGCAACAGAACATAAAGAAAAATCACAGCAGAATTTTAAAAAAAACAGAGAAAAAAACACAGAAGATGAGGTTAAATACTTCAAAGAAAAATGGTTCCTTCTGTTATTCACCAATTTATACATACATATACATACACACTCCACACACACACACATACGTATGTATATATATATATATATATATATATATATATATATGTACAATGATATTGGCAATAATTTTAATTTACAGAAGTAATCAGGAAAAATCTAAACTTCAAACTACTGTAAAAATATTTATAAAACAAGATAAGTTATGTGTGTGCCATGAGGGAGAGGTGAGATGTTACGTTTCTTCAGGCAATGCAATGTTTCAAGTAGGGAAGAGCAAGGTTAAACAAAAATAAAGAGGAAAAAAAAAACCCCAAAATTTCTTTATCAGTCATACTACCACCACCATGCCACCACCATCACCACCACAACTATATGTACTAGCATACCATAAACTCCATCACATCCACTCTCACAAGTGCTATCATTAAAACAAACACTGCTACCAACTTAACTGCTATGACATTCACCACAGCTAGTATTCTACTACTACTACTACTACTACTATGATCAATTCTTTTATGCTAAATCTTCAAAATTAATAAATTCCTTGCTCATGTGTTAGCACTCTAGCAGAAGAGCTGTGGCGGCACCTGAGTTGAGATTGTTGTCAGATGAAAGAAGTGCCGATGACTTAAGTAGTTTACTGAGTTTTAAAAGCTTCGTTAAGGTGTGACTAATTCCTTGACTATTGTTAATGGGATTATGCCAAAATATGCTATTGCTTCGTTAAGTAATCTCATTTGTTTCTTCACCATAAACATTGCAGCACTCAGCAAGCATTTTACTTCTATTTCCATTTTCTTTTTCTTTCTATCTTAATTATTTGATGTTGATATTCCAGAATAAAAAATGGAATGTAAGAATCAGAATATTGCCCATAGTCTTTTATCCTCCCCCTGCTTCACCATCATTTAACATCCACTTTTCTATGCTTGCATGGGTCAGATTGAATTTGGTGAGGCAGACTTTTATAAGACTGGACGCCCTTCCTGTTTTCAATCATCATTTGTTTCCAAGTAAGGTAATATTTAATTTTGGAAGAAGTCAGAAAACAAACAACCTTTGAATAATGGTGATGCTCATTTGCAATCATCACATAACATCAATACATGTGGAAACACACACACACACACACCTTTACAATGGACTGCTTTCAGGTTCTGTCAATGAAACCCACTCACAGGGCTGTGGTCAGCCTAGAACTATAAGCAGAAGACACATGACCAAGGTACCACACAGTGGTACTCTACGCAAGACCACACGCGTGTGTTTAAATGTAAAAAAAAAAGGCTAAGACCCCTTTCGGTCATGAATGACCATGGGATTGCACCTAGAAAGTTACCCTCTGAGGCACAAGTCTGAGCAAAGTTGTTTATGGAAGACCAACAGTCACCTATGTATATCAGCCTCTCCTCTTCATGCCACTGATATTATCAAAAGCAAAGGCAAAGGCTGATACAGCATGGCACCAGTGACATTGCAACTAATTTCTACAGCTGAGTAAACTGGAGCAATGTGAAATAAAGTGTCTTGCTCAAGAACACAATGCACAGCCCAACCTGGGATTCGAACTCACTACCTCATGATTGTAAGCCCGATGCTCTAACCACTGAGCAATGACAATTCAAGTAATCCTTGGCAGGATTTGAGCTCAGAACACAAAGCAGTAGAACAAGTAACACAAGTACCATGTTATATTTAATGTTACAATGACTTCCTATCTTGAGTCTCCTCCTAGGCTGGTACTTTATTTATTGATCCAAGAAGGATGAAACATAAAGCTGACCTAGTTGGGGCTTGAACTCAGAGCGCAAGAAGCCAAAATAGATGCTGCAAGATATTTTCATCCAGTCATCTCATGACTGTGTGTATGTGTGTGTGTGAGAGAGTGTGTGTGAATGTGTGCATGTGTGTGCATGTGTATGTGTGTGTGTGTGCAAGCATACATATGATTGTGAGTGTGTGAGAGCACAAGCATGTGTGTATGTGTGTGTGTGTGCAAGCATACATGTGATTGTGAGTGTGTGAGAGCACAAGCATGTGTGCATGTGTGTGTGTGTGTGCAAGCATACATGTGATTGTGAGTGTGTGAGAACACAAGCATGTGTGCATGTGTGTGTGTGTGTGTGTGCAAGCATACATGTGATTGTGAGTGTGTGAGAACACAAGCATGTGTGCATGTGTGTGTGTGTGTGTGCACGCAAGCATGTGTTCCAGCAGGCATGCGAGTGAGCACATGCATGTGTGCATGTGTGTGCACAAGTGTGTGTGAGTGTGTGAGCATGCATGTATATAACCATACATGTGCATTTGCATGTACGGGTGCATGTGTGTATGCACGCATGTGTGTGTGTGCACGCATGTGTGTGTGTGCATATGAGTGTACATGAATGGGTGTGTGAGAACATGTGCATATGAGCATGCATTTAAGCATATGTGAATGCACATGAGTGTGTGTGTGCATGCTTGAATGTGTGTGCATGTGTGTGGTGGCATTTTTATTGTTTAGCTCCAAGTCAATTCTGATCGGTAACACTATGACCAAAGGCATTCTAGCAGTGACCATCTTCAGTTCATTGTTTCTTAAAACTACATTATCTTCTATTTTCTCCATGCTTTAAAGTGGTTGAGTGTAATTTAAGATAGATTTAGCTGCTATTTGTAGGAGGGCATACAACCATATAGAGGCATGCTTTTCATTGTGATACTTGAATCTATAAAAGGAAAGGAACTCTCTAAAGGGAATCTTCTCAAAAAATCATGTCCCTTTAGGGGGACATAATTATTTTTAACTTTACCCACTGAAATAAATAGGGACCAGCTGGTAAAATAATTACCTGATTAAGTACTGGGGTGAACTGATGTAATTGACTAAAACCCTTAAAGATAGTATTCCCAACATAATCATAGTTCAATGAATGAAGCTAGCAAAAGAATGAAAGAATTTACTTAAATAAGCATAATTAATATATGATACATAAAACAGTTAAAAAAGATCTCTGCGCTATTCAAAATCATAATCTCAACACACTGATAGCTGGATCTCTCTGGAACACCCTCCATACCCAGGTATTCTCATCTACCCACTAACTTTCAATAATTCAAACTAAGCATTAACCACACACAGTTATCTCTGTACATTTTCTTAGTTAATCCATAGAGCCGCTGTTTATCTTGGGTTTATGTAGAATTAAGTAGCATAAGTCCCTCTATCTTTCTTCCCTACCCACCATCTTTCATCCATTGGATAGTATGATAGTCTATGTGTCTATCTTTTTGAACTTTCTCCTTTTTCTTGTTTTTGTTCGTTTTTCTTTTACACTTGATGAAATTATAGAAATATCCCCAAATACATTACTAACAAATACTACATAGTGCAGATAAAAATCCTCTATCGCTGCCGATAACTCTTTCTCTCTCACTTCACATCAAAGATCTCATTAAAAATTTAAAATGTATGTATATATATAATCCCAAGAACTTTCAAAAGAAAACCTATATATTTATTACACACACACACACACATGATATATATACCATATGATATATATATACATATATATATATGATATATTTATATATATATATATGTATATGCAATGGTGCGTATGGGAGGAGAGAGAGAGAGATTCACAATTATATATATGTGTGTGTGCATGTGTGTGATTTAGATTATAATGATGATGTGTGCATGTATGTGTGTGTGTGTGTGCACAGTTATACATGTATAAGTGTAAGTGTACTAAAGAACGATTCTCTCCATTCAGCCAGAAATTTGTGAAGTCTTACAACCGTGCGTTCAATGGTTCCAGTATGTCTCTAACCTGGGAGTGGATTGGCAGGGATTTTTCTAACCCTGATCTTAATTTGGGTCGAGAAACCTGACTGATGAGAATGAACATATCTATAGCTTTCAATTTTTAATGTATCTATTATTAATATGGGTGAGGGTGGAAATGGTACAGAAACAACCTGGAGAAATATTGAATTGTTAGTGCTGGTTAGCAAGCCTGGCTTATTGTATAATTGAAGGAGAGAGAAGAAAGAGGGCAGTAAAGGATTTCTGGTTGTTTTATTACCATGTCTATTAGTTAAAAATCATTATTACAACTGGATTAAATGGTTTCATTGCTGTTTAGTGGCTCTCCCCCCTTCCCAAGAGATTGGTACTATCATTGGTGTTACTGATGCAACAGGAAATGTTGGCATCAACTACAAGTCTCTCAGCTTACCAGCAAAATCACCACCACCACCACCAATTCCAGTAAAATCACCCCACTAACACTGCCGAATGCCACTGTCATCACTAAGAATGCCTTAGTGACCATCACTAACAACCAATGCCACTGTCACCATTGCTAGTTATTCCACTACACAAACCTGCCACCACCACCACCACCATCATCACTCCCAGTAACACCACCACCATCACTAATAAAGCCACCACCATCACTGTCAACGTCACCATCACCACCACTACTACCAGCACTTTCACCACCACCACCACCACCACCACCACTACCATCTCTACCATAGCTACTACACAATCACCATACAATGCCCCATCACCCCCGTACTAAGCAATCTATTATTAATATGGGTGCACACTATAACCTGCACACTATAATAACACTAGACTACAACTTTGCTGCACTGTACCCACACTACATCACCTCATATGCTACAACACAAACATGATTTATAACACCAACATCGTGGCACTCCGTCGGTTATGACGATGCGAGTTCCAATTGATCCAAACAACGGAACAGCCTGCTCGTGAAATTAACGTTTAAGTGGCTGAGCACTCCACAGACACATGTACCGTTAATGTAGTTCTCGGGGAGATTCAGCATGACACAGAATGTGACAAGACTGGCCCCTTTGAAATACAGGTACAACAGAAACAGGAAGAAAGAGAGAGAGAAGGTTGTGGTGGAAGAGTACAGTAGGGTTTGCCACCCTCCACTCCAGAGCCACGTGGAGCTTTAGGTGTTTTCACTCAATAAACACTCACAACACCTGGTCTGGGAATTGAAACCATGATCTCACAACTGCATGTCTGCTGCCCTAACCACTGGGTCATTGTGCATCCACAACACCAGCATACATTAGATGATCGTCACACTAATATGCAAGCATACTACAACTCTTCAGCAGACTACAGCAACACACATACATACTAAAACACAATTACACACGCACTAGATTGACACTACACACAACACTATCCCATACTATAGCTTCATACTGCAGTGCAGTAGCATAGCCTAGGGTATGCAGAATGTGTAGTCCACAGAAGGCATCCACTTTGAATGGGGGTGGCAGACAAATATTGGAGGCATGTTACATTTCAAGATAGGGGTGGCTAATTTGGCTATTACAAAGGAAAGGGTGTTCAAAACACATGCTATGACACTGCCGCAACCATACAACATCACATGCCACAATAACATCATGGGCAAACCAATGAGGAAGCTTGCACATGGTGGAATGGTTTGCTAAAAATAGCAACCAAGTTTCCCTCAAGTCTTTAAAAAGAACATATTGAATGGATAATGTGATATTTGAGTTCCGTGCATAAAGAAAAAAGTCTGGATAGTCATATCTGGAGCTCCATTAATCATAGGTCTGATTGATCCATCGCCATCACCACCACCACCACCACAACACCAGCAATATCATCACCACTACAACAACAACAACAACACCATCACAAACATCACCACTAACACCACCAAAACCACCACCAACACCAACACCACCACCATAGCTATCATACTGCAACACTGCCATTTTACAAACTCTTCACTTCTTGAACAGGGCTGACCTGGGGTCAACCCAGATCGAGGAGACAGACGCCGATCAAATTTTATGCATATATCATCAGTGAAGGTATCTGTGACATAGTTCTGTTGAACAGACAAGTGACTATTGATGGAGTAGAAAATGTTATTCAAATTAGCCAAGGCTCTGTCTACAAAATCGTAAACTGCTGTCTTAGCTTTGATAGAGTTTTCTGCAAGATGGATCTCAAAACAACAACAGTAACAGAAACACCATATATTATGCAACTATGCAACATGACTATATTATAACAACACAGATACTACGTGAGTCAAGGGACTTCTATATTATCTCTCTCAGCTAGGAACAATGAACATATTGGGTGATGTAGTTCTAGATATATTAAGTCAGGATAAAAGATAAGATGATTTTGGGACCTGCTTGATCAGGAGTGATCTGGTCCTGCACAACAAAAACAACAACAACAGAATTGTCATAATTATCATCATCATCAATATCATCATCATCATCATCATCATTATCATCATCATCATCATCATCATCATCGCCGTCGTTGTTGTCATCGTTGTTGTCGTCATCATCATTACCATTGTCATCGCCGTTGTAGTTGTCATCATCACTATTGTCATCGTCGTCATCATGATCATGGTACTGCATTGAAGGGGTTTTATATTTATATATGTGTGTGTGTGTATGTGTGTATGTGTGTGTATGTATTACCGTTGGTCGTATCAACCCCAATATTTACTTCAATTTTGGTACTTATTCAACAGGTATCTCTTTTTTTGCCAAAAACAGAGTCCATTAGAGAATGCAAGCCAACCTACACCTGTTACCAAATGATAAGAAGCACACACATGCATGCACAGACACACTCACACACACATATAAATGAGAAGTTGTTGAAAAGTTCCTGGATTTTGGTAAAAGAAAATACAGTTAAGATTTTACTCAACACATCCCCTTCTCACATTCACACACTTTTTGCAGCGGTCCTTCAGTTTTTCTAAGTCCTGTAAAAGAACTCAGAATGTTGGGCCTCCATCAGGCCTTTCATGATAGCTTTAAAGCCAGGAACTTTTAGCACCCCGTGTGTATGTATATATATATATATGTGTGTGTGTATATATATATGTATGTGTGTGCACCCCCCACACACACACATATATTTGCATGTATGCATGTATGTATGTATGCATAAATGACAGACTTCGGTACAGCTTCTGTCAGACAAGTTCACCCTCAAGGCATCAGTAGATCTGGAGCTAAAGTATAGGCCACTTGCACAAGGTACTAAACACATTTATGTGTTTTTCCCCCTGTTAGAAACAGCAACAAAATCTTCCTTGAGTTATACCCTACCGTCTTAAAAATGGATAATAGGTTTCTGAGTTCCCAAGGAGAAAAGAAGAAGGATTACCAATGATCCTTTGGAGAGCTTCCGAGTAAGGAGAAGGAGGGAGAGAAGGAAGGGAAGAGGAGGGAGGATGTACCCACGACCAAAGACGCAAAAACAACATTTGCAGTAGAGCAGACTCTTCCTTGTCTTTCTCATTTGGAAAGCCATGATTGGAATGCCTTGGGTCATGAGTTTCTTGAGCTAAATAGCAATAACATGAACTACACAACTACACAATTCACACAACATGCAATGAACACACATGCAGTATATATCATCATCATCATCGTTTAACGTCCGCTTTCCATGCTAGCATGGGTTGGACCTATATATATATATATATATATATATATATATATGTGTGTGTGTGTGTGTACCTGGCTTTCGTTGGCATGGAGAAAGCCTTTGACAGGGTCCCTTAATCCCTTTTCTGGTGGTCAATGAGGAAACTAGGGATAGATGAATGGTTAGTGAGAGCTGTGTGAGCCATGTACAGGGACACTCCTAATAAGGTGAGGGTTGGCAACGAGCACAGTGAATAATTCCGGGTAGAGGTAGGGGTCCACCAAGGCTCAGTCCTCAGCCCCCTCCTATTTATCATAGTCCTCCGGGCAATAACGCAGGAATTCAAGACAGGATGCCCTTGGGAGCTCCTCTATGCTGATGACCTTGCTCTAATTGCTGAGTCTCTATCAGAACTGGAGGAGAAGTTTCAGGTGTGGAAGCAAGGATTAGAATCGAAGGGCCTTAGAATCAACCTAGCCAAAACCAAAGTCCTAATAAGTAGGAAGGTAGACAAATCACAAACGCCTTCAGGTAGATGGCCCTGCTCGATCTGTAGAAAAGGTGTAGGTAGAAACTCTATAAGATGCACCAAGTGTAAGCTATGGACACATAAGGGGTGCAGCAATGTCAAAGGTAGGCTAACTGGGAAGATGGTTTTTGTATGTGGCAGATGCTCAGGAACAATAAACACTGAAAATGCTCTGAGACCAACTTCCGTCACTTTCCAGGGAGAAAAACTAGAAATAGTTGATAGTTTCCGTTACCTAGGTGACCAAGTCAGCAGCGGGGTTGGGTGTGCTGAAAGTGTAACTGCTAGAGTAAGAATAGCCTGGGCAAAGTTCAGAGAGCTCTTACCTCTGCTGGTGACAAAAGGTCTCTCGCACAGAGTAAAAGGCAGACTGTATGATGCATGTGTACGTACAGCCATGCTACATGGCAGTGAAACATGGGCCGTGACTGCTGAGGATAGGCGTAACCTCGCAAGAAATGAAGCCAGTATGCTCCGATGGATGTGTAATGTCAGTGTTCATACTCGGCAGAGTGTAAGTACCTTGAGAGAAAAGTTGGACCTAAGCAGCATCAGTTGTGGTGTGCGAGAGAGACGTTTGCACTGGTATGGTCATGTGGCAAGAATGGATGAAGATAGTTGTGTGAAAAAGTGCCACACCCTAGCGGTTGAGGGAACCTGTGGAAGAGGTAGACTCAGGAAAACCTGGGACGAGGTGGTGAAGCACAACCTTCGAACATTAGGTCTCACCGAGGAGATGACTAGTGACCGGGACCTTTGGAAGTATGCTGTGCATGAGAAGACCCGGCAGGACAAGTGAGACCATAACCCGTGGCCTCTACCTGGGATGTTGCCAGTCCACTTGTGCATACCTTTCCTTCTTGGGACACAAAACTCTACTTGTGAGGACCTGTTGAGGCAAGTGAAAATCGAAATTGATCAACATAAATGGAAATTGTCTTTGTGATACCAGTGCCAGTGGCATGTAAGAGAACGATCTGAACGTGGCTGTTGCCATCCCCCCCCCCCGACTAGATATGAGATGTTTTGGCACAGCTGTTTTGGTACTGCCCATATTACATCACTAATTCAATACTGGCTTAGTTGACATCAGACCTTTTAATGTCCCCCATTCTGTCTCTCTTTCTCTTTGTGTGTGTGTGTGTATATATATACTCTTTGACTCTTTTACTTGTTTCAGTCATTTGACTGCGGCCATGCTGGAGCACCGCCTTTAGTCGAGCAAATCGACCCCGGGACTTATTCTTTGTAAGCCCAGTACTTATTCTATCGGTCTCTTTTGCCGAACCGCTAGGTGACGGGGACGTAAACACACCAGCATCGAGGGGACAAACACAGACACACACACTTATATATATATATATACATATATACGACAGTCTTCTTTCAGTTTCCGTCTACCAAATCCACTCACAAGGCATTGGTCGACCCGGGGCTATAGCAGAAGACACTTGCTCAAGATGCCATGCAGTGGGACTGAACCCAGAACCATGTGGTTGGTTAGCAAGCTACTTACCACACAGCCACTCCTGCGCCTATATATATATATATTATATATATATATATATATATATATATATATATATAAAATATATACATACACTATTAGATATGTACGTATATACTCAGTGGTACTACATGAGTACCTATATCACTAATGATAGCGATATAGGTACTCATGTAGTACCCTTGTGTATATACGTACATATCTAATATTGTATGTATATATTTTATTAATTTGCCTGAACGGCTGATAATTCGCTTACCACTTGTGATGGTATTTTAATTATGCCATCCCTATACTTATATATATATATATATACTTATATATATATATATATATAATATATATATATATATATATATATATATATATAATATATATATATATATATATATATATAGTCAATTCAAATAAATGGAAAAAATGATTAAAAAAATTATTGTGAGGACATGCATTACAGATGTATTAGCTTGACACTCTGTGAAAGGAGAGAGTTTGATGTTTCGAGCATAGCTCTTCATCGGAAAAGAGAAAAAGAAAAATCCAGAGATGGAAAAGAAACTGCCAACAGCACATGTGTAGTTACATTGCTGATATGCATGCAGACTTATACACAGACAGACAAATAAAGAGATAGATATATATATAGATAGATCTATATGTGTATATTTCTGCATGCATGTGCATGAGTGTGTGTTTGTTTCCAGTGCCAAAGAGCATTGTGCTTGCCTCCAGTACCAAAAAATACTATCACCAAAGTAGGCTTAATGTCCTATTAGCTATGCGAAATCACCAGTGTCCAAACAATAACATCCAATCATTTCATTCCAGTCAACCATAGACCTAACACAAATGCTTGCAACAGAGAAGCTTCCTCTGCCAAGGCACCTAATATTCCAGGTCATCACTGCCATCATCATCATTTAACCCTTTTGATACCAACCCAGATGAAACCGCCTCTGGCTCTGTAGTACAAATGTCTTGTTTTCATAAGTTTTCAATTAAAATCTTCCACCAAACCTTAGCCACAATTTATGTTCCTAACACTAACTTAATGATTACTGAGTTATTTTACTAAATTCTTTGTTACATTTAAAATTAATTGAAAGAAACGCAGAGCACCTCAACAATAATACGGTAACGAAAGGGTTAACATGTTTTTCATGCATACTGGCATAGATTGACCAGTTTGATATGAGCTGGAAAGCTGGAAAACCAGAGGGCTGTATCAGGCTCCAGTCCTTTTTTTTTTGGCATGGTTTCTATTGTTGGATGCCCTTCCTAACACCAACCACTTTACAGAGCATACTGGATGCGTAGTGGTGGTGATGTGAAATCAAGTGACAGATAAAATTTACCATCCGAGCTGGCCACAGTAAGATTTAAACTCAGAATGCAAAGAGCCAGGATAATTTCTAGCAGGTATCTGGTCTGGTATTCTTACTGTTCTATTAATCCACAGCTTTAGACTGGTAACTTCTTTTATCAACCCCCAAAAGAATAAAAAACAATGTTGAATGAGATGGTCTTTGCAAATTTTTGAAGTATGACGGAAAGATGAGAGAGACAAAAGAGAAACATCCAAATTGAACTCAGAACATGGACAGATGCAAGAAAAACCTGCATGACGTTTTAGCCAACATCATTGTCATCGACATCATACTTATCACCATTATTGTCATTTTCATTGAAGTCATCAACATCATAATTGATGTTGTTGTTATCACCATCATCTTTATAATTCTCATCACAATCATCCTCATCAGCACAACCACAACCACCACCATTATCATCATCATCATCATCATCACAACCATCATCATCCTCTACATAATCTTCATCATCATTTTTTTTTCTCATGTTTTATCCATGCTAGTATGGGCTGAGACATTTTTTGGCAGCGCAACTGTATACCCTTTCTAATTCTACCCTTTTTAGTCTTCACAGTTATTTGAAAACTGAGATACACTAGGTACAATGACTACTTACTCATCCCTTGATTCAGTAAAAAAAAAACATAGACACAAACACACAAAAAAATTTGCTAAAACCAAAGTGTAAGGGCAGGCTCCTTTAAAATCATTTACTTTGTTTGGCATAAGATCTGAAATTTTTGGGGAAGGACCAGTTGATTAGATCAACCCCAGTACGTAAATGGTACTTAATTTATCAACCCCGAAAGGATGAAAGGCAAAGTTGAACTCGGCAGAATTTGAACCCAGAATGTAAAGACACGAAATACCACTAAGCATTTCACCTGGCATGCTAACATTTCTGCCAGCTTGCCACCTTGCTGGATCTTGGACATTAGTTGGTAAAGACACACAACTTTCAGTAGCTGGAGATGGGACTTGTGCCTCTGTTTCTAAATCCAGTGGGAAATGTATTAGAGATCTGCAGTGAATAATTGATGGTTTGCAGGGTTGCTGGGATAGAGTTGGGTCAATTGATCAGTGTAGGGAAGTCGATACAATCTGAGAAAAATCTGAGTTACAGATTGCTGCTAGCAGGAAATCAGATAGCATTGACTTTAACAACAATAACAGCAATAGCAACACGTACAGTGAAACAACAACAAAATCAAAAGCATTCATAATATATCCAAACAGGAACAACAGCTGCACGCACAAACACACACACACAAACACACACATGCACATACACACATATACACGCATGCACACACACAGATACACAGACACATGAATATCAGTCAGTTGTCCATAAGTTAGAAAAAAAAGTCACACTAAAAAATTTTATGCAGTTATACTTTTATGTATTCAAGTAGTATATCCTTGGTTACAGCTATATATGGTCATATATATCATCATCATCATCATCATCATCATCGTATATATAATATATATATATATATATCAGACAAAAAGAGATAACAAAGCCAAGGCTGTGAGGAGTTTTCAGGACGTTTATAAGGAAAGAGATGTAGATATAGTCTTACAGCTGTTTCTGGGATATTATGGATATGTATGTATGTATGTATGTATGTATGCATGCATGCATGCATCTATCTATCTGTCTGTCTGTCTGCCTGTCTATCTATCTATCTATTTATCTATCTATCTATCTATCTATCTATCTATCTATCTATCTATCTATATATATATATATATATGTATGTATATAGGCGTAGGAGTGGCTGTGTGGTAAGTAGCTTGCTTACCAGCCACATGATTCCGGGTTCAATCCCACTGTGTGGCACCTTGGGCAAGTGTCTTCTACTATAGCCTCGGGCCGACCAAAGCCTTGTGAGTGGATTTGGTAGATGGAAACTGAAAGAAGCCCATCGTATATATGTATATATATATATGTGTGTGTGTGTTTGTGTGTCTGTGTTTGTCCCCTCAACATCGTTTGACAACTGATGCTGGTGTGTTTACGTCCCTGTAACTTAGCAGTTTGGCAAAAGAGACAGATAGAATATGTACTAAGCTTACAAAGAATAAGTCCTGAGGTCGATTTGCTCGACTAAAAGTGGCGCTGCAGCATGGCCACAGTCATATGACTGAAACAAGTAAAAGAATAAAAGAGTAAAAGAGTGTATATATATATATATATATATATATATATATATATATATATATATAACGTGCAAGTGGCTGAGCACTCCACAGACACGTGTACCCTTAACGTAGTTCTCGGGGATATTCAGTGTGACACAGAGTGTGACAAGGCCGGCCCTTTGAAATACAGGTACAAGAGAAACAGGAAGAAAGAGCGAGAGAAAGTTGTGGTGAAAGAGTACAGCAGGGATCAC